>NW_017728947.1:70490786-70506312 GCF_001723895.1 Crocodylus porosus
TTAACTTGTAGCACTACAAAGTACCTCAGCAAAGTTGCCTCAAAGGCATGCTTTCCATCCAGGGGGAAATAGTGGGTGGTTATTTAGCTGTCCCCTACCCCTGTTCCGTTCCCACCACGCCCACACAAGACAGAGCTTATTTTCAACTCACGTCACCATGGGCATCAACTAGAAGCAGCCACAACAGACAGATGATTTCCCGCTGATGCTACCTCTGGCATCAGCTGGAGACAGCAGTCCCCTGCGACATGTAGAGGTGACAGGGCATAACCTCCTCGTCCCTGCTACCCCACATATCTTTTTTGCAGGATCTTAGGTATTGTTATATTGAATTCACCCTTCTGGACAGCTGAAATCCTGCTCCAATGAAGTCAATGGGACTTTTGCTTTTGATGTCTTTTTGAGACCGCAATTTCACCCAGGGTTGTGCCTCGCTTTACAAACAGGAATGAATTAGGTAACTAATACTAGCCCATTTTCGGATGAGTCACAGAAAATGGACCCCATAGTTTAGTACAATTGGGTTGGAGGGTTAAATGTAGTACTCCCAATGCAAAGCAATTTACATCTCCACAAACATTCATCTTGCCTCTTGGGTGGAATGATCTTGACAAGTCTACAAGGAAAACCTTGTTGTTTTTCCCTGGGACAAGGTTATCTGGCTTCATGTTATTACACTGTGAAACCTGCAGCACAATCCAAGAGAGACAATCCCAGGAGACTAAATTGAAAACAACATCAGAATGAACATGAGGGTGCCGCTTTGAAACTAAATTACATCTCTCAAATGCTCACAATGTGTAGTCCAGCTGTATTTTAATCCAATATAAAAAGATGGTCTTGAATTTATCATGCAGGAAGAAAAATAAAACAGGATATACATTTCAAACCTTAAAGTCAATTTATAAGGGTGGGGATTCTTACTATCTAACCTAAATACATATCCTATGTGGTCCTTAAGGTGGTACAGAGCTCCTCTATATGGGGTAATAACTTGGAACAAATGCCAGGTTAAAAATGAAGAACAGATAACAACTGTTGAAGAAAGTCTCTGATTCAAATTTTACAATGAGAAACCTAAAAACTGAACCAGCCAGTCACACACTGTACTTCAAAGGGCTGGGTAAGCTAAATGATACTTGGAACTAGATTCTGTCTTACATAAAACAGTGATTCTTATGTAAGAATCTGCACTATAAACAAGCAGCCAAGGTGAGTCACCAATTCTGGATCTACTGAAGGAAACCAATTCCATGCCCTTTGCAGACAGGAAAATACAGAGCCTGGTTCTGCAAACATTTTCATTCCTCAGTAATTGCAGTCATGTGAGCAAAGTTCCTCGGTCCTATTCTTACAGCAGCAAGTTCGTGATTGCAACTGGTCAATGGAGAATCTGTTCTGTCTGATAGCATTCTGAAAAGCTTACCAGAGCACCTGGTTCTCAGCACTCTAATTATAATGCATCTACCTTGGGGTCAGTGCTAGATATGCTACAAAGACATTTCCAAAAGGCCAGAATGTATCTAATTCGACTTTTAATGCAAAGGCAATGGCAGCATGATTTGAACTCTTTGTAGGAAGAAGGTTACTAAGCCAGTAATTTAAATTTCAGTGATAAAGCTGGAATGGATGTAAACTAAGAGCCAAACCCTATACACAGATGTTCACATGAATAGCTCCATTGGGTAAAATCCTGAAGTCCTTATTCAGTCAAGGTTTGCATTTAAATATATCCAGCTCCTTGAATTATCTGTTGCATATTGGGTTGTCCGTGCCTTCATGTACGTGTATGTTAGAGCTGCTATACAGTGGCATAACTAGGGTGGTGAAAGGGACAGGTGGGGTGCCAAAATCACTCCCTACCACTGCAGAGTCTGAGCCTTCTGTAGCTAAGCCTCCTGGGTGCTGCTGCTATGAGAGCAAAAGCCAGGTTAGGCAGAGCACATGCGAGCAGTTGCAATGCAGCTGGGTACTGTTTTGGAGTTTCTGGCACGGTGAGACTTCTGCGCCACCCAGTCTCGGAACTGCACATACCCTCCACCCCTTCTCCACCCAGCTCTCCTGCAGGGTTTGTCCTGAGCAACAAGCCCTGCTTCTTCTAACATTGCACTGCTATACGTGGTGGGGGATGTAACACAACTAAAGGAAGAAGACAATTTTAGAAGAAGAAACTATCTGGGTTAATTTAAATTTATGGGCGACAACAAAATAATCCTCACACACAAGAGACCCATTAACAATGGATGTTTCCATTATTGAATGCTGCTGCTAATGAGACTAATGCACAGACTGCAGTATAACAAGCTTAATCCTTAATTACTCAGAGGAGCAGGTCAATTGACTTCAGTAGGACTACTGGTAAAAATTTGAGGAGGATTTTGCCAACATAGAGAAATGTAACAAAATCCAGGGTCTCTTTAAAATGTACAAAGCCATCAAACAAAAGTCTGGAAAGATTATCTGGACCTACCAAGAGAAAAAACAAACAAACCCTACAACCAAGCTCCATGTTTTCCCTTTTTATTCTATTGTACTTCATCCTTTTTATAGTTGGAGAAACGTGCATAGATCTTTACAAACAAAATCAATTCAGTTAAACTACTGCAACTTTTCCATTGTAGACAGGTATAAATCAGGAAAATAACTATCGGGGAGTCCATGAAGTTACAGAAGTGAAGAATTAGTATGAGAGAGAAGAGAATTACTTTTTCTTCTCCTCACATCACTTCTCTCTTTTATGCTCATTATTTTTTTAGATGACTGCAGTACTGTCCCTTTACATTTACTTTTATCCAGCAGGGAACTTGCTTAGATTTTCGTCCCAGTAAATCACACTGAGCTCCAGCAAGAGGAAAATAAAAGGTGAAAGGACCAGGTTACTATACACTCACAAACTCAGGTATGTACACATGGAGGCTTCAGAATGTCTAGGACAGCGGTTCCCAAACTCTGACAAATTGCACATCACCAATTTAAAACAATGCAACCTTAAGTACCACCAGCAAATTTTTGTCATATAAAGTAAATGCAATAAACCTGTTAACGTGTACCACTGACAGGTTATCTGCATACAACTGGTGGTACCCATACCACAGGCTGGGAACCACTGGTTTAGTAGATATATAACACCCTAGGTCAGGGAAGTAGTATACAGTCTGGCAAAAAGGGAGATTAGTTCAGGAAGGAGTATTCAACAAGAATTCTACATTAATGTATGTATGGCAATTTTTTCTGTGGATAGCATAACACTCCACCTTGAGAAAAGTCACTGTTCATGAAAGTGATGCAACAATAGCACTACGTTGAGGGTGTGCAAACTAGTTATTTTGCGTACTTCTGTGGTACCTAAGTTGCAATGGTCCTCATTACATGGTTTGCAAGAGACAGGATTTTGGTTGCCTCCTTCACTAACCCAGAACAGATCTAATTAACAGTGTGTTGAAAATGCCTAAAGCATTGGATGATTCATTTATCTGAAAGCTCACAGTATTGCTGATACTAGTGGAGCTCAGCAAATGATGGCAAGAATGAAGAGTTTATAGAAGCACTTTTAGAACAGGCAGGATTCTCAAGGCTATCACTCTGTTTCTTCAACCTGCAGCTCCGTACTCAGAAATCCCTATATACCACAAGTTATGGTAAGCCTGAAAGTTTGGAGCACTGAACCCAAGTACCATTTGGCTCACAGCACGTGAATAATATATACAGAGAACTCTTCCCTGGGTGAGCCACAGAGGCTACGTGACATGAGGGGAATCAGCAGAGATGGACAGACAAGTGGCCAGAGCTGAACTCTTTGGATCATCAGCAGAAGGAAGTCAGTGTTGTGGAAAGAGGGTGTGAGCTGTTGGCAAAGCTTTCCTGAGAAGAAATGGGTCACAGGGAGTGGGGAAGGTAGACTATGGGTTGAAAGCTGATATTAAAGGGAAGATTGCAGAAAGGGTAAAGGATACCAGAGTTCTTGCAACATTCATGGTCCAAAACAAGCTTCCATGTAACATAACATTCATCCTCAGGCAGAACTGTAGTGTCTGCAGTTCCTGTTCAAGCTGCCTTTAACTACTCTAACTTTCCACCTCAGTACTAAACTGAAACAATCCTTGTTCTCTGAGCTGCATCTTCCTGAAGCAGAGACATTTATTTTTGTTCCCTGACATTCATGGAGGAAGAATTGAGACCATCTAACCATTGTAAACATCAGTATTTTAACTTTAGTCCCTAACAAGCAATAATATAATTAGTGTTCCACATTTTCAGTTTTTATTTTCAAAAAAAATTCTGGGAATTTTTCGGGGTTTATCTTCCAAACATAAAAACCAGGTTGAAATGAGGCTAAAAGAAAGAAAAGAAAAAAAAATCAATTTAAATCAGAGAAAATAATAATAATAAATGTATACATATATACTTTTTAGCACGCTGACAATCCATCCACGTGTTTAAATGGTTTCTACATTTGTATTACAGCAAAAAATAGTTGTTCTGGGCAGAAGTACCATCATCCTACTGTCATAACTCCCTATGGTATCCATGAACAAGGATTTAAAAAAATAAAAATAAAGTCCAACTTTTGTCCAACAATATTTTTCTTAAGTTTTTTGTGTAAAAGCTCAGGTTTTCATAAATTGATTTTAAATTATTAGAAAAAGAATGAAGAATGGTAAGGTTAGACTAAACCTTATATATACACAAACATAATTTTTGTGTCCCATCAAAACTAATAATTTTTCCAGAAATCCTGGTTTGGATAGGCTGTCATGGTTTTTGTAAGTGTATCCTCACTCATGTTGAGCCTCTTGATCTCTTGCATTTAGTTTTAAAAATAAGTGTTCTGCATCCACTGATCTGGGGGGTACACTCAAAGCTTGTTGTGCAATTTTACTGAAGTTGGGAAGTGTGTCTTGGTGGGTATTCCAAAAACCCAGCACATCCAGTTCCATGCTGTTAGGGATAGGCATGTAATGCTGAAGGGGAATCAACACAGATTCATAGCAGGTAGATCCTGCCTGACTAACCTTGTTTCTTTTTATGACCAGGTCACAAAATGCTTAGACACAGGAGTCAAAGTAGATGTCATTTACTTTGATTTTAAGAAGACCTTCGGTACAGTATCTCATCCTATTTTCATAAAAAAACTGAGCAGCTGTGGCATAAATGATTACATGCTCAGGTGGGTGGCAAATTCGCTTACAGGTCACACCCAGAGACTGGTGGTTGTATGGGTCAGTATCGACCTGGAAAGATGTAGGCAGTGGGGTCCCTCAAGGCTCGGTCCTTGGACCTGTGCTATTCAACGTCTTCATCAGCGACTTGGATGAGGGCATGAAGAGCACTCTGTTGTAATTTGTGGATGACATGAAATTATGGGGTAAAGTAAATATGCTAGTGGGAAGGGATTGAATCCAGGAGGACCTGGACAGGTTGGAAAAGTGGGCAGAAAAGAATAGAATGCAGTTCAACAAAGCCAAATGCAAAGCTGTTGCACCCAGACAGTGGTGGTGGATGGGTCGGTATTGACCTGGAAAGATGTGGGCAGTGGAGTCCCACAAGGCTCAGTCCTTGGACCTGTGCTGTTCAGTGTCTTCATCAATGACTTGGATGAGGGCATGGAAAGCACTCTGTCCAAATTCGCAGATGATACCAAATTATGGGGTAAAGTTAACACACTAGAGGGTAGGGAATGAATCCAGGTGGATCTGGACAGGTTGGAAAATTGGGTGGAACAGAATAGGACGCATTTCAGCAAAGACAAATGCAAAGTACTGCGCCTAGGGAGAAGGAATCGCCAGCACACTTACAGACTAGGGGATGACCTTCTCAGCAGCACAGCAGCAGAAAAGGATCTTGGAGTCATAGCTGACTCCAAGATGAATACAAGCCGTCAATGTGACAAAGTAATCAGTAAAGCTAACTACACTGTATCATGCATTAGCAGGTGCATCACAAACGGTCCAGGGAAGTGGTACTTCCCTTCTATGCAGCATTGGTCAGGTCACAGTTGGAGTATTGGATCCAGTTCTGGGCACCGCACTTCAAGAGGAATGCAGATAACCTTGAGACGGTCCAGAGGAGGGCCACTCATACGGTTAAGAGCCTACAAGCAAAGCCCTACGAGGAGAGATGGAGGGACCTGGATCTCTTTAGCCTCTGCAGGAGAAGGCTGAGAGGTGATTTTGTGGCTTCCTACAAATTCATCGGGGAGGGGGACAGCAAGGAATAGGAGATGCTCTGTTTACCAGGGCACCCCTTGGAGTAATTAGGGTCACAAAACGCTTAGACGCAGGAGTAGAGGTAGATGTCATTTTCTTAGCAAGGCCTTTGATACGGTATCTCATCCCATTCTCATAAATAAATTAAGAGACTGTGACATAGATGTTTACACAGTCCAGTGGGTGGCAAATCGGCTTAGCGGTTGCATCCAGAGAGTGGTAGTAGATGGGTCAATATCGACCTGGAAGGATGTGGGTAGTGGGGTCCCTTAGGGTTTGGTTCTTGGACCTGTACTCTTCAATATCTTCATCAGTGACTTGGATGTGGGTATGAAGTGTACTCTGTCTAAGTCTGCAGATGATACTAAATTGTGGGGCAAAGTGCACACTCCGGAAGGTAAGGAATGATTGCAGGCAGACAAGGTTAGAAAAGTGGGCAGAAACAGTGGTTGCCCAGCAAAACAAACATCACGTACAAATTCATTAACACAGCTGTGTTGGGTTCTCTCTCAGGGCATTTCATTAATGCCATGTTAAAGGCTCCAGATATGACCTGTTTATCCCTAATCTCACATTCTTCTTTAATTTTAATGTGTTGCTTGATTTTTCTACGTGTTCTTTTATCCTGTCAGCATGAGAACTGACTTCAATGCCACAGTACTTGCAGCGCAATGCATCCTCTTCATCTTCCTGTTTACTCTTTTTGAAAACTTCTAGACAGTGATTTTCACAGATATATTCACATAGAGATTTATGCTTTCTACCCCTTGTTTATTTTTTTCTGTGTATGTTTTTATTCAGCCCCACATTAAATGGAAGCACTAAGCGCCTATTTATGTCATGTGAGCCAATTATGGCACAATATTCACATAGTTTAATCTGATGGGCTCCATTGTGTGTCTGGAGTGAGTTTTATGCTTAAGAATTGCTTCAGTGGGTAGAAATGCAGAACACTAAGTATTATACATTGACTCCTGTTGCCTTCCCCTCCTTGTCTCTTATGGAAAGCCTAGCTCAGTATTAGTGTTGAAAGGATTAGAAGCAATAAAAAATTGTCACCCCCACAACATCTGGAAATTCATATTTAATTATAAAATGCACTCAAGTGGTACTTTGCATTCCTAGACAGCCGAGCACTTTACAAAGAACAGTAACTATCACTATCTCTACTTGGTAGTACTGAAGTGATATTGTTGCTGTGAGACCTGGGAAAGGGTACTGTGATATCTAAAAGCTTGCCTATATCTATACCAACCATACAGTTGGTCCAATAAAAGATATCATGCATAAGAATTCTTGCTTTTCATACTATCTCTACTTTACCTTTCAATTAATAGAAAAGTGAGGTCAAAGTGATTAAAGAGATTAAAGTAAATAATGTATTTATTTTAAGAAGATGACTATTACCATGCCTGTTAGGTAAGAGCATTTTACTGGCAAAGCAAAACAGATCTAGCCCTTTAACTGGTTGAGGAAACCAAGCTGTGCCTCAGGCAATGCAGATGTGTGATGTTACCAGTCCTTACTTTCTGAGTTACCTAATATCACAAGCCCCTAACTGTTTCAGTTTCACACTCCAAAGGTCTCTGATTGAAAAAAGGAGAGGGAGGCAAAAATGGCTGGAGTTCAAGGACCTTCTTTGATGCGTGTAGAATGCTACATTCTATTACAGTAATATGCATTTCTTGGGATTCATACTCCAGAAAAAAATACTGAATCAGGGCAGACATATTCATGGTAGAAAACAACCCCAAGGATTAAGAATACTGCTGAGTGTGTCAGTCAGGTGGTGCCTCAATGGAACACAAAGTCACCATTCTTCTTGGGCCCATATTTATACCTCTTAGGTGAGACAATACATTGGGACTTTAAAACTAGAACTAAAGGGCAACCTATAGCTTTGAGCCATTTGATTGCATTGCAAAATTCTGGTGAGGAGACTGAGCTAAAACTAAGTTATCTGAAGTGGCAAAAAGTGGCTGGTAATGATCTGAAATGACATGAAGTTTCAGTTAAAAAACAAAATACCTGACCACTTGAACTGCCGCAAGTTACTGCCAAATAAGCCACAATTACTTATTCAGATGATGTTCCTTGCCTTTCCTTTCAGGGATAACTGCCAGAAAATAAATGAAGTATTCACTGAATCAACAACCCTGAAAGACACTTAAAGAAAAGTCTGAAATAGGAATATCAACACACTACATTTAACTGCATAAGATAGAAAAAAATATTCTTTTCTTTTTCTTTAAATGCAGCTTTTTAATGGTTTTTAACTTTGATGAGATTTACCAAAAACTAAAAAGATTAATCTTGGTTGACAAATACCACTCATAAGCACAGCTACATAAAATACAGCATTCTTTTTCTTTCTTAAAACAGCTTTTTCCTCCCCATGCAACCAGAGCCACTTGTCCAATTGACTGTCAAATGACTGAGCTACTTGATAGCTACACAGCTGATATATAAGTGGGTTTATTTTTTCATGAACTATAAACTTCTAAGGCTGTGCTGTATTCTGTACAGGAAGTTTTGTATGTTAGGTTTGGCGTCTTGTGTGTAATACATATGAAAGGACAGTAAGCATGTAGATGTTGGCTTCAGGTTTCACATATGTCATTCATATTTAGTTGGAGCTGCATAATGTCAATCGTTGTGGTGTATGAATCAGGGATGTCCAGCTTCTAAGGAGTTGGAGGCCACATGTCCCATGGGCCACACCAGCAGGGGCTGTACTCCACAGTGTTTATACCAGCAAGCGCCACAGCCCTCCAATGCTGTATGTCGCATGCATGTGTGGGCTCTCCTCTCCCTGTCTCCCTCATGGTAGGCAGATACCTGCTTCCACTGCACCCAGCATGTGTGCAGGCAGGCACTCTCCACCTTCCCTGCTTCACACACAGCTCCTACCTCACCTTCAGCTACTTGGCAGCAGTTTCCCCGACCGCACTGAACAGCGTGGGTGCCATGGGCCCCTGAGTTTTCTGACATCGCAGGGCCCACCCTGCTTCACATCCTGGGGGCAGGCAGCAAAAGCCAGAAAAGGGAGTAGGAACCCCAAGTCCCCAACTACTGCTGCTGCAGCCAGAGCAGTAAGGGCAGTGACATCTGGATGAGAGCCTGAGGGGAATCTGTATATTAACTCCTTGTGGGCCACATATAGCCTGTAGGCTGCCAGTTGGACAGCCCGGGCTTACGTTACTGAATATTGACTTTTAACAACCAATATCTTTACAGTAGACTCAATATGCTTTCCCACCTGTTGATATAGTCACTCTTTCTGTGAAATGGGCTCTTAGACAAAACGTCTCTTATCAAATGTTTCCGTTGGAAGTTCAAATGCAAACTAGATTTGGGAATGAAAGGGAGTTGAGAATGAAGTCCCTGATATTCTGCCAGAGTCAGCTTCTGGTTTACAGCAACCTGAGAAAGTCAGGGTGCTAGAAGGGGAAGTAGAAATGGATAATACCCAAGAGAAAGAGTGCATGAATGTTACAGCCTTACTTCATATAGAAAAACATTGTACTTTTAAACAGTTCACTTGAAAATACATTGCTTTCTGAAAACATCTACTCCATGGTCAAGATCTATTTATATCTCAAGTAAATATTCATGAGAACATGTGATTTATCAAGTTCAATTATGGCCATATACTTCCCTCAGTCTACCTTCACAGCTTGTGGTGAAGCTCATGAAAATTATATACACAGACTAAAGATAGGATAAGACCTTAGCATCCAAACCACTTTTTTTTTTTTTTTTTTACAGTTGGTGTTTATGTGTGTGTGAGTTTCCTGCTGTTAGAAGTAATTTATTCACTCAAACAGGAAAGCCATATGCTTGGTTACTGTTTATTACTTGTGTTTTCAGGAGACACAAGAGACCAAATTCTGTCCTCAGTTACCTCTGTGCAGTTCCTCAGTTCCTCTGGAATGAAACTGAGAGCAGAATTTCGCTCAGTAGGTCTATCTTAGCTGGCAGAATTTAAAAAATGTCTAGGGAATAAAAAAATAACTGAAAGTACATCTGAGTTTCACATTCTTAGTTTACTGAAAATTAGTCACTATGGAGGAGCTTACTTATAGGATAAATAGCATACTTTAATGACATACCAACTAAAATGATCTAAGGACCACAATTAAACCTGTACTGTAGACCCATGTTTTATTATATGAAACCTTGTCAAGGCAAACCCTAAAGGGACATATTAGAATCCTACTCTCCCTGTCTACAGTAGGGCTATAAAATGTGCTAGTTAAAACACATTTGCTAACATCATTATTTTCAAAGACATTTTTCCTCATGTAGGCAGGCTCTCAGGAGAACATACCTCTGGCATAATCACTGTAACCCAGTACCTGATTTTTAGTAATCACTTGGTGTTTAATTAAGACACAAAACTGTCCTATTAAGCCTGACTAAAATCTGGATTTAAGACACTCTAAATTAAGTGTGAGCCAATTCCTCTGTAAAAGAAGTACTAACAATGAGAGAAAACATGAATAGGAAAGTTCTGAAGGACTCTAACATGCCTTCTGTTGCTAAGGGAAACACTTCCTTAGTCTACCTCATGTACTCAGTAAGTCTGACTAACAAGAATTCTGTCTTTCAACATATAATAAAAGCCCTATAGTGCTGAAGAACAAAAGGCAATAAAAGGGGTCACAAATAAAACAAAATCAAACTGAACAACATGCACATGAAATATTCTAGAACTCATGTACAGTGAACAGAGCACAGCTCCTATATACAAAAAAGTGCTAAAATACATAAGCTGTTGTGTTTCAAAACTCATGTTTAGACCACCAAGCCACCCTCTTTCAACTGAGCCCAACAGCCCACTGGTACTTTATGTACTTTCTTCCTCATTCTATTGTCAAATCTCTTTCTCTCTGCAGCAAGTACCTTTGCCAAATATCTTTGTCCCCACAGTGTTTCCTATTCCCTTATGATCTTTTCATAGGTGGTACAGTTAGTGGCACACAGAGAGGTTGAGGTGAAAATTTACCAAAGCAAATTCTGATTCTGAACGCCTCTCTTTTGGCTGCCCAAATTATCACTTCACAGAGGAGAAGCAATTATCTTTAGCTCACATAGATTTCAATTGCATTTATGGCTCCTCAGCACTTCTAAAACCAGAGACTACTTTGGAAAACTGGTTAACATGATTTGCCCTTGGGGATCAGCATGAACAACAGGCTTATGTACAGGGTGGAGATGCAGAAAATCTAGGCTCTAAATATTGCATGTGAATGTTGGACTGTAGCAAAGCTAACACTTCACTTTCTTCTGCTGTAGAATAGGCTAATAGATATTAGCTTACATGATGCCTGCTGGTGAGACATAACTGGAAGACCCATTCTCTCACTGCTATGCTGGTTGCCTATATCACAATTCTAGGATGATCTCTACCACAGCTCATTGATGGGTCTTACTTAAAAGTCCAATCCTTGAACCACAGATCCATCTGCATAAGTTGCAGGTCTTTCTGCAGGGGAGAGTAGGCCATAGGCTTGGATTTCTCTCCTCTTCCTCCATTCTCTGTTGTCTCAAGGGCAAGATAGTTTACACTGAAATGGTCTGCTGCGTGGTTGAAGTCATCAGCAAAGCTAACTGCACTTTATCATGTATCAGCAGATGCATGACAAATGGATCCAAGGAGGTGATACTTCCCCTCTATGTGACATTGGTCAGACCGCAGTTGGAGTACTGCATCCAGTTCTGGGCACCATACTTCAAGAAGGATGTTGATAAACTTGAGAGGATCCAGAGGAGGGTCATTCATATGGTTAGGGGCTTACAGGAAAAGCCCTATAAGGAGAGACTGAAGGACCTGGACCTTTTCAGCCTCCGCAAGAGAAGGCTGAGAGGTGATCTTGTGGCTGCCTACAAATTCATTAGGGGAACGCAGCAAGGAACCTGACATGCTCTGTTCACCAGGGCGCCTTGGGGTAACAAGAAACAATGGTCACAAACTGACAGAAATTAGGTTTAGGCTAGATATCAGGAAAAACTTCTTCACAGTAACGGTGGACAAAATTTGGAATGGGCTTCCAAGGGACGTGGTGCTCTCTTACTCTCTGCAGCAAAAAAGAAAAGGTGTTCCCCCTCTTCTTTACAGCTGCCCTTAAGGAATTGGAGACTGCTATCATGTCCCCTCTTAAACACCTTTTTTGCAAACTGAACATGTCTAGCTCCTTCAGCCTCTCCCCATGTGACTTTCTTTCCAAGCCTGTTATCATCTTTGTCATCCTCTTCTGAAGTGTCTCTTAACTTCTCCACATCCTTTTTAAAGTGCGGAGCCCAAAATGGCACATGATACTCTAGATGAGGCCTAACAAGTGCTAACTAGAGAAGCCCTATAACAGAAATGTGAGCCACTTGGAGGGAGAGAAAAAGTTACAAGTAGGGCTGGAACAGATCTAAATTTGGCATTTATTGTTAATTACTTAATTCCCAGGTTAAGGAGGAAAAAAAAGGTTAAAAATAACTTTTTTTGTTAGTTTTATTTGATTTTGTTTGATATAACAGAAACCTTCTTGTTAATCCCCTATATCAGCTTACTTTCCTTTCTTTTGTTAATATGCTTACCATTAAACTTGCCACTAAAATAACTAGTTACTTCAAATTCCTGTCCACCAAATCCCAAATTCTTTACTCAGGCAAAACACCTAAGTGCAAGTTGGTGCAAGTGGGAAAGCATGAAACTGTATCGGGCAAAGATAAGCCCTATTTTTTATGGTTCTGTGTGTAATTTGTATCCTCCTAATGTACTACAAACTTGGGTAAAACCTCTCTGAAATTAGTACCCCTCACAGTTTTTTGTTTCTTTCATCTATTGCTCTATATTCTATAGTGAACAGGAACAAAGATTTAAAGAACATGTTATTTTACAAAAAATTAATTGCCCTTGTTCATAATTATCTTAATGAAAGTCCTCAAGCTTGCAATGCTAAAGAGTATTGATCATTATTTTTTTTGAAATCTGACTATAGCTGTGGGAATTAATCACGTTTGGAAACGTTCAGATACCGCATGCGCAGTATACCAAAATGCTAGACTTTTAAAAATCAGAAATGGCACCTTTTAAGTTGTACCAGAATTGCTGGCAATTTGCAAAAATAAGTGGTTATTTTCATTATTAGAGGAAGGAGGACTAAAATTTCAAGAAGCAGAGATTGTTCCTGTAAATCAAGGGGGATGGGACTTCTGAACCCATTTAGGTCAATGCAAATTTTGCCATTTACTTAAATTGAACCAAAATTTCACCCAAGAGCTTTTGTTCCAATTTCAAGCTCTTACCAGTGCTCTCTGGTCTACACTTGGAGCTTGTATTGTGAAGCTCCATTAGTGACTGGCCAGCAGTTACTGGAAGTGCATACTTCCCACTGTAGCTGAGAAATAACTCGCTGAGTAATCTTTTGGGTAACTTCAGTATTTGTAAATGGCTTACAGCTGTCAAGGATGTTGGAACTGCATTAAAGAAAGATAAATGGACTTCAAGCTGGAAAACAAGACTGCTTCACATTTTCAACAAAAGCTGTAATACTGAATTGGAAAATAAAGCTTTGTGCTGAAGAGATTTACTCTTATTACTGGCCTCCATGTGGATTACTAAGGAAGAAAAAGCGAATGCATATGTAAGCTATGACACACTTTGCACTTGTGGTCATTAAAAATCTCATGCACCTTTTAGCAGGCAGGGTGCTCTAATTAACTCAAATTCTGAGTAATTTCCTGTTGACTAATTGCATTCTACATACAGCGCTCTAAAGGTTCCTGTTGTGCATGGTGTTCTTCACTTCCCATCTAGACTCACGTAATCTATTCTGAAATTAAAACACTCTTATTCCTACATATCTGTTTCAAAGATGAGCCCAACTTTGTTGTAGTATCTCCTTTATGTATGGTGTATAGACTTTTGGGGAATACTTTGAGATGAAACACGGAGTATAAGATATTAATATGGGTTTTCAAAAGGAAGAAATATCAGCTCAATTGGAACAGCTATTAGAGCTAGGAAAAAACCCAAAGACTACGCTCAGAATAATTTAGATTTGGGAAATTGTTGTTATCCAAGAAATTCTGCAGCTTTGATGTCATTATAACACGAGACAACAAGTATGATTAAGAACCATTCGATATACTATCAGCCACATGTACATTCAATAATTTTCCAGCCAAAAAAGAACTGATCTGAAAAGAAAAAAGCTAAAAGGCTTTTGAGAGATTCTACCTGTTTTGATGGTCTAACAACAGCAGAGGACAAAGCTTATGTTTAAGGGGCTGTATTAATGTATTTATATACAACAGCAGTTCTCAAACTTTTTTAGACTCAATCCAACCATCAGAAAATGCCATTTCTTAGCTTGCACATGACTATGGAAAAATAATACAGTAATAATTCTGTTGCAAATTGCTTGAAAGACCACAACAGGTCAAAAGGTCTTGGACACTATGGATTCCTATTTTGAAATCTTTGGGTTCATCTTGCGAGTCATATGTAGGTGCTTGCAAACCTAACAGTGCTAATATTGTGTGGCATTCCAGGGAAGCTCGCGGCATCCTTAGAGGGATCTCATAGCATTCCAGGGTGTTGTGACACCCTGATTGAGAAGCCCTGATATAAAAAATATTTATAATCTGATTCAGTAAAAACTTCAGGTCTTCTAACCTATGGAGTGATTAAAGGGTTAATTTGTCCACACATTGCACAGGTGTACAGAGGAAAAATCACAATAACTGTGGTTGCTTGGGAGCTGAATGGAAGAGAGATTCAAGCTGTGGTGTTGTCATGTTGTTTTTTCTGCCTGTTTCCTTATTTTGATTTGTTAATCTTAAAGGAAACAACACTTGCTAGCCCTGATTGTGTTGTTTATACTGAGTCATTCACACAGAGATGTAAACACACGTACATTCTCATCACATCCAGGTCTATAATAGGCAATTGACCTATGGCTAAAAATGATTTTTGGAAATCATTACCTCAAAAAGATATTAAAAATGGTTAACTGTACATATAGACCTGACAAAACCACTTAATGCTGTATCAGAAAGGGGTTATCGCGGAGCCTCTGGCACTGCTTTATGAGCACTTGTGGTGCTCTTGCTAGGTGCCAGATGACTGGAAGAGGGCCAATGTGGTCCCCATCTTTAAAAAACGGGAAGAGGGAGGACCCAGGCAACTATAGGCCCATTAGTCTTACTTCAATCCTGGGGAAGCTCTTTGAGAAGATTATCAAGGAGCACATCTGTGATGGGCCAGCAGTGGGGATGATGCTGAAGGGCAACCATCATGGTTTCTTTAGGGGCAGGTCCTG
>NW_017728947.1:70507172-70509270 GCF_001723895.1 Crocodylus porosus
CAGGTTCTCGTCTGCCCATTTGCTGAGCTTGTCCAGGTCAGCCTGGATCACCCGCCTATCTTCTGGCATGGATGCTTTGCCCCAAAGTTTTCACAGATGACACCAAGATTTGGGGTAAGGTGGGCATGCTAGAAGGAAGGATAGATCATAGCAGACTCTGGACAGTTTACAGGGGTGGGCAAATGAAAACAGGATGGGATTCAATACTGACAAGTACACGGTGCTGCACTTGGGCAGTAGGAACCAGCAGCATACCTATAGTCTGGGGAACTCTGTTCTTGAAAGCACGGTGGCAAAAGAAGATCTTGGAGTCATTATTGACTCCAAGGTGAACATGGGCCAACAATGCGAAAACACGGTCAGTAGGGCTAACTGTACCTTGTCCTGCATCCACACATGCATCACAAGCAGGGCCAAGGAGGTGATCCTCCCTCTCTATGTGACACTGGTCAGGCCGCAGCTGGACTACTGTGTCCAGTTCTGGGCGCCGCGCTTCAGGAGGGATGTGGACAGCATTGAGAGGGTCCAAAGGAGGGCCACTTGCATGATCCAGGGACAGCAGGGCAGACCCTTTGAGGAGAGGCTAGCCTGTTCAGCCTTCGCAAGAGAAGGCTGAAGGGGGACCTGGTGGCCATCTATAAACTTACTAGGGGGAACCAGCAGGGTTTGGGAGAGACCTTGTTCCCCTGAGCACTTCCCGGAGTAACAAGGAATAACGGCCATAAGTTGCTAGAGAGTAGGTTTAGACTAGACATTAGAAGGCACTACTTCACAGTCAGGGAAGTTAGGATTTGGAACCAACTTCCAAGGGAAGTGATGGCTCCTTCCCTGGGGGTCTTTAAGAGGAGTCTCAACGTTTACCTGGCCGGGGTCATTTGAGCACAGTTTTTCTCTTGTGCCCGGGGCAGGGGGTTGGACTAGAAGATTTACAAGGTCCCTTCCGACCCTACATCTATGAATGTATGAACCCCCTTAAAAACAATTAGTTTTGCTCAGTCTATTTCTAGGTCCCTGCCTAGCAGAAGACTCCAGAATCTGGGTCCTGGCTGAACAAGGTGCCTCCCTTGATGCCTTAACTTTTGAAATATTTCCAAGTGAAATGGTTTGGAACTATTTTTAAAAATATATTATTTCAGCCTGGGGATATTCAGCCCCTGTGGTATGCCCCAGTGAAAAATGTCAAAGTGTTATGCAGCCATGGTTCTCCAGGTATAGGATGCTAGGGGGACAGGGGATATCTCTGGAAGTTTGGGGAAGTAGGTGGAGGCTCCCTTCTGCCAGCATTCTGACTCTCCAGTTGCAATCCCCTGAAGTGGAAAGGTGGTGGGTAGTGGGACTGGAGATCTCAGCACCCACAGCAGAAGGCCCCTTAGTGCTGGAGTTGCCAGAACCAAGGAATGGGACCCAGTGGCTGCACAGTATGGCAAACTGTTGATCAGCTCACTGGGGAGGGGAAGAGCAAAACACTATGGGATACTGGGGGACCTATATATCCCCTGTTCATGGGTCCACATAACAAGCACTGAACTACTTCAATAGTACTATATTTTTCTTGCATACTACACACCCCCAAATAAGACATGCACCTTGTTTTTGGGAAAGTAGAATAAAGAATTCCCCACCCCCAGCCTCTATTATAGCCACATAAACCAGGAACAAAGCCTGATATTCAGCTTATTCACCCTCCTTTCTCGCTCAGGCAAATGCTACAATTTTAATCCTTTAAGCCTTAGCTTCTCAGCCAAAAGCAAAAACTGTAGCTGCTGCTGAAGTATGGATGCTATGAGCAGACCTAAGATTTTGAAAACAGCAAAAAACAGTCAGCAGTGCTATGAAATAAAAGTAGAGAGACCAGGAGTTGTTAATAGACTGAAAAAACACAGAAGAAAGGGTAGTTTGATTAATGGAACATCAAGACCATTAAAAAGGAGGAATGGTTGTTAACATCTATGGAGTGAAGAGTGATTGGCAGGAATTGGGTAGATTATAATGAGTCATGAAGTCAATCAACTTCCTCAGCACTGCCTAAATAGAAAAAGAAATGTCACTGAACACTGCCAGGCAGTTGGTTTTTAAATTTAGCATGGAGCAGAAATAA
>NW_017728947.1:70509370-70516168 GCF_001723895.1 Crocodylus porosus
CTGGGGGCGGGGAGCAGTGACTACACTATTGAATCCCCCTGGATCTGCCTCTGCTGGACTATGCCCCTCCTTCCATACAGCTGCTGGAGGGAGAAGGAAAAGAACCAGCAGCTACCATGTTTTAAGATGAGGTTCTTCCCCCACCCACATTTAACATAGGGAAGAAAAGCCCTTCATCTTAGAATCCAGTATGAGGTTAGTAGTGGGGAGGGAGCAGGGTAGAGGTGGCAGATGGCTGTTGTGGCTTGGGATGTAGCCCCTACCCAGGAGTGTATCTGAAGTTGCTGCCTACCTTCCTTCCCCACCCTGCCACCCCTGGCCACCTCTGCACTCTATTATCTCCCCCCTGAAGCCTGTTCCCCCTGTAACCCCCACCCACACAGCCTCTGCAGTCCCACCTGCCCCTCTCCCTCCCCACCTTACCTTTACTCTGCACTAGCAGGCTCTGTTCACACTGAAGCCTGGGGCACATACTGCTATGGGGGCTGTGCTTGAGCTGTGCTCCCTGGCCAAGGCTAGAACAGGGATAGAGCCTGCTGGCACAGAGCAAAGTTAAGGGAGGGAAGCAGAGAAGCAGAAGCTGGAGGGAAGAAGGGAGTGGGGGAAGGGGAAAGCTAAGGATGGGGGTGAGGAGGAGAGTAGAGGGTGGGGAGAGGGGGAAGGGGAGAGCAGAGGCTGGGGGTGATGAGTAGGAGGGGGAGCAGAGGGAGAAGGGAGGGCTGAGGCTGTGAGGGAGGACAGGTAGAGGGCAATTTAGTTATTGGAGGATCACTTTTACTTTATCCCCCCACACCACCTGCTCTCCTGAAGTGGTGGGGAGATAACTAAATCCTATACATGGCAAATTATAACAAATTTATACATTTTCCTGGTATAGAATCTAATACCAGGAAAGGTATTAGAGGTCACCTTATATTTAGGGTCATCTAGATGCAAACACAGCATCTTACATTATCTCCAGTCTTCTATTTTGGACAGAAAATCAGTTTCCCCACTTAAGACACACACTCCAATCTTTGGAGAAATGGTACACATGGTATGTGACTAAATATGGTGGGGGGAGAAACAGAAACTCCAGGGGGGGAGGGGAAGAGCCTTTAGGGAGCAGGGGGTGGAAAATAGACAGGCTAAGGAGTTGGGGAAGGGGCAGAGACTGAGGGTGGGGCAGGGGCAGAGGTTATGGAGAGCTGTGGTGGCGGTTGCAAGGGGCAGAGGGATAGGAAGGCTGCAGGGCAAAGAAGTGGGCAGCGCATAGGGCAAGGGGAACCACCTGACCTCCCTCCAGCCACTGCTTTCCCTGGTGTAGCAGTGGGGGAGCGGTGAAATTCAAGACAACCCTCCAATACTTAGATTCGGTGCCTGGAAAAATTGTAACAAATTTATAATTTTTCCATATATAGAATTGAATTATTGGGGATTGTCTTATATTCAGGGTCATCTTATATGCAAGTAAACGCAGTACATGGTTACTGTTGAAAATGTTACAGTTGAAAATTCCCACAGAGCAGCAGACAACTTCTAAAAGTCACATGAAGAGCAAGGACAACAAGTGCTGAGAGATTACTTCTCTTTGAGAAATATGAATATAGCAGAAAATCGAACACTAATAGAAATCATTCTATATACTCTAAGAAAATGCCAACTATGTAAATCCCAATGCACAGCAAATATGCAGCAATACTTTAAGGCTGATTTGATGATAACCTGCACAAGCTCTATCCTTATTTTCAAAATTATGATCTCATTAGAACTTGTGAAAAGATTACCAGATCCTGTGACCGTGCTTCTCCAAAATTCCAGGGCAGTGGCCATTGAATTCAGAGAACTCCACCGAAAAAACTCACATATAGTCTCCCACATTCATCACATTATCTCCTCACTTTCCCCCCTTCTCCATTTCCTCCTGCTTTTCTTTTTGTAGACTCTTGGGAACTCTCCAAAGTAAATCTTCAAACAAATAACAAGAGACACAAGAATTCAGAGCTGAGTGATGGAAAGAACACAGGGAGGGAAAAGGTGAGCTAAAGAGAGAGAAAGATGATTTGAAAATGTGATTAAAAAGAGTAAGGAAGAAAGTGGAGAAGACGAAGTTACTATAGACAGTACAAACTGAAGCAGAAACAGTGAGAGATAAGAGTATGCTGGTATTTACTTTTTATTTGACAGCCTTATTCCTTGTATTGCCATGCAGTGTCATAGCAGATAACACAGCGACAAGGGAAGTTTGGGATGTCATTGCCCAAGCAGTGTTATGCGGTATGCAGGCATACGTGAGCTCTTGCACACAGACCAGAACAATCACGAGCATTTAGTGTCAATCTGATAAAGAAAAACTGCATGTACTGTGGCATGCACCAGTCAGCTGCCAGCTCACTCCTAAATTGGACGTGCCCACAAGTCCTTCATGAGTGGTCTTGCTGCCTGCTCTTCCTGCCCAACACAAAGAGTGCGAGCTACACACAACTGACTGCTTCCAGGAAACAAAGGAGACCACAGCAACTAGTGAACAGTAAATGAGTTCTCTGATCTTGTTAAGCATTTTTAGCATACACATTGCTCATTGATGTTCCAGATACATAACTGAGAACCATAGAACAATATGAGTTCATTATGGATGCTGTTGTCCCTTACTCCTAGATTCTTGGAGCCATAACTTGATTATTATTAATCACTATTTTTATTATAATTAGAGAAACTCAAAATTTTGAAGAAGGCAAAAAGGTGTTAGTACAGTTTATTTCTTTGAGAAAGGGCATTAGGAGAATAGGATCAGAAGCACAGATGCTCTGAACCAGCATAACTTGACTTCAGTAGAGCTACACAGATTTATACCCATTAGTTGACTCTTATATTATGCATGGTATATTGTTACCTGCCTTTTGTTACCCTTTCTTCATTGAAAACTAAAAATTAATCCATATACACCCCACCAAGAGAAGGTTAAAGAGAGGACAAAATAATATACATGTACATGATTTTTGGACAGAGAAGGCAGCGGCAAGTAGCCTATAATTTGAAGGCCAGTTCAGGTGAAATCTACTAGTCTCAAATGAGTCTTTAGTCTGATATTTGTGGTTCATTCCAATGCAATGGAATAAAACTTGGACTACAGTTTGTGTCTTAAAGTAAATGACTGCAGGTGAAGGCCCGGGGATTCTCATCCTTCTAAACATGTCCTTTGCTCTTATCTTTCATTATAATCACATCTGGGCAGCAGCATGACCTCCTTCACAGTTTCATAGTAGCTTGGGTCAGGAGGGACCTGAATAGTTCATCTAGCCTGGCCCCCTGCCACAGGCAGGAATGAAAGCTGGGTTCACAAGACCCCAGACAGGCGATCATCCAACCTCCTCTTGAATTTCCCCAAGGTAGGGGCGAGGACCATTTCCCTGGGAAGCTGGTTCCAGATTTTGGCCACCCTAACTGTAAAATATTGCCTCCTGATCACTAACTTAGACCTATTCTCCATCAGCTTATTACCATTGTTCCTTGTCACCCCAGGTGGTGCTGGGGAGAAAAGGGCTCTACCTATTTGCTGTTGATCTCCCCTGATGAGTTTGTAGGCAGCCACCAGGTCCCCCCTCAGCCTCCTCTTGCTGAGGCTGAGCAGAAGTCCCTCAGTCTCTCCTTGTAGGAAGAGGCTGAGCAGAAGTCCCTCAGTCTCTCCTGCTGCCCTCTCACCAAGCGGGTGGCCCTCCTCTGAACCCTCTCCAGGCTAGCCACATCCTTTTTAAAGTGTGGCGCCAAGTACTGGACGCAGTATTCCAATTGCGGCCTGACCAATGTCGCATAGAGGGAGATGGCTTGAGATGCACCTTTGGATGCATGACAAGGTATGGCTGGCCTTGCTGGCTGCGGTCTGGCATTGACAGCTCATGTTCATCTTGGAGTCAATAATGACTCCAAGATCCCTTTCCACCTCTGTGCTTTCAAGAGGGGAACTCCCCAGCCTGTACGTATGCTGTAGACTCCTTCTCCCAAGGTGCAGCACCCTGTATTTATCTATGTTGAACCCCATCCTATTCTCATCTGCCCACTTTTGTAGTCTGTCTAAATCTAGTTGCCAGTGGACTGAAGTGAGTCCAATCCCATAACTGCTATCAACAAAATCACCCTACCACAGTTCCTAACGAGCCGCTTTTCTGGCCAGGAGCAGCATGCAGAGTGCAGGGGCAGCATGTGACAGCTGTCTCACTCCAGCCTCTATCACCCTACACCATGGCTGCTCCAGCCCCTGCCCTGTGCAGTGACAGCCAACACCCTGGGCTCCTGCTGGCCACAGTTCTGATCACCATGGCAACTGCCATCTAGCCCTGGGCCCTGCTGGCTCTCTTGTGTGCAGTGGCCACCTGGCTAGCCTCACTGTGCTTCACTGTGCCATCCCAGGCCCTCCACCACCACACAGCTGCCACCCAGACCTCATGCTGCTGCCCAGACCCCAGCAGAGACAGTGACAATGCACTCTTGGATGCCACCACTGGGGACATCCACACTCTCCTGGGCCACCAGCCCTGCCACCTCTAGGCCTACCTGGCCAGCCCAGACTGGTGGCTGCACATCATCCAGACTACCTCGGATGATAAGCAGTGGCTGGAGCTGTTCCGGATGACCAGGCCACCTTCCAGGACTTCCTGGAGCAGCTCTGCCCACACCTGGAGTGTCAGGACACTGCCATGAAGAAGCCCTTCCCTGCAGACATCCAACCGGCCATTGCCCTGCTCGAACTGGCCACACCCCCCAGCCTCCATTACGTTGGCCACCTCTTCAGCATGGGCCAGGTGTCTGCCAGGTGTCTGCCAGGGAGGCCATCCTAGAGGTGTATGGTGCCCTCCAGCATGTGCTCAGGCACACTGTGCTCTGTGTGCATGATCCCCCTAGCAGTGGTGGTAGGGTAGTGGCAGGGTGTAGAATTCCACATCCAGGACTTCCCCAGTGCATCGCGGCCCTGGACAGAAGCCACATCCCTGTCACCTGCTCACCTCATGGAAAATGTTTCTACTACAGCCAGTGGGACTTCCATTCCATCGTGCTCCAGGCCATTGTTGACCACTGTGGTGATTTCAGAAATGTGCGTGCCAGCTGGGCAGGCAGTGTCCTCAGTGCCTGTGTGTTTTGGAACTCCACCCTGCCAGCCCTGGTGCAAAGTGAGCATTTCACGGCTGGGGTCCCAGACCTTCAGCTA
The DNA here is from genome assembly GCF_001723895.1 of Crocodylus porosus. Classification (NCBI taxonomy): domain Eukaryota; kingdom Metazoa; phylum Chordata; order Crocodylia; family Crocodylidae; genus Crocodylus; species Crocodylus porosus. Next base: position 70,514,553 of record NW_017728947.1, read on the forward strand.
GGCATGGTGGTGGTCCTGCCCCTCCTCATCGGGGACCCCGCCTACCTGTTACTCCCCTGGCTCATGTGGCCCTACAATGGTCAGCTGGATCATTGCCAGGCCCACTTCAACTGGTGCCTGGGCCAGACTCATACCCTTCAGCCAGTTGAAGGGACGCTGGTGCACCCTCACCACCTGCCTCGAGTTCGCCAAGGACAAACCTCCCTTGGGTCATCGTTGCAGCTCGCATGCTGCTTAACATCTGTGAGGCCTGGAGGGAGCTCTTCCACAAGGCCTGGGTGGAGGAGGCATGGTGGGTAGAGGCTATCTGGCAGCAGAAGCACCAGCTGCAGTGGCAGCGACAATGGTGGGCCCCCCCACCCAGGCCCTGGGCAAGCTACACACACGTCAACAGGGGCCAGGCATGAGGTGCGAGAGGCACTGACCGACCACCTTCTCCTGCACTCTCCACTGTAGCCCACATAGATAGCTGCCCACAGATCCCCACCCCCAGCAGCATGCTCACTGTGGACAATTCCTGAAAAGCAGTTTATTCCCCTCACAGAAACAGACCCCTCCTCCCTCCTCTGTCCCCCACAACAGAGCCTGTCCCCCACCCCCTCCCTCCCCACAGTGCCCTCCATCATCCACCCCACATAACTAATAAAACACCCTTTTCCCCCATGCAAACTATTTATAATGTTGTGGTTGTGCATGCACTCCCAGGGTGGGTGGGTGTGGGGATGTCTAGGGAGTAGAGCCCAGGGACAGATGCCCAGCAGCCCAGCCTCTGACCATGCCCTTGCAGGTGCATACACTGAAGTGAGTCCAGCAGGTGGGGGACTTGTCCAGGGCTAACGGCAGCTGCTGCTCTCCTGGTGCACCCATCTCCTCCTTCAACAGCCAGTGGCCAGAGCCAGCAGAGCCCCTACATAGTGCTCACCCTGCTGCAGGTAAGCATAACCTCCACCACCACCCAGAGGGCTACCTGTGGCTGCACTATACTCCCTGTCCCCTGCAGCCAATGAAGACATCACTGCCAGCATCTATGTGTTCCTTAGCTTGTGAGAGGCCCATGCTTACTTAGTTGCAGGGGCACAGGCTGCTCAATAAAGTTTTGCACTGTTTCCCATCTCCCTGCATGCTGTCAACATGCAGGGAGCCAGGGAGTATGGCCAGGCCAGGCAGGGAGGGGGGGAAGGGCTGGGATAGGGGTCTGGGCTGGGAGGGCCATCTCCCCAGTGTGGGGCTTACCATGTGGGTAGAACTGGAGTGCTCAGTCCACACCAGTGTGGCTCTTGCTACGGCTCACTGGGTCTCCATGCAGCTGTTCCAGTGCTGCCAAGCCTGGGTAGCTGCCTGCAGCACCCAGTGCAGGGGCACAATGCAGGACTGGCAGCCATGAATAGGACGGGATTCAGCACAGACAAGTGCAAGTGATGCACCTGGGGAGGAACAACCGGCACCATACCTACAGGTTGGGGAACTCCCTTCTTGTCAGCACAGAGGTGGAAAAGGATCTTGGAGTCATAATTGACTCCAAGACGAACATGGGCCGGCAGTGTGGGGAGGCAGTCAGGAAGGCCAACCATACCTTGTCATGCATCCACAGATGCATCTTGAGCAGGTCCAAAGAG
>NW_017728947.1:70516556-70521117 GCF_001723895.1 Crocodylus porosus
CGGACTAGATGATCTACTCAGGTCCCTTCCGACCCTAGAAACTATGAAACTATGTGGTGAGGCAGTGCCAAGCAGCAGCTGCAGGGTCCAGGCAGCTGCTGCAGTTCACCTGTGGCCAGCTGGAGCTGCCACAAGTCAGCTGCAGCTCAGTGTGGCTCTGGCAGCACGTGGCACTGCAGTGCCAAGAAGTAGTGCTGGGGTGCAGGCAGGCTGATGCAGCTGTCCTGTGGCCTATGCTGGGGGATGCAGTGGCCAGCTGTGGCCACAGGTTACCTGTGCATGCCCCAGGGCACCAGCATAGTCACAGGCTTTTAAGGGGCTGGGGCTGGCATAGAGCTGGCCCAACCCTGGGGCGGAAGAGGTTCCCAGCCCTGGGATCGTGGGGCAGGGCTGAGGCTGGTCCCCTAGTGGCAGGGCTGACCAGGAGCAAATTTGCTCGTGGTCAGTGTCTACACATGTGTTACTGTGCAGTTACTACTTGCAAATAAATTTGCTACTTGCATTTTCAGGTAGCAAATTTACTAACAAGTAGAGAAGCTTACTGTGCAGTAAGTATGTGCATATGTAGATGCACATGTTTACTGCACAGTAAACTGCTCTACTGTGCAGTAAAGCATCTCATGTAGATGCACCCTCTGAGTAGAATCATCTACTATAGTCCTGTGAGTCTTCTACTCTGCCTAACAGCTAGTCTGTCAAGCTTCTTAGTTGAAGGGGCTTATTTGGCAGTGCTGGTCCCAGAGTCAGAAGAAAGGCCCTGAGTCATTTGAATTTTTTGCTAGTTTCAGGCAACTTTACTTCTATTTCCTAATATTTCCTGATCAGTTTAGGAATGAATGGCCTAGCTAGCAGTAGTGATTGAGATACTGTGAAACTCTGAGGAAGATAGGGCACAGGGGTCAACACAGGAGTTAATACTCACTTCCTAAATTAAGAAACTATCATGGTATTTATCAGAGGAACAGCTACAAAATCACCACTAGTAACAGCATTAGGGCACTGATGAGTCCAATATCCTCATACTCAATTTTATGCATGTGTGCATTTGCAGAAGAAAGGCTTATAACAACAGCTGCTTATTTTGGTTCCCTCAAGTGTTGTGGCATTAATTATTAGTTTTGTATAGGAGAGATCCCATAAAATTTAGAAAGTGACTTCGATCTTTGAATGCTTCTCATTTTCTAAGCAGCTTATGGCCTTCACTTTCATTCTCACTCCATCATTCATTAACGCCTGACTGAGAAAGAGGGAGGGAAATGCCAGGGTGTGGGGGAGAGAGAGATCCTGTAAATGACTTCTGTTTCTTTTAGTACTATAATTAAAGCAACTTCTAATTATTTTAGTTAATTCCCACTCCCCTTGCCTTAACAGAAGATTAAGTGTGTGAATGAGAAATTGAAAACAAATCCCCAGAGGCCAGAGTATAGTTAGCATAAAAGTTCAGTAAGTAAAACAAAAAATGTCCTAGAATTCATTGAGGCTATTTTTTAAAAATTGCTCCAGCCCATTTCACACCCAGAATACAAAACTGTATGCAAGATGTCTGATCACATTGTTTTAGTTAAAAGCAAGAAGAAAAGATGTGCTTTATAATTGTTTAAGCTATGTGAGAAAATACAAGAGAGGAAGAAGAAATAGCGAAGGAAAAAAACCCCCATCTAGAACAATTAGAAGTTATGATAATTTGGTCACTAACCCAAATTCTGCACTGCTAGAATGAAATCCTGCTCCCCCATGAATTCAGTGGCCAAATTCCTGTAGCTTCAATGGGGCAAAATTATACACAGCCCACAGAAAAAACTTCCAAGTAAGTTAAATGAAGTTTATCCTTTGCAGGTTAACTTTAAATTTTTTTCTTTTTTTTTTTCAAATATTAATTTCCATTTTAAATGAACTGCATCAAGTTTTTTTTCCTGTCTGGTTTATGGGCTGAGAACAGAAACGTGCCTCTGTGCTTATAACTTTTGTGCCTGAACAGAAAGCGTAGTAAAAATAAACCATAATTTGCATTTCTGAATAACCTTCAAATAACCACATGGAACAAAGCCAAAGCAAGCTTCTTCACCGAGACAAACAGCTTGAAATTTTACTTGTTAAAACTGTTTTTAGTTCATGTAAAAATAATTTATCCTCCCCCCTCCCTTCCCTCCCCCCGATTTCCATATAGTACATTGTGGGAGTGTGAGCCATATTTTCTTCCCAGCAGCTCACGTAGCGAGTGCTTTGAGTCAGCCTGCTCAACCACAACTGTAAACTTTGATAGGATTTCCTTCAACTATTGAAACGCTTATGCACGTATTCAGCTCATGACTCAGGGTGCTTATCTGTCAAGTGAAACTCCCTCTGGGATAAGAAGCACCAAGATCATTTCTCCTCTCACTCTGGAAAAAAATAACATTCCATATGTTTATGAGTTTTTGTAAGTCTTTTTTTTTCCTCCTGAGGGAGGTTCCAAAGGGCATAAAGAACATAGCTACAATTGTTCTCAGCTTCTTCATTTTGTCTAGTATATTGATGTAGCTTGGAATCATCAGCCTCTTCCACTAGATTTTTAATACTCCAGTTCCAAAATACTAAACTACAATACCAGTCTTCACTGTAGCACCTGAGTTCTTATTCAGCAAACTCATGGCTGTAATCTCACATTTGTTTCTTAGATATTCAATCCTGATAAACAAAATATATCTTCAGGAACTTTAGTTTTTCTAGCCAGTTTTTGACCTGCATTCATTTTTAATATTTCAGTGGTGCCCCTATCGACAGCTATGGCATAGAAAAACAAGAGAATATCAGGTTGCTACAATTACATATAGCTAGTCATTTGAAATGGTGATGCATACAGTAGGCAGCAAAGGATTAAACTAATTTCCCCAAAATTTCATAGAGACTTTTTTAGAGTAATATTAACCATACTGATGAAAGGTGTTTTATACCTCTTCATGATTTTGGGTATCCTTTCCTGGGCTTATAACTACTTCCTTCAATCTCTTGGCTGAGGAAAGTACAGAGCAGGCGGCTCATTTAAGCTGTACGTCTACAGTGAGATCCCATCCTTGGTAGCTCTGCTGTTTGAATATTCTACTTATTAACATCTCTTCTTTCTTGCCCCCTTTACTTGAGATGTAAACTAATACAAAACTTTGGAGCAAGTTATTAGTGTCCTAGATGAAGTCACTACTAGTAAGAAGTCATCTTATAACCCTCACTGGACATTAGCTAACTGGATTTTCCAAGTATAAGGACACCATGGAAAGAAGAAATAAAAGGAGTCATCAGGAAGGAAACATGGACAGAGAACAGGAAAGAGAAGGAATACAGGAAAAGACAGGGAATAGAAATGTACAGTAGACAAGGAAGAAGAGAACTTCAGCAGAAGATGGGGAGAAACAAGGGCTGAAACCCAAGGAGGGGGAAACAGTGAGAAAGAAGCAGGACAGGACAGAAGTTGCACCTGTTAGCCTACACAATACAAGCTCTACAGGAAGTGAGTCAGTGCCTGAAAGCATCTGACATAACCGGGAAAGATATTTGGCCTACGTGTAGACATGAAGTTTCTGGTTAAGTTCTGAAACCACAGTAGTTCCTGATTATGTCTCCAGTACTCAAAGGCTGACTAGTTACTTAAAAACATATTCCAGCTTACTATTTTACCACCCAACCAATGTAGTACAGCAATTAATACTTGAAGAGCAAGCTCTTAGAACTTGTGTGAAAATGATCTGTGGCTAAAAGCACTACCAAAATCTGCTCCAGCCAGACTCCACTCCTCTCAGCACTGCCTACACTTGAACACTACAGCCAAGTTCTTCAAAGGAGATTGGGTATGTCTGCACCTCCCAGTGCAATGCCATGTAGAGGGACATGAACTAGCTTGGGTATCTAAAGCAGCATAATCATGATGATAGCACACAGAACCACATGGATGATTTATCCTGCTGAGTGATACAACACATGAACTATGCTGCTTCTGGGATGCTACCTCATTTAGAATTAGCTCAGGTATCTCTACAACGCACCACAGCATACAGTGTAGACATACCCTCAGAGAGCTTGCCACCCAAATCCCACAAAAAGGAAGTTGTTCACGTACTACAGGAAGGGAGGCCCACATATATACCTCACAGGAGAAAAATCAATGACATCTGGGTGCCTAACTCACTTAGAATCCCAGTCTATGATGATTTTAACACAGGCATACTGGTGAGGCTTTGCTGCACTAACTCCTAATTAACAGAAGCTAATCCTCAAGAGGCCAGGAGCCACCCTTGTCTCTCCTAGACTGCCATCCTCATTTGCTGACAGTGGCTGGCATTCTCCTTTTATCTGGTTGCTGCTCAGCTACATCAAAGCCCCTGAGGACCACTGGCAGCTGGCACCAGATACAGCAGCCTGAATATCACTCTTCTCGACCAGTATCCAGTGGTCCCACATCAAGGGGAAGATTTCATAGATTTCATAGATTTTTGTAGACGTTAGGGCTGGAAGGGACCTCGGGAGATCATCGAGTCCAGCCCCCTGCCCAAAGGGCAGGAAGTCAGCTGGGGTCATAGGATCCCAGCAA
>NW_017728947.1:70521128-70552110 GCF_001723895.1 Crocodylus porosus
TTGCAGGAGTTTGTGACCGTTCGACCTCGTCATCCCTTGGGGCGCTCTGGTGAACAAACGTTCCCCCAGATCCTGGTGGTCACCCTTGATGCTAGCTTAAGGGTTACACATCCTCCAGATTTGCACCCAATTGCTACTCAACAGTTCCAGAAAATATGGCCTTCAAAATTTTTCAGCTAAAAGCAACAGGAAGTGTTCAACTCCTTTTTCATTTCTATAGAAAACGTTTTGAGTCAAACATACTGTTATAGCTTATATGATTGCACTTTCACTCTGGAACTAATAAGTAAAGCATCAAAGAAAGTTTGGACACTGTGCCTATACAATTACAATTGAAAATTTATTCTGGATTGCTCTCTTAAAAGCTTATTGAACAGAATTTTGATTTGGTGTTAGCCCTTCCGGATAATAACTAGTCACTGTATTTATGAGACGTGCGAAATGTCAGGGGAATAGAAAGAAGTGTTGTGTTCAGGAAGCATATGAAGTGACTAATAGAGGATAGCAAGGGGTGTGGTTATCATGAGATAATCACCTCCTTTCTGTGCCTCCGTGAGATGCAAGACAGTAAATATATTTTCTCTCTGTTTCTTGGGGCATGTTTATCTTTTTAGAACGAAACCTCCTACTGTTATTGTAATGTTATTACAAGCCTTTTTTTACATTTGTTCAGGAAGGAGGTTTATTACTGGGATTCTGAATAAAGGTTCAGATGAGTAATGCTGGTTACAGAGTTCAGTCAGCTTCTAGAAGGAAAGCTTTGTGGACAGGCAAACTAGGCACTTTGCTAGAAGACAGTGTTTCAGGCAGGCTCTTCAACTCTGGCATTTGATAGCTGAACCATTCCCACTATCCTGCTGCCTCTGAAGAACACTCCAGTTCTCACCCCTCGCCCTATGGAAATTTGTTGTGCCCCTAAATCCTTTTGCAGGAAGCTATCCAAAAAATAAAACAAACAAAGGGCTTAAGAGCCCTTTCCTGGAGACCAGGGGCAAATGAAGTATATATTCTTGCCTTGATAAAGTGAGAAAGAGGATTAAAGAAGGAAAGAAACAAGGCAGAAGCATAACAAGGAGTGATAGTGGGTGTGTTTAGGGACAGCCAAAGATCTGGGGGAGGAAAAGAGAAATAATGAGATGGTTTGGCAGGAACAGGAAGATTCAGTAAGAGGTGCGAGAAAGAGATTATTTGAATAGGAAAAGGGAAGAATAGATTGAGATGAGAGATTTGGGAACAAAAAGATAAGCTTAGAGCCTAGGAGTGAGAAAAGGATGTTCCAGGATAAGAACAAACTGGAATTGACAGATGGGAAAAGCAACTGAAAGGATATGAGGGAAAAGGACTAAACTGGGAAAGACAGAAAGAAAATAAATTTAAAAGAGAAGAAAAGGCAGAAAAAAATGATATTTATTCTGTTCACAGCCTTCCTCCTACACCTTCACCTTTAGAAAATCGCACTCCCAGAACCAGATTAATAGATTTTTGTTTTTTAGGTGGGGAAATTGCCATTTTAACAAATGATTTGGCAAGGTAGAATCCATATCTTTCTTTCCCAAGCATTCCTACATCCAAGGGTGACCCTCTGCTTCCACACAGTTTTCCAGGCTGACTGAATATACTCTAATCCAAACAGATATATATCTCTAGACATCTGTTAGTGTCATAAGAGCTAATACCTTTTGATACAAAAAAGTGAGCAAGACCTGTCGTTGACAACAGGACTGAAAGCAATTTGGGATTTTTCAAAAACTTATTTAACAATCTGTCATCTGTGAAGACATATTAAATCTGACAACATCAGAAAACTGTTGGCAACACCCCAGAATCATCTGCATCCTCCTACCCACACTTCCGAGGAAAAAAATTATTCTCACCAGCAACACTACCCCCACCCACATTTCCAAGAACACATTAAAGAGAACAGCTGAAGCAGACGCATCTTTATATCTTACACTAAATGTTGCCAAATTCAGAGGCAACCGCCAGAGGAGCAAGTCTGGGACACCTAACACATAAGGCTGATAGCTAACATACTCATCCTCAAGTGACTTACAGTAACCTCAAACCTGTTATAATCTACTCCTACTTCCTCTGCTCTTGCTTTGGGTTACTAGGGGTTATAAGAGAAGTTATAGAACAGTCACGAGTGTAAAAGAGTGTAAAAGTAGGCCTGTCCCACTTTTTGGGACAGCTGTATTGTACAGCTGTTACATATGTCCAGTTAAGAAGGGTAGCTCTTCACCCTGGACTCCATTCAAAGCATTTCAGAAACATTTCTGTTTACTGCTGAAAGAACAAATTAATATCAATAAAGTGCTTACACTGAGCAGTCCCAGGGTAACAGCAATAAAACTGTGCACTAAAAATGGATAATAGCAAGTAGTTTACTTGCCATTAGTTACCGTGCAGTTAAGCACGTGTGGATACGACCCAGGAGCAAATTTGCTCTCAGGTCAGCCCTGCCACTAAGGGGCCGACCTGAGGCTAGCCCCAGGACTCTGGGCTGGGTGCCTCTTTTGCCCCAGGACTAGGTTGCCTCTGTGGCAGCCCTTTAAAAGCCTACAGGCATTTTGAGGCCTGGGGCATACCAGCAGGCAGCCTGAGGCCAGTCCAAGCTCTGTGTCCCCAAGGACAGGCTGCAGGATAGCCTCACCAGCCTACCTGCACTGCTGCCTAGCACTGCAGTGCTCCACGGCTGCCAGGTGCATGCCATCCAGGCCTGCAGGGTGCTTCAGCCTCCTACCAGGTCTGCCACCCCTCAGGCCCAGATGCAGCCAGCTTCTGGCTGGCAAGGCCAGCTCCACCTGCCCTCACCCCACCACCAGAAGCCTGTCTGGAGCCTGCAGGTGCTGAAGGGCATTGCCTCTGCTGTGCAGATGCCAGTCCCATGCTGTGTCCCTGCACTGGGTGTAGTAGACACATGCCTAGGCTTGGCAGCTCAAGGACAGCCATGTGAAAGCCCAGAGAGCTGCCACAGGAGCTGCCACAGGATCTCCAATAATGTCCTCCTCACCCACACCTGTGTCTATGCCCATGCCCACTACCTGGTGCCCCACCTGGTCCATGGAAGAGACTGGTGACCTTGTGGCACTGTGAGGCGAGGTAGAGGTACAGTGCCAGTTTGCGTAGGGCAGGCACTCCAATCCCTACATGTATGAGGGGCTGTCAGGCCAGTCGGTGTGGCAGTGCAGCAGGAAGTTCAAGGATTTGGAGGCACAGTGGGTCATCGTGACTGACCACAATCATTTATCCAGGAGTGCTTGCAAGTCCATGTCCTACACATGGCAATTGACAAAGATCCTCATGCCCTTGGACCCAGGCTGTAGCCAAGCTGTCTACAGCAACACAGGCAGTCTGCCCAAGCCCCTGCCCTGACCTGGTACCTGCGATGACATGTAATTGGGGGAAGGGCCCCTTGGTTGTCCAGGAGCCTGTCCCACTGAGCTCCCTGGGTGTAGTCTCCACCAGCAACTCGGGAGGCCCGGGCCAGTGCCTGCCTTGACAGCTCTGAAGCCCCAGGCCCACACAGGAGGCACAGCCAGCCATGACAGCCAGCCAGGGGCCTGCACTGTGTGTCCCACCATCTAAGGACACACCCTGGAGCTGCACACCATCACTGCCAGCCAGGACTGAGTGGAACTGCTGGCCACACCAGCCCAGGCCATGTGGTAATCCCCTCACTGGGGGGATGCCCCTCCCTACCCCTGCTCCTGCCCCCCCCGGCCCAGCTGCGCTCCTCTGGCCCTGTGTTCCCTCCCCACAGCACGCAGGGAAGTGGGAGACAGTGCAAAACTTTACTGAGCAGCCTGTGCCCCTGCAGCTAGGCAGGCACAGGCCTCTCATGCCGAGGAACACATCGATTCCAGCGGCAATGTCTCCCTTGGCTGTGGGGGATAGAGACATATAGCACAGCCACAGGTAACCCTCCAGGTGGCAGCAGAAGTTGCAGAGTGGCCTGAGCTTGCCCCCCATGCCTTCGAAGCTCAGAGTCCTGTGACAGGTTTGCAGGCATGCCCAGGGTATCATGGTGTTCATCATCAGCAGGGCGTAATGGGTTGGACACCCCTCAGACCATGCAAACAGCTGCTTGCACACTGCCCACAACATGCAGTAGGGGCACACTTGGGGTGCAGTGCCAGTGGGGGGGGGCTGGTCCCAGGGTGCCTCACTGGAGATGCCCCCTGCCAGAAGCCTAGGCGCCATGGGCTGGGTGGCAGCACAAGAGAGCTGTTAGCCTACAAGTTGAGGAGGCAGGAGTGGAGTCTGGAGCCACAACAGCAGGTGCTGCCAGCACCCGTAGATAATGGCTGCTGGGTGCTGGACACCATTCTAGTCCTGGTGGTCATCTTCATGCTGCCTGGCCCCTGACCCTAGCCCCGCCTGCTCTGGCAGCTGCCCAGCAGCAGGCACCCCCCACATTGACCTAAGAGGAGGTTCAGGCAGGCTACAGCAGGGAGTGCAGTAAGAGGTGGTCGGCCAGCACCTCTCATACCCAGTGCCCTGGCCCTCAAGTGGCAGGTGTGCAGTTCACCTGGGGCCTGAGTGGAGGGGCCCTGCTGTGGTTGTTGCCACTACAGCTGGTGCTCCTGCTGCCAAGTGGCCTCTGCCCACTGCGCATCCTCCACACAGGCCTTGTGGAACAGCTTCTCTTGGGCCTCACAGATGTTAAGAAGGACACAGGCTGTGATGATGACCTGGAGGAGGTTGTCCTTGGTGAACTTTAGGCAGGTGGTGAGGTGTGTCAGCATCCCTTCAGGTGGCTGAAGGTGCACTTCACCAAGGTGCAGATCCGGCCCAGGTAACAGTTAAAGTGTGCCTGGCAGGGGTCCAGCTGGCCAGTGTAGGGCCACATGAACCAGGACAGGAGGAGGTAGGCAGGATCTCTAATCAGAAGGGATGGGACCACCATGGTGCCCAGCTGCAGGTCTGGTACCCCTGGCATGAAGCACCCACTCTCCACCAAGCTCATCAGGGTGGAGTTATAGAACATGTGGGCATTGTGGGTACTTCCTACCTTGTCAGCACTCATGGGCATCAAGGAACCTCAGTGGTCCATGACAGCCTAGAGCACCTCAGAGTGAAAGCCTCTCTGGCTGTAGTAGGGCCGGTTCCTTTAAGATGGACAGGTGACAGGGATGTGGGTCCTGTCCAGGGTCCCAATGCACTGGACGAATTCCAGGGCATGGAACCTCACCACCACCACCTCCAGCGGGTCATGCATGCAGAGCAATATATACCCTAGCATGTCCTGGAGGCTGCTACACAGCTCCAGGACAGCCTCATCAGTGCTGGCCTTGCTCACCCCAAAGAGCTGGCCCATGGGCATGGCTAGCTTGAGCAGGGCGAGGGCCAGCCAGGTGTCCATGGGGAAGAGCAGCCACATGGTGGTGTCCTGGTGCTCCAGGTGTGGCTAGAGCTCCTCCAAGAAGTCCTGGAGGTGGCCTGGGTCATCTAAAATGCCTCTAACCACTGTTTGTCATCCCAGGTATGCTGGACAACATGCAGCTACCAGTCCTGGTGGGCCCAGAGGCGATGGGGCTGGAGGCCCAGGAGGGCAAGGGCAGTCCCAGAAGTGGTGCCCAGGAGCCTGTTGTTGGCATCCCTGCCAGGTTCTGGCCAGCTGGATGGTGTCAAGGCAGCAGCTGCATAGCAGCAGTGGTCCTGGGACGGCATGCTGCAGCAAGGCAGGTGGTTGCTGCAGGTAGGGGAGCCAGGAGGGGCCAGATGTCCATGGGCTAGCCAGAGGTCACTATGACAGACCAGACAGGCCAGGGCAGTGGCCAGCAGGAGCCCAGGGCCTAATTACCACTTCCAGGAGCAGGATTATCGCTGCCAGGGGCTGGAGCAGCCATGGTTCAGGAAGGCAGAGTTGGCAAGGATAGAACTGCGTGCTGCCCCTCTATTGTGCATGCTGCTCCTGACGAGGGAAGTGGCTGACCAGGGAGCAGAGAGCTGGGCTGGCTTTTCAAGAGGGCCACTGGCTTCTGCAGCCAGAGCCTGGATCTCCCCCTGGTGGCAACAGGGGTCCATTGCAGGGCTGCAGGAAGTTTGGTGCTAGGAACAGCAAATCTGCTCCTTAATTGCTGCATGTGTAAATGCCTGGCTGGAACTGTTTACTTGCAAGTAAACTGATCTCAAATCAAATGCATGTATAGATGCACCATGCAGAAATTAGTTAAGTATATTGCACGTTCAAGTTGATGTGAGTTCCTATCCAGTTGGATAATTACTCCTAAGGAAAAGTTGGGCCTAACTTCATTGCCAGGACAGTCGAGTAGAAACAGGTGTCTTGCATGGCCAGGCAACATGGGAGATGTACTGACTAAATGGGATATTATGAGGAAGGATTTGTGGACTGAAAGCAATCCTGAGAAAAAACTGTCTATGTTTTGGGCAGGAAGGAATTTGGAACATATCTGTTCGTTCATGTAGGGACGACTTGTTTGTGGAATTTTTATATGTCCTAGGTCCATACCATGAAATAGGTCTGCCTCCCTGCCTGTCTCCCAGGCAGTATTCTCAGAGGACTGCATCATAAAAGACTTTATGCAATGTTTGCTCAATGGGAACTTAAGGAAAAACTGAATGCAATAGGGTACAGAGGATCTACTCCTAATATAGTTATAGGAGTAATCTGCCACAAATACAATTTTATCCAAGGAAACTTTATAACAAAGAAGCCATGAATTAAAGTACATTTAGTATAATCTAGCTAGTTTTTTGTTATGACAAAAGAAATATTAAATAATCACGTTTAAAAATATAGCATTATTACATCATCAGGAAATTTTCATTGGCCAAGTATATTACAGAATCACATTTAAGAATATAGCATTCTTATATCATCGGGAAATTCTCATTGGCCAAGTACACCCAGGGGGAAGGGTACTGTTCCCTAGTTAGGCCATATTTCTAGTGCAAAGACAGAACCCTGCGTGAGATCTCAGTGAGGCTCTGTCACAATGCTGGGCCTGCCTGTATGTGTCTTATTGTGAAAATCAGGCCTAACTGGTGATTTAAGGGGTGAGGCATGCATTGTAATACACTGAAAGATGCCTTTTTAATTCTGGAGTTGACTCAACAGGAACTTAAGTACCAAGGCAATGAAGGTGGCATAAACATGCACATTCGAAGATTATGACTTCTATACAAAAGCTTCCCACTAGATCTTTAGGCACTATTTAAAAAGGTTATGTCCCAGGTCCACAGGTTCATGTTGACAGTTGAATGAGGTGTGACAGTTTCAAAACAGGAAGAAAGAGATAGCAGTCTGAACTGTTAGAAAGCCTGACCCTAGTGAAGTCTATAGAAATTATGCCATTAACTTGAGTGAGGCCAGGATTTTACCCCACATATTTTAAATTCTTAAAAGAGCAGAGAAAAGTCTCACAAATAAAGTAACTCCCTCTGATAAGGTACACTCAGGCGAGTATTCCCTTTGGCAACAATTTCTGCTGTTTGGTTTCATGCCTAGTCTGCAACCGAAAATCAGGGCAAGGTAAATAGCCTCAAAACTTGTATTTTTAGGGCATGGACACACAAACAAGTTACATGGGGGTAAAAGGGCCTGTGTGCACATTCTTGTCCTCCAGTCAATGAAAGCTAACCCAGAAGTGCTTAGCCCTCATGGAAAGAGGGCTGAATTACCATGGGTTGCCATGTGCATATGGGCAGATACCACAGAACAGCTGATGAACAGCATATTTCCACTAGTAAATCTCATATACCCATGACCTCAAATGTGATCTCACAGCATCATTTGTCCATTTGAATAGGTACTTCATTAAAACTGCTGCCAAGGTACATAAAGGGCTTGGCATCTGTGCAAGGGGTGAAGGTTGATTATCGATTACAGAACAACCTCACTGGAGAATTTGTTCAGCAATAGCTAATACAGGGAAAGGACTATTTTTCAAAAGCATTTCACAGTGATACTACTTATTGAGTAAGATTGTCATCTGACTTTCAGATACAGCACCCCCTCCTTACTATTCCAGGAAAGTTTGTAGGGTATCCAACGAAAAACTGATCAGAATTTTTTTTCTTAAATTTTTTTCATTAGAAAGAGCTGTTTTGACATTCACTGAATAGGAACCTAACCCAGGGCTGTGGGTTCCTTTCTGGGAGTCAGGCAATTTGGTGGAGCTATCCCTTAGCCATTAAAGACTGAGATGTTAACTAAACTGTGAGCAAGTTTTCTTTGTCTTGCCTAGATATTACTCTTACCAGATGGGTTGTGCCTTCAACCTCCGCTGTCCATCTTGAATGCTTACCTCAGGTGAGCTCACCTTTGCCTCCTACATCTTACTCTGTGAACCATGCAGTCCAACCACCTTTAGACCAGATCTCCTTTTTTTTTCCACAACCGTACTAACCTGACAAGTCAACAAATGTTGGTATCCCTGAATAGGGACTTACTAAATTCAAGGCAGCTGCCGAACAATTTTATGGGCAGAATGCAGGGCCTGGAGCCATTTTTGTGGGCCAAGCGCAACAGAACCCCCCCACACCTCTGATTGGTCAAGAGGTCCCAGAAGTCCCACCCCTTCCCACAGATTACCACATGGTGCAAAAACATGACTTAATTACCCTGATTTGATATGGGAAGCCATTAATCTACACATTATTAAACATGCATTGCTCACAGATTAATGGCTTCCCGAGGCTTAATCAGGGTAGCTGAGCCATGGGTTCAGGCCATATCCAAGCATCTCACTGTAAATATATATATATAGAGAGAGAGAGAGAGAGAGAGAGAGAGAAAGAGAGAGAGAGAGAGAGAGAGAGGGAACGAGAGAGAGAGTGATGCCCTGCAGTCTTGGAGCACGGGAGAGAAGGCAGAAGGGGGAGAGGGCTAGGAGGAGGGGGGTAGTGTGGGGTGGGGTTATGCAAATAATGAAAAGAGGAGGAAGGGAGGTGGGGTGATTCCCGAAGGTGGGGAGGGAGGTGCAGAGATGGAATGTGGGCAGAATTGTGCAAATGATGGAATGAGAGGTGGGGAAAGGAGTGGAAGGGTGGGGTTGGAAGTGGGATTATGCAAAATGGCAGGGAATGGAATGGGGGCAGGGATGGGCTTGAGGACCTACTCCATGATTTTTCCAGGGACCGAAGTAAGGCTGACTGGTCTGTAGTTCCCTGGATCCTCTTCCTTCCCTTTCTTAAAGATGGACACTATATTTGCCCTTTTCCAATCATTCAGGACCTCTCCCAATTGCCATGAATTTTCAAAGATAATGGCCAGTAACCTCTGCAATTACATCAGCCAACTCCCACAGCACTTTCAGAGGCATCGCATCCAGCCCCATGGATTTATACACATCCAACTTTTCTAAATAGTCCCTAACCTGTTCTTTCACTGCTGTGGGCTGCTCATCTCCTCACCAAACTGTGCTGCCTGGTGTAGTAGTCTAGGAGCTGATCTTGCCTGTGAAGACTGAGATGAAAAAGGCATTGAGTCCTTCAGCCTTTTCTGCATCATCTGTCACTAGTTTGCCCCCCCCCATTCAGTAAGGGACCCACACTTTCCCTGATCTTCCTCTTGTTGCTGATATACTTGTAGAAATGCTTCTTGTGGGAGGTATTTCCCAATAAACAACTTTTCTGTGGTTTCCTCTAGGACTCTAATCTATATAATTGTTTTGTCTTCCCTGCTTAGCTCCTTTAACCATCTGTTTGATTAATTTTATTCGGTCAGACAAAAAATATTGCACAGGTAAACTGACAGCCATATTATAGTTATAAAACATAGTGCACACTTCTCTTAATCCTCACATTAGAATTATACTTTCCTAGAAAAAAATCTGCTTTATCTCAAGGCACTTATCTCAATATAAAATCCTAGGGGAAATTGAATTACAGGCAGTTTTTCCTCTCAGTGTAACCAATCTGAAGCTAGTCAGAGTAAATGACCCATCCAACACCACTAAACATTTAGGATAGATTGAAACACCTTTATAAATTGGTTGATGTGGAACCCTAATGTTGACCCCCACAATTTTTCTTGATTAGGAATATAGTTACCTTGACATAGCCCAGAAAACAACCACTTTTTTTTAGTTAGACAAAGTTATAAAGTATGTTTCACGTTTCTTCAAAAGACAATAAGAGACTAGTAAGCACAAAATGAAGAAATGGCTTCATGTCTCCATGTTATTTCTCAGAAAAAATAGAATTTACCAATCCATGCCAATGCAAATATTCCTGCTCTGCAAGCCCTTGATGATAAACAAGAAATGGGTGGCTGTTTAAACTGGTACAACATTTTAGTAGTGAAGGAAAGGTGCAATTCAAACCTGGTCAAACTTCTGGCATATTAGTCACATTTTCATGTTATCTTCATAACTATCAGAACTAAGAATAATTTATGTTAATAAAAAAATTGCTTCTGGATTAGTCAGACTAAAAAAAACAAATACTGGATTCCACAGAAAACACTGCAGCCCTTTAATTATGGCATATATGTGGCATCAAAATGAACATTATGCAGAGTACTTATTGGAAGGATGCTGCCAATTTAAAAATCCTATATTAAAAATAAATCTATTAACACTAATATACCTACACACACACACACACACACACACATACACACACATTCAACATATACACTGTTCAATATCTTCATCAATGACCTGGATGAGGGGGTGAAAAGCCCATTGGCCAAGTTTGAAGATGACACCAAGATATGGGGCTGTGCAGGCATGCTGGCAGATAGGCTGCAGATACAAGCAGATCTAGACAGGCTGGCATGTTGGCATGCTGAGGGATCTCGGACTCTTCAGCATAAAGAAAAGGCTGAGAGGGGACCTGATTGTGGCTTACCTGTTTGCGGCTTATCAGAGGTGTATGTACACCGGGGGCTCGGTGAACAACTGTTCCCCAGGGTGCCCTGGGGGAAAAGCAGAAACAAGCACAAACTCCTGGAAGATAGTTTCAGGCTGAACATTAGGAAAAACTTCTTTACAACTAGGGTGTCCAGACTATGGAACAAACTCCCCTCAGAGAAGGTGCAATCATCTACCCTAGAGGTCTTCAAGAGGAGACTGGACAGTCACCTGGCTGGGGTTGTCTGACCCCAGATGTTTTTCCTGCTCATACAGGGGGCTGAACCTGATGATCCTTCAGGGTCCCTTCCAGCCCTATGATTGTATAATTCTATACATATATACACACACATATATATTACGGACAGTGAAATAGACTATATGGAAAAGTGACTTTATTAATTATCATTGTCTAAATTTTATTTAGTAAGTAAATTGGAAAAACACAAATAGCAATGATACATATCTGATATATATATTTTCTATACACACACATGCATATATCATTGCTGTTTATGTTTTTTCAATGTACTTGCTAAATAAAATTTGGATAATGATAATAGTGACATCACTTCTATATATAGTCTGTTTCATTGCCAGTTTTTAACTTCTACAATATTTGGGTTGGAAACACTGTGGGAGAATTCTTATCTTTTAAAACAATTATTTCCACTATATTTTTTAATATTATGCAATTGTATCATATGCGTAATACTGTATTTACTTGAATCCAAGACTAAGTTTTTATCCCATTCAACATGTGCAGGGTGGAAGGGGGAAGCAGTGGGAGACGAGTCTGGGAGGAAGAGGAAGAGCCTGTGAAGGTCAGAGGCTGGAGATCGCAGGCTGCACAGACACCATGGCAGGGGGCAGGCTGCAGGCTGCAGGGGGAACAAGCGGTGGGAGGGTAAAGGTGCTGCCTACCCCACAATCTCCTGCTCCCCACCACATGCATCCCTGCTGCTGCTTTCCTTGCTGTAGTGGTGGGGGGATGACTCTCCACTTGTACAATAATTAGATGATACAGTTGGAAAGTCATAAGAAATTTATAATGTTTTAAGGTCTAGTAGGCGTGTCAAACACAGCTTCAGAGGCCTACGGGCCACATGGTCCAGGCTACAGGTCACTGGGCTGACCCCCATGGGCTGCATTCACATGAGTGTGGATGTTTATTTCCCCAGGGACATGATGTGTGCTGCTGCTACTTGTCCCCAAGGAATGCCTGTGCCACATGCCCTCTAGCACTTAGCAGGTTACCCTGGGGTTGTGGGGGCATCCTGGGGCTAAGAAGCAGCAATTCTCCTGCTCAGAGCCTGGACAGCAGCTGGAGCATAGCTCCAGCTGGCCCTGCTCATTTTGGGTGGCACATGCTACCCCCATGTGCACTGCTTTGCTTTTTTTTTTTTTTTTGACCCCGGGGTCTCCCAAGGTCCAAAAAACCTCCCATGTTCCTACCTTGCAGTGTGGAGAACAGCTGAAAGTGTGGTACTTGGTGCCGCAGATGTGGCTATGGTGTTACATACCATACGGCCATGCTCATCTGGACACGGCCATGTGGTGCACAAGCTAAACTGTGCACAGCATGTGCTGCAAGCAGCATTGGGGGTTGTTTCAGAGAGCCATGTGCAGCCTGAGCCCTAGACCCGGGCCACATGGAGCACCAGTTCAGCCTGCACACAGTGGGAAGCGTGCACCCAATGCCAACTCTGGGGGTCATAGACACAGCAAGTCCTGAGGCCAGTGCATGCTGCCTGAAGTGAGTGGGCTGGACCAGTTACTACACAGGGAGCTAGCACACAGCATGTGCTCCAGTTTGCAGGGCCAGCTGGCGGGCCACTGCATGGAGTACATGCCCTGTGCCAGCCTGACACCACATGCAGCACACATGGGCAGTCAGTCCTGTGTGCCACAGGCAGGACATGCCAGCCCTGGAGCTCACCCAGGGCTTGCACAGGGCAGGCACTGACCAAAGCACATGGGCTGGACCTGCACATGCAGCACAGGGGGTCCAGGGCACAAGTTACATGCAGGTCTTTGGATTGCCCCCCATCCCGTGTTGCCTGCCTATGTGCTGTGGGCAGTGACAGCCCAATGCAGGCCCCAGAGGTTGGCACATTGTGTGTGCTGTATGCTGGCTAGGTGTAGCACTATGGCCACTTGATGCGGCGGGTGGAAGAAGCATTGGTCCCAGTCCAGCCCATTTGGCTCAGGGGCACTCATCCAGCTCACAGGGCCAAATAAGCTTGACAGTCCTGATATACAGAAACTAATTATAGGAGGTTTGTCTTAAATTCAAAGTCTTCAAGTAAATACGGCATATACACATACTAATGTGTGAATGCATGTCTATTTAATGAAATGTGAGTCACAAGTGTCTGATCTGGCCTTGATAAAGCCACTCCTCTTTTCATACATGTAAATATTCTATAGCTTTATTTAATTAAAAAATATATAATTACTATATAGAACAAGCTGCAGCTGATCTCCTGGGGATGGGGGGGGGACGATGAGCAAAACAAGCCTAAGGGCTAACAAACAAACAGTAATTACAACAGGTGATGACAGGAAAGACACTACAACATGAGCTGAAGAAATGGAGCTCCCTCAACGTGACAGGAAACTGCGGACTTCCAGTGGAGGGCTCAAAATGCCTGTACACAAATGCCAGGAGCATGGGGAACAAACAGGAGGAACTGGAACTCCTGCTTTTCAGCAGGGACTATGAAATTGTAGGGATAACAGAGACCTGGTGTGATGCTACCCACAATTTGACTGTAACTATAGAGGGCTACAGCCTGCATAGGAGGGATCACATAGGGAAAAAAGGCAGAGGTTTAGCTTTTTATGTAAAAGGACAGTACACCTCCTGGGAAGCTGAAATTGGTACTAAGGAAAGGTGACTTGAGACCCTCCGGGTCAAGATATGGGTGGGATGCAGTGAAAGGGACCTAAATGTAGGAATATATTATAGACTTGAAAAGCTAGATCTGGAATTCTCCAGAGAACTGGAAGAGGCTGCAAGAACACGGGATAAAATTGTCATGGGTGACTTTAACTACCCTGACATCTCCTGGGAAGAACACTCGGCCAGATCTGACTGGTTACAGATTCCTGACTTGTACCAACGAGCTCTACCTGTCTCAGGAAGCATGCGGGCTGACCAGAGGAAATAAATTTAGATTTAGATCTAGATTTAGTCTTGGCCAAGGGGGATGACCTGGTGAGTGATCTGAAGATAGAGGGTAACCTAGGCAACAGTGACCTTAGAATTATTTTTAATAATGTAAAATTAAAGTTAACATAAAAATAATTTAATTTCCCTGAAATTCAATACCAGTATAAAAAAAAAGTTTTGCGCAAATATTTAATTGGCTCTCTATGAAACATATTTAATACTAATACAGAAAAATGTTATTGTAGCCAAGTATTAAAGGTAGAGCTGTCTTAAATGTTTAATGAAAAGCTCTTTTTTTTCCCATCCTGTTCTAATTAAAAAGGGGTGTTACAGTTTTCACTTTTGACTGATTTTCCCCTGAATTCCATATCATATACAGTTTGGGGTTAATTTTTACTTTCCAGCAGGGGTTGCCTCTGGTGCAAGAAGCAGGGGAACCTTCCACTACCACTGCAGTCCCCAGCTGACTGGGAGTGGGGGAGCTCTAAGTTGTTCCTGTCCTGCTCCAGCTGGAGTCTTCATTAAACAGCGATGTTGGGTTTGATCAGGGACAGAAGCAATGATAGCAGGTAGGTCCCCCCATTCCAGTGCCTGCTCCCAAACCATGGGGAACACTGGAGAGTACCAGGGAGCAAGAGCTGGAAGTCTGCTGCCTCTGCTGACCCCAGCTAACCCAGACATGAGGAAAAACTTACGACCACTCCAGCTCCACTCAAGCAAAGGGCTGCAGGGTTGATTGCAATGGCAGTGTCGAGTCCCTGCTCTCTCCCCCTCTACTGTGTTCCCCTCATTGGCTGGGGGCTCCAGTTTCAAGGAGCAGTTGCACAGAGGGCCAGGCAGGGCTGGCAATAGCAGCATAATCCCCAGGTGTCCCTTGTGGTCTGGGAATAGGTGCTGGAAAGGGAGAGGAAATCGGCAGCCCTGCCTGGCCCTCCAACCAGCTGCACCCTGAAGTTGGAGCCCCTGAGCCAGCAGAGAAATGTGGTGGAAGGTGGGGAGCAAAATGACCCTGCAACCCGTGCAGCCACTTTCTGCTGTCCCCAGCTGGAGTGGGGAAGGAGCAGTTCTGGAGCTTCCCCACCCCTGGGTTTGCTGGGGACAGCAGTGGGTGGGTATCCACCCCTTTGGGGATATCAGCAGCAGTGGGTGCATCCTCCAGATTCCCACATCCTTAACTGTTCTCTGCATCTCCCTGGGTGTCCCACTCCACCCCAGAGCTCCAGTTGTGCCTCAGACACTTCAGGGGATCCAGGCATTGGGATATATAGCTGCTGGCATGTGGCCTTCACTGTGGAATGGGAGTAAGACTGCACCACTGCACCCACCCTGGATCTGCCCCTGGCTACACCTCTGCCCAGAGGTAAAACACCCATTGCTTTCAGTGAGGTCCCAATTTCACCCTGGAAGAGAAAGTGTCCACGATTTGCTCTGGAATGCAGCATTTTGCAGAGCAATTCAGAACTTTTCAAACATATTATGGTAATAGAGGGTCATAGGAATGGCAGAAAACATTCCATGTTGATTAATTCCATGTTTAATGTATCTGATACTCTTGAATCATTTGCAAATAACCTTTTCATAAGAAAACAGCAATGGCTTAGTCAAAGGCAGATCTAAAAGGCATGCCTGACTCACAATCACTAAATAAACACTGATGCCTGATGGCAGTAATACAGCTATTTATATTCATTGCTTGATTTAACCAGTAGCATTTCTTTAATATGATAATAAACATGAGCTGTTTTCTATGAAAAATAGAGACTTTTGAGCTAGAGTTGTTCAATAAAATTCTTAAGAGAAAGTGAGACCATAATAGTGATTGGCAAAGATTTCTCAGCTGAGATCTGCTAATTAACTTCCATTTCTGACAAAACCATGAGCTTAATTTTGGATTATGCCTCAGAATTTCACACAAGCAAATAATAGGCATGTGAGCGCAATGTGAGGTAGGCACCTAGGTATCTTCAGGTATGTCTATTCTGTCTTTATAGTGGTCCTCAGACCCCCACTGAAAAACAAGCTCCACATATGCTACATGCTGAATAGTGTCAGGCAGGAGCTTTGTGCAGCAAGCTGAGGAATGCTCTCACAGGATCACTGTCTCAGGCACGATCCTAAGAGTAGCACAAGATGGGCCCAGTACTCTTCTATCAGTAAACAGACAACATTTTTGCAGCATTAGGAGTGGGAGTGGATGAGGAAGGGTTTGTTTCTTGTTGCTTATCTTAGGATCACTGTGGATAAGGTGTAGACCTTGCCTTTAAGGATCTGTCTCACCAGTCTCATTCAAAGTCTCAATACAATTCAAGAACTGCAGCAGTGCAAATCATTAAATGGCCTTCAATGCAAAATACAGCTTTATGAACCAGGGCTGTAAGACCCTCTTAATGGCAGCCCATATGTCTTTGCCTACTGCCCTGATAGTTGCCATCAAGGAAATGAAGAACAACAAGTCTACTGGACAGAATGGCATACCCATTGAAATCTACAGAGCTGTCAGTGAGCAATTTGTACTGAGACTCCATTAATTTTTTCTTTCAATATAGAACAACAAAGAGATCCCTGGGGACCTAAGGAATGCCAACATATGACTATCTTCAAGAAAAGTCTGTATATGGGGACTATTGGCCTCCTTCCCACATCAGAGAAAATGCTCACCCTCATCCTCCTGAATTGTCTTCTGCCTCTTTACTGAGGAAGTCCTGCTGGAATCTCAGTGTGGTTTCTGACCATTCCATGGGCCAATTGACATGATCTTTGTGGCCCACCAGGTCCAAGAAAAGCATCAGAAACAACATCAGGACCTGTATATGGCCTTCATTGACTTTACTAATACCTTTGACTCCATCAATTGTGAAGCGATGTGGAAAGTACTGGCCAGATTTGGATGTCCTGAAAAGTACATTAAAGTCCTGAGGCTTCTCCATGACCAGATGACTGTGACCATTCTATGTAGCAGATCAGAGACATATCCATCTGTCACCTGAACTGGGGTCAAGCAAGGATGTATCATTAGTTCTGTTCTCCATTTTTTTGACAGTCATCCTGGCTCTCATTAAGGAACACCTTCCTTCTGGAATTGACATTGAACAGATGAAGGGCTCTTCAATCTAGGGCATTTTTGCTCGGAGACCAAAGTACTCAAAATAACCATCTTTGATCTTCAATATGATGATGACTATACCATCCTTGTGCACACTGAGGAAAACCTCCAGACTGAACTGGATCTTTTCAAAGAAGCCTACTGAAATTTGGCTTCTCTAAGCATCTAGAAGACTAAAGTGCTCTATTAGCAGGCCCTGGACCATGAATATAGATCTGGCAAACTACAGGCCCATCAGCCTGACCTCTATCCTGGGGAAGGTCTTGGAAAAGATTATCAAGGAGGCCATCTTTGACAGACTAGCTGACGGCAATATCCTGAGGGATACCCAGCATGGGTTTGTTGCAGGTAGGTTTTGCTTGACCAATCTCATTTCCTTTTACGACCAGGTGACTTATCAGCTGGACAAGGGGGAAGAGATCGATATTGTATACCTCAACTTTAACAAAGCCTTCGAGCTGGTATCCCATGATCACCTCTTGGCTAAACTGGCTAACTGTGGCCTTGACGTCACCATGATCTGCTGGCTGGGGAACCGGTTCCATGGTAGGACCCAGAGGATGGTGGTCAATGGGAGCCAATTGTCTTGGTGCGCTGTGACCACTGGGGTCCACAAGGCTCTGTCCTAGGGCCTATACTGTTTAAAATCTTCATCAGTGATGTGGACATTGGTGTCAGAAGCAGACTGGCCAAGTTCGCCGACGACACCAAACTCCATGGGAGAGATCATCCTCGAATTGAGGGTTTGCTGATGACAACAATAGCTATGACAACAATAGCTGCTATTGCTGATGACAACAATGGCAATAGCTGTAACCACCAAGCTGTTTACCTGATTAATTGCATCTCAGGGATAGCAAGCTTCTAAATGGAGAGATGCTTCTCCATGATGAAGAAGAATCTCATTTTTGTGTTCTGCCACTACTGCTGTGGGATGAATGCTGTACAGAATTTAAGTAAAGTAGCCTTCTACCTCCTCCATAGCCATAGCCGCTACTGATTATCCCAATTTTGTATCTTGATCCTGCTCCATATGTCAGTGCTACATGACAAAAACCAGAAACAATAGTATAATATTAAACTCCTCCAGAAAAATGATGTGCAGAATTAATTGCTCTATATTGTTCTCCTACAATAGGTGTATCCACTGCCATGCTATTGCATTCAAAGACTAATATCTCTATGTTTATCAATGGATCTGGATGAAGCAGTTCAGGTTAATGAGCATCAGGATTGTGGCATTCAACATGCCTCAATATGTTTCTTCTATGATGTCTGACAAAATAGTGCTGGATCACTAACACTAGAGGAGTAAAGGGATACTCTAAAAGGAATCATTAGTTTGTTAGGTCCTAGCAGTCCAGTATATTCTGACAGGCATTTCACAATGCATAGTAAGAAAAGTCCCAAGATTGAAAAGGTCTTGCACCATTCACTGTTTGTCCAGATGTTATGCAGTTATTTTGAAAGGATCCCAAGCTGGATAAACATAATTTTCATGAAAGTAGGCTAAGATCATATAAACACAATAATGTGGATGGACTCTTTCAGTATACTGATGTAGCTGTATCAAGAAAACAATTACTAAAAAATCTTTCCTGTAGGAAGTAGGACTTTGACTTTGCTCATATGAAGAACATACATTGTCCTCTTTCTCTTTCATTATTTTGTCCAAACAAGAATTCTTTCCTCCATGTGAATATCTGAAGATTTATGAACAACATTGTCACTGACTTGCAGAGAATGTCTGAGAATGTTGGAGATCTGTGGGTTAATTAATTTCTTGTGACACAATTCTTCTTAAACCATAAAAAAGTAGATATCCACGAAGCGTGGTAGATTTGAGATGCAGGGCTTTTTCCACTCTCTACCCCCACCTACATTTAGCTTTCTTTATAATTTACTTCCAATTTATCCATTGGGAATACCTAATCTGATTTGGATGAAGTCCATTCTTTGACAGTACAGCATACCATAAAATGGCAGAAGAAATCTATTTCCTGTATTGCTGATAAAGCTGATTCAGCTTAGACTTGTGCTTGGATTTATTTGCTGATTTTTTTGATAAACAACAGAGCTTAAAGCCTTGCAGGAAAATGGATGCATGTTGACTCAGAATAACACTGAAGAGTATCTGGCCTCCTGGTACTTTGAACACTGCTTGTTCCTCATCACTAGAAAGCTGTGGCAGATGTGGAACTAATAATTTCTCCAGTAATTATTAAGAAAAGAAAGCTGAGAGGGGACCTGGTAGCAGCTTACCACTACACTAGGGGAGTATAACAAGAGCTCAGTGAGCAACTGTTCACCAGGGCATCCAAGGTGAAAACTAGGAGTAATGGCCACAAAATCCTGGAAGACCAATTCAGACTTAACATTAGGAAAAACTTCTTTACAGTCAGGGTGTCCAGACTGTGAAATAAGCTTCCTCCAGAGGTGGTGCAACCACCTCCCCAAAGTTTGGTGTCATCAGCAAACTTAGCCAGTCCGCTTTTGACACCAGTGTCTAGATCATTTATGAAGATGTTAAAGAGTACAGGTCCAAGAACAGAGCCTTGGGGACACCACTAGTCACCAAGTGCCACGTTGATTCAGTTCTGTCAACTGCCACTCTCTGTGTCAGACCTCAGAGCCAGTTCTCCAGCCACTGGACTGTGGAGTAGTCGAGGCTGCAGTTGCCCAATTTTTCCATGTGGACATCATGGGACACCAGGTCAAAGGCTTTTTTAAGTCCAAATAAATGACATCAACCTCTTCCCTCTTGCCCAGGTGATATGTCACCTAGTCATAGAAGGAAATGAGATTGGTCAAGCAAGACCTACCTGCAACCCGTGTTGGCTATCCCTCAAAATGTTGCCTTCTGTTAGCCTGTCAAGAATGGGGGTTTTTGATAATTTTTTCCAAAATCTTTCCAGGGATTGAAGGCAAACTGATTGGCCTGTAGTTTCTCAGGTCTTCTTTCCTCCCTTTCTTGAAGATGGGCATCACATTGCCCCTCTTCCAGTCTTCAGGTACTTTGCCTGAATGCCACAAGTTCTAAAATATCCTTGCAAGTGGCTGCACTATGATGTCTGCTGGTTTCTTTAGCACTCCTGCGTGCAACTTAACCGGACCAGCTGATTTATGGGGGTCGAGCCTCTCAAGATGCTCCCTCACAAGGTCCATGCCAGTGGCGAGCATATATTCATCTTCACCCTGTCATCCTGCATCGTTAGGCAGGGTAGTCCCTTTGGGCTGGCAAAAAACCAATGCAAAGTAATCATTAAGCAGATTGGCTTTTTCCTGGGTGTTGGTAGTCAGCTGGTTTAGCAGGGGTCCAATGTCACCCTTTTCTTTCAACTCCCCACATATCTGAAGAAGGACTTTTTATTGTCCTTGATTCATATAGCCAGATGGAGTTCTTGGCTTTTCTCGTTCACCCCCTGCAGGTGTGGGCCAGTGTAGTATACTCCTTCTTAGTAGTGTTTCCTGTCCTCCATCCATTATATGCCTCTCTTTTTAAATGTAGGAGGTTCATGAGTTCCCTGTTGAGCCAAGGGGGCTGTTGAGTCTTTTTACCACCTTTCCTATGGGTGAGGATGGACTCCCCTTGTGTTTCTAGGACCACTTCCTTAAGGAGCAACCGGTCATCATGAACTCCCTTCCCTGTGAAATCATGGCCTCTCAGGGCCTCAAGAACATGCCTCCTGCGCTCACGAAGGTCAGCTTTCCTAAAGTCAAGGACTACTGTATTGCTGGCTGACTTGCCAGCCTTGCAATGGATAGTGAAAGTGATCAACTTGTGGTCACTGTCACCCAGCTTCCCTTCAATTCTTAGGTTGCTGATTAGATTGCCCCCTTTGGCCAGTACCAGGTCCAGCAGCATCATGTCTCTTGTTGGCCCATAAACTTCTTGAGACAGGTAGAGCTTATCCCGCATGTAAGGAAGCTTTATGACCGATAGGATTTAGCCGACTGCTCATCCCATGAGATGTCCAGGTATTTGAAGCCTCCCATGATGACCATGCACTGAGAGCATGCAGCCTCGGCCAGTTCTCTGGTGAATTCATAGTCAAGCACATAGCTTAAAGCCTGGTTGAGCAAGTCAGCCATTCTGCCTGAGAAGAGCTTCTTCCCCAGTGGAGTGAAGTGGAGGCCATCTCTTCCCAACAGACCACTGCCTCTCTCTCCAAAGAGTGAGCTGTGGTCATAGAAGCTGAAACCTTGACGGTGGCATCAGCACCACAGTCTCTTGTTTACTGCCTCGATTCATCTCTCCCTTCTCTACCCATGCCCTGTAACTGGAAGAATTGAGGAAAAAACCACCAAAACCCCCTCTCCCAGAGTCCTGTTGCCACTCATGACCCAGCTGGGATTGCTCCAAGCCATGTCATTTGTGCCCACATGGATAAGGAGCATAGGATAGTGATTGGAGGACCAGATAAGTTTTGGGATCCTCTCAGCCACTCCGGATATGGCTCCCAGGAGGCAGCAGACCTCCCAGGCTAAGGGGTCAGGGCAACAGATCACTCCCTCAGTCCGCCTCAGGAGGCAATCACCCACAATGACCACTCTGTGTTTCATCTTAGGGATGATAGCTGGTCATGTTTCTTGGTCACTTGCAGTAGATGACAGCTCTGCAGGCTCTCTGTTACAGAGATCCAGGGGAGTGGTGACCCTGGTACAGTGAACCTTGGGGCCAGAGACAACCTTTGTCTAGCCCCCTGGTTGGACAGTATGGGAGTGCCTCTTGGCCATCCTGGTCCTGGCAGAGGACCTAGGTTGCTCTTCTATCCTGGCGTGAAGGGCCTGGCAGTAGGAGTCAATCTCATGTTCACCATCCATGATGGCTCACAGCCTCTGCACTGCGGTCTGGAGCTCCACTGTCTGGGATTCTAGAGACGCCAATACAGAGCAAACCTCACAAGGGAAGACTGCAATGCTCCTGATTCCATGTGCCCGGAGTCACACCAGGCAACCCCCACAGCCGAGAGCCAGGGGCTCCCTCTGAATGGAAGCCAGAACCATGGATTCTGTCTAGGTGGAGGCCTTGGAAGTACCAGAGGGGAGGAATCCAGCCACAGAGAAGAACCTCAGGGTGCGACACGTCCCACCCACCATCATGCCGGTAGTAGTTGGGTTACTACTGTGCCAACTGCTTCCTTGAGATTCTTTACCTGGGGCATCGGGCCCCTCCTGTGCGCTCTCCTGCCCAAACTCCTGTGCTAACTCACACATAGAAATATGCCTGTTTGCACATCCTGTTCATGAGGCTCTGGTCACATGGCTCCCTGGGGGGCTGGGCAAAGTAGGAGCTGGGGGAGGGAGTGACCCTCCTTGGTTCATCTTGGCTGCCTCCCCATAGCTGGGCTATATCCCTCCCAACATGGGCCCCTGCTTACCTCCAGCTAGGCTGGGGCTTGTCATGGGTCCTGGGGGTCCTGTTGGGGATCCTGTGGCTCATGGGGCTGCAGTGGGTTTCTGCCTATGCATCTCACTCTGGAGTAGGGGGCCAAGTGCAACTTCTGCTTTTGGTGGTCCCTTTTAAACTGCTTATGCACAGGTAAGTGCCCCCCCTTTCCTTGCCTTACACGCCGGGTGGCACCGATTGTGTGGCTCCCTAGGGGGCTGGGCCAAGTAAGAGTTGGGAGGAGCCATGACCCCCCTCATGAGCTTCTCTCAGGCTGCCTTCCCGCAGCTAGGCTATGTCCCTCCCACCACAGGCCCCCGTTTACCTCTGGCTAGTTATCCTGTGATAGGGAGATATAAGACTACTTAAATATGAAAAGACAACAGTAGACATAGGACTGTCCTCCTCCTAATTGGAACCTAATAGAGGAAAGTCACTGAAACATTTATGTAGACCAGTGATTCTCAATGAGGGTGGTGTGGTACCCTTGAGTGCCTTGAGATCCTTTCAAAGATTCCCTGGGGTGCCACACAATGTTAACACTATTAGGTATGGAAACATGATTCACAATAGAAACCCAGGGACTTCAAATAGGACACCATAGCATTAAAAACATTCTGACCTGTTTTGGTCTGACTTCTTTGTAATAGAAAAAATTGCTCTGTTATATTTCTGTAATAAAAAAATGAGTAAAAGCCAAGAGCTGGTATTTTGCAAGAGGTGTTTGAGTCTAAAAAGGTTCAGAATCACTGATGTAGATGAGTGTGCTTTTTGTGTTTTTCTTTATATGTGTTTTCAATATGGTTGTGTTAATAAACTAAATAAATTTTAAAAAGAGGAATCTAAATAATACCCATATGTACTTTTATACCTTAGCATTTTAAACCATAAAATGCATAAGATGCATCTGTCATCTATAAACATACTAACTTCACAAAAATAAGGGATAACTGGGCAAAAATATAACTTTCCTAGAAAAGACTGCAATGCAGTATACAGAAGTGGAAAGCAGCAGTTGCTTTTAAATTGCAGCTACTTGGCTTTTGTAAAGTTAAGGGTCAGTCCTCAGAAAGGCAGATTGGAGTGAGTGGGGATGGGGAGTGGAAGAATGCTCTTCTATAGAAGAACTCTCCATCCTTCATTAGAACCACCTGGTTTTAGTAGTTATAGTAGTCATACTAATAGTATTAGTAATAATAATAATGCCCAACTCTTACATAGCACCTCTTATCTGTCATTTTCAAGTGCTTTATACAGAGAAAGACAGTATCATTCTTTACATTTTACAGATGGGGAAATTGAGATACAACAAGGTAAAGTGATTTGTCCCAAATCAACCAACAGCTCAATGGCAGAGCTAGAAACCAAATCCAGATCTCCTGAGTCCCAGTCAGTCCTCTAACCACTATAAAGCACTTCCAGATCCAAGGGAAGACAATATCCAAGTTTGTTGCATACCACTGCAATATCAACACAGATTAGCTTGGCAATTGGTAAAGTCGAGGTAAGATATTTGAATGTGCTCATGAGGCGCTAAGATTGAACTCTTTGCTGTTGACTCTCCTACTGGCAATTGATTTATGGTTTTACTTTGTTCCCACAACATATCCTGTGCTGGTTTGAGCTGGGGGAGGATTCCTTGAAGCAGCTATTACTGAGGAAAGGTACAAGGCTGCCTGCTGAGAACCCCTCACCAAGCTGTGGTGCAGAGAAAGCGTTAGCAGTGGAGTAGTTAGGGGTACGTCAGAGACAGGAGTATATCATCCTCACCCCTACCAAGGAGGCTGCTATAAATTCTACAGTGTCCCATCCTTTCCCCTAAACTTTCTAAATTATGCTGGTTATCCAAGAACAGCCCATAATCAAGATAGCATAAAGGTGACATAAAGCTACCTTGGCCTGCACTTCCCTTGGACCATGTATTTTGTATTAGGCCTAAGAGGCACACCAGGACTAAGGACAGACATTCAAAAAGCCTGAGCCTGAATAGATTGAATCTTTGAAGGTTAGTCTAACCTGGCTAGGCTGAATCAGTTTAACTCCACAGACATCCCAGAAATGCAGGCAGGTGCCTGCAGTGGCTCAGGCTAGAAGCTACAGCACCCCTCCCTTCCCTTCCACAATGCTGAGCTGAGGGAGGGGGGCGTGGCCAGGCCCTGGCAGGATGCTCTAATTAGGGAGGGGTTCTCCCTTCTCCCTCCTGACTAGCCCAGCAGGGAATTGATAACATAATGTTTATCACCCCTAACTCAGTGTTTATCATCCCATTAAGAAAATAACAGAGGGGCATTACCAGCTACCTGTTGAGTCTGCCTTTGTCCCATCTGCCACAGCACAGACCATAGCCAGCATGTGGCCTGCTAGCTAATGCTGAGAGGTATCTGTGTAAGGCAGAGGAGAGTGGGGAATCCCTGCTTAGCAGGGAGTGTGGATGGGAGTGGGGAGCAGGGGGAAGCCAGGCAGTTTCTGCCAAGCTCCAGCCAGGGAGTAGAGGGGAGGGGCCAGCCCTGCTGTGGAGCTGAGAGCCCTGCCCAGCCCAGAGAGCATGCTGGGTTGGTGGGGTAGTCTGGTTTAACTTAAATCAGCAAGGGGCCTGGGACAGACATTGCATAAACCAGTTTGACCCAAATCAGTTAAGTCTGATACTACATTCAAGCAGGTTTATCACAAACCAGTTTCAGCCATTTTCAAACTGGTTTATGTGCACTGAACATATGTTCTGTTACAGGTTTAAACCAGTTTCTGATCATCTAAACCTGTTTATGTGTAGTGTCTGCTCCTAGCCCAGTAGTTTCTCTCTCACTAACTTGACTTGCACTGTACCTCTTTATCATCTCTGTGTAATAATTGACATATAAGCCAGCTGAATATACTGACTCACGTGGTACACAAAAACATGCATGGTTTCTAAATGTTACTAGCTAACTATGAATGTCTATGCCCATACCAAGAATTATCATTTTTGCATGTACTGCAGAACACAAAGCCCAAAATGTTTGTAAAAGAACACAACCTTTTTGCTAGAATTTTGCTTTTCCCACTGCATTTCTCTTTGCCTCTCTCACTATTTTAATATATCTTTCACTTGCTCAACAGAGAAAATGCTATTGAACAGGTAACTGATTGCTCAGGATTAACAGATTTTACCAATCCCATTATTTATTGTTACCCTGGTGATGTTTTGGAGGAAATGGCTCCAGGCCCCAGTACCAAGTTCTGTTTGATACTGAGGACTCCCTGGTCTTGTCCAGCAGATCCCAAAGAAGACAGGACTGAGCACACCCCACACTGCCAACTTTACAGGCCCACTTCAGACCAAGGTGTTCATCAGGAAGATTGCTCTGGGTTTGGCCCTTTATGCCCATAATCAAGCCTGTGGTCTCCAGCAGGCCTGAGAGGTGCTGCTAGAGTCAAGCCTGGAGCAGCCTCACTGGCAAACTTCTCTAGATCATGCCTGAGGGTTCAGGTGTATGGCACATGTCCAGCTCCATTCTTCCCAGGACCAGCCAATCAACTAAAGAGTGACTGGTTTTTAAAACTCTAACAAAGTCTACATGTCTATTTAGTGCAGTTATCATATTTCCCTGAAAAGGAGATCTGTAAATTTAAATCACAGGGTTGGAGCACTGGGAAAGAAATGCTTACACTAGTAGGACTCCTAATGCTGTGATGAGGTAAGAAAAGTTTGTGCCTTGGAAGTGTGCTAGAGCCTACTCAGCCCAAGGAACGAGCCAGTGCAGTAGCTTCAGACTGTACAGGCCCTGTGCCATAGAATCAAAACTCCACCACCTGATGAGAATCCATCTACCAGAATTGTAAAGGGGTTGTATGACATTCAGTTATACCCACACCCTCACAATCCCAACCCCTCTTCCTCCCAAGTCTGCTCGTTTCAAGTCTCTGTTATATTTTGCTTTTAGAATGCAGGTACTTCGGAGCAAAGACTGCCATTATTGGTTTGCATACTGGCTTGCACAATGGAGCCTGGCTGAGATAGCTACTACAATATAAATGTTAATTTATTAATAAAATACAATTGAGTTATTGTGAAAAATAAGTGTATTCTCTTCCTGTAGGACAGAAAAGATTTTAAGGTTGCATAACTACCAGTGAAGCAATCTGTATGCTTTATACATGAATAAATGGCACATACATTGTCTATCAGGCAAGCTATCTACTAAGCAGATTTGGGGTTGTGGGTGCGATAACACTAGATAGCTGTTTCACAGAGGAAAAAGCCTGAACCACTATCAAGCATACAGACGAATTGAGTTGGCCAAAAAGCAGAGTTTATGATTCTTAAGGAAATTCCCACTTCCAGAAACATCAGTTCCACTATAACTGACAAAAATGTCAGTGCTGTCAAGCATCTCACGGGGCCTCGCAGGGTCTGAAACAGACCTGCCAGCAGACTTCACCCACACTGGGGATCCTTAGTTTCCAGGTCCAAGCAGGAATCCAGACAGGTTGTTCTGGAAGTGGTGAAAGTTTGTCCATGGGGTCTCAAACAAAGTATTTCTGGTTTAGCAAACCAGTAGTTTTGG
The DNA here is from genome assembly GCF_001723895.1 of Crocodylus porosus. Classification (NCBI taxonomy): domain Eukaryota; kingdom Metazoa; phylum Chordata; order Crocodylia; family Crocodylidae; genus Crocodylus; species Crocodylus porosus. Next base: position 70,548,163 of record NW_017728947.1, read on the forward strand.
ATGGACTTTGGTTTTTCCAAAAATTTCCAAATAGCTCTTCTTCTATGAGAACCCCAGTGCAGAAGCCAAAGCCTCTACAAGTTTTCCCACACATGAAGAGTAAAATTCAGGGCCTGAAATGAGCCGGGGTCTGATGGCATTAGCTGCATGATGTTTCTTGCTCTTAGTTTTTATCCAGTTCATTCAGTAAGGGTGGAGAAGGGGGCAACAGACTCCTGTTATTGTTCAGCGCTACAGCCGCTTCTCGTAGCTTGGCAGCCAGAACTGAATTTAGCCTGGTTCCTTAGGTGTTCTTTTGACAGATGGTGCCCTAGTGACTCTGAGCAGAGCAGCAGCAGAGGTGGCGATACTGATAGCTTACCCTTCTAACACAGGTTTGGTTAATGAAGCAGAAGAACCTGCAGAGCTTGTAAGAGCAGGACCCAGAGGAGTCATGGTGGATAACTTTTTCTTTTCTGATTTTCCTGTTTCAATTAAATTTGACATTTCTGAGAGTTAGCTTGGTTACAGACTATTAATCTGTGGCTGAGACCCAAGCAGGAGGAAAAAATACTTCAATGAGAAAAAAGAACAACGAAATACAGAAAAGCCACGCTTGGAGTAAAGCATGTTGTTTAGATCATTTTAGCCAGCTTTCCTGAGGCCATCTAGCACTGCAGTACAATAAAGTCGCATTTAGCCCTTATAGAAAGGGACACAGCCACATTTTCAAACCCACTTCCCTTTCCCTTCCTTCCCTCCCCCACTTTTTAAGTTAATGATGTACCTCATTTAGGAAGACTTAGATAGTAGGTGTAAATGCTGGACACATCATTAGAGCTGCACAAAACAGTTGTAATTCAGGCCTAGCTTAGTCAACGCTTATCACAGTTTGAGACAGCTCAAGAAAACATTATGCCTTGTCTGTGTTGCAAAGTTCTGCCTCTGCCAGCAGAGCTGTGTCTGCACCTGGGGGCTGTGCCAATGTAGTTCTGCTCTGCTCTTAAAGTGGTGGCAGTCTTGTAGTGTAGACTAAACTTTGGCCTCAGAGAAGTTGGATACAGGATCGTGTGGAGGCCTAGATCAGATGATCACTATAGGTGAAAGAACATGAAAAACTGCTTTACTTTGTTTCCAAAGCAGACTGTCTGCATCCGTTTCAGTTTGACTTATGCTTCAGGGTTTGCTTGAACCTGGATCTGTAGGGGGCATGATCCAGTTAAGCCAAAATTAATACCAAAACCACACAATTATAAACTGAAGCAATTGAGTTTTCCAGAATTTAGCTAGGCTTTGGTTGTAATGTTTAGGAGCCTGTTCTTTCTTTTTAGATTTTTTTTTCCTTCTAGAGTACAAACAAAAACTACCTCTACAAAACTGTAAATCAAAACCTCATATCCTAACACTGGCAAATTATAGGGAAATTCAGATCTGGATTGGAATTTGATATTGCAGATCCATCCCTGAAAAATAAACAAAAGGAAACAAAACCATATGCTGTGGAAATGAAACACACCTGCAATCACAAAATGAACAGCTATCAAATGAATCTTTCCTTTGGAAATGTTAAGAACAGCTTTTCTTTCAAAGTTCCTAGTGCAGAGGGAGATCCCCTGGAAATTATTTCCAGTAGAAAGGGAAATGGAATATATTCACCAGCAGATGAAGACAACCTTAATGGAAAATGTTCACTGCTGGTTAAGGCTTTCATCTCAACAAGGCAGCAAGGTAATATAAGTGGCTGTTAAAATCACTATCCATAGAAAAGTTTTACAGCAGAAATGTAGCAAGACAGGGTAAGCCACTTAGGAATGGTGTTACAAAACTCCCTTCCCAGGCCACTCTGCACAAGACAAGGGTTATTACTCTTTCCATTTAGAATAATAGAAAATTAGGGTCAGAAGGGACCATGGGAGGTCATCTAGTCCAACTCCCTGCTCAAAGCAGGACCATCCCTAACTAGCTCTTTCCAGTCAGGGCTTTAAAAAGCCAGGCCTTAAAAACGTCCCAAAATGGCGATTCCACCACCTCTCTGGGTAACCTGTTCCAGTGCTTCACCACCCTCCTGCTGAGAAAGTTTTTCCTAATATCCAACTTTAACTTCCCTTGCTGCAACTTGAGATGATTACTCCTGCTGAGAACAGTCTAGCTCCATCCTCCTTGGACCCACCCTTCGGGTAGTTAAAGACTGCTATCAAACCCCCCTCTTCCCAGTCTTTTCTTCTGAAGACTAAATAAACCTAGTTCCCTCAGCCTCTCCTCAGAATTCTTGTGCCCCAGCCCCCAAACCATTTTCACTGCCCTCCACTGGACTCTTTCCAACTTGTCCAAATCCTTTCTGGAGTGGTGGGAGGTCAGGGGGCCCAAAAGTGGACACAGTACTCCTGATGCGGCCTCACCAGTACTGAATAGAGGGGAATAATTACTTCCCACATTCTGCTGTCATGTTCCTGCTAATGCAGTCCAGTATGTTGTTAGCCTTCTGGCAATAAGGGCACACTGTTGACTCATATCCAGCTTGTCCACTGTAACCTCCAGGTCCTTTTCTGCAGAGCTGCTGTGTAGCCAGCTGGTGCCAAGCCTGCAGTGGTGCATGCGATTGTTCTGTCCTAAGTGCAGGACTGTGCACATGTCCTTGTTGAATCTCATGAGATTTATTTTGCTCCAATCCTCCAATTTCTCGAAGGCATTCTGAATCGTACCCTTCCATCCAGTATACCTACTACTGTTCCCAGCCTGGTGTCATCCGCCAACCTTCTGAGGGTGCACTCCATCCCATCTTCCATTCGTTAATGACAATGTTGAAAAAAAATGGGCCCAGGACTGACCCTTGGGGCATTCCTCTTCATACCAACTGCCAGCTAGATCTCAAGCCATTGATTACTACCAGTTGAACCTGACAATCCAACCACCTTATCTATAGTCCTGTCATCCAAACCATACTTCCTTAGCTTGCTTACAAGAATGCTGTGGGAGACTATATCAAAAGCCTGGCTAAAGTCAAAGTATATCACATCTACCACTTTCCTAGCATCCACAGATCCAGTCATATCATTATAGAAGGCAGTCAGGTTAGTCAGGCATGACTTGCCCTTGGTGAATCCACGCTGACTGTTTCTAATCATGTTTCTTCTCCTCCAAGTGCTTAGAAATGGATTCCTTGAGGACCTATTCCATGATTTTTCTGGGGACTGAGGTGAGGCTGACTGGTCTGTATTTCCCTGGATCCTCCTTCTTCCCTTCCTTAAAGATGGGCACTATTATTTTCCCTTTTCCAATCATCCATGACCTCTCCTGATCACCATGTGTTTACAAAGATAATGGCCAGCAGTTCTGCAATCACATCAGCCAACTCCCTCAGCAGCTTTGGATGCATTGCACCTGATCCCATGGATTTGTATACATGCAGCTTTTCTAAATAGCCCTTAACCTGTTCTTTCACTATTGAGGGCTGTTCACTTTCTTCCTAAACTGTGCTGCCTGGTGCAAGTCTGGGGGCTGACCTTGCCTGTGAAGATCGAGGTAAAAAAGGCACTGGAGACATCAAACTTTTCCTCATCATCTGTTGCTAAGTTGCCTCCCCCATTCAGTAAGGGACCCACACTTTCCCTGACCTTCTCTTGTTGTTGACATACATGTGGAAACCCTTGTTACAGTTCATGTCCCTTGCTAGCTACAACTCCCATTGTGCTTTAGCCTTCCTGATTTCATCCCAACATGGCTGAGCAATATTCTTATACACCTCACTAGTCATATGTCCAAGCTTCCACTTCTTGTAAGCTTTGTTTTTGTGTTTAAGCTCACTGAGGAGTTCTCTGATAATTCAAGCTGGTTGCCTGCCATATTTGCTATTCTTTCTGCACATTGGGATGGTTTGTTTCTGCACACTCAGTACGGTTTCTTTAAAACTAAGCCCGCTGGGGGATGGGGGGACTACTGCCACTGCTGGCCCACTGAGCAACCCTTGCA
>NW_017728947.1:70552121-70677827 GCF_001723895.1 Crocodylus porosus
TTGGGCAGGGGGCTGGACTCGATGATCTCCCGAGGTCCCTTCCAGCCCTGATGTCTATGAAATCTATGAAAATACAACCAGCTCTCCTGGACGCCTCTCCCCCTCAGACTGGCCTCCCAGGAGATCCTGCCCATCAGTTCCTTGAGGGAGTCAAAGTCTTCTTTTCTCTCCTGCTCTTTCTTCCTTTTGTCAGGATCCTTTTCAACTCGATCAGCTCATGGTCACTGCTGCCCATATTGCCATCTACTTCTACATCCCCCACCAATTCTTCCCTGTTTGTGAGCAGCAGGTCAAGAAGAGCATGGCCCCTAGTTGGTTTCTCCAACACTGACACCAGGAAGTTGTCCCCAGTGCTCTCCAGAAACTTTCTGGATTGCCTGTGCACTCCAGGGAGCATATGTCAGGGTGACTGATGTCTTCCATGAGAACCAGGGTCTATGATCTGGACATTTTTGCTGGTTGTCTGCAGAAAGCCTCGCCTACCTCATCCTCTTGAACTGGTGATCTATAGCGACACCCACCAAGACATCAACCCTGTTGTCCTCCCCTCCATCCTTACCGCAGAAATTTATGGAAAGTGTTAACTCAGACCCTACCATCTTGTGCTTTTAAGCTATAGAGATGCCCCCAATTCACGTCCGCTCAGAGATGGTCATCATATGAGCAGTAAAAACTAAGAAAAGTTGAATATCATTAAGGCAATCTGTAAACAGTCTCATTGTTTTCAACTTGCACATTTACTAAACCATTATTATTAATGCATTTGACAACTGAAGTATATACCTAGGAAACTAAGAAGTTCAACATATAGCAGAAATTTGTTTTAACCTGTTTTTTATCTCCAAATCTGTTCTCCATTTGTGGTGATGAAAATAGAAATGCAAGAATCGTAAGCTCATAAATTTAAACACAATCTAAGAGCACAGATATGAAAGAGGAAAAAATCCCACTCTTCTTGTAACTGTACTCAAATAGATAGATTAGATTGATAGATTCAAATACTGCTGATGGAGGAAACCTGTACTTTTATGTATTATTGGAAAAAAAGGGAAAATGCTGTGACCTGCTTGGGACAGTTGACTGAGCAAGTGTTGCTCAGCTTAAGTATTGTTGAATTGGATCCTTAAGCATGCATTTTCATTCTGGGCTACTAGTAATTTTCAGATGTTTAGGTTTTGAAGTACACCGGGATACAGAGAACATTATAGTAATCCAGATTCAAAGTGACAGCACTTTTGTGGTGCTTATCTCTGTACTATCCAAGTGCTCTGTAAACAAACGCCAACAGTAAAGTGAGGAGGGGAGTATCACCCCCATTTCATGGACTATAAATTAAGACACAAAGAGTTAGGTAAAAATATCCATTAATTTGAGACTCCTGGAATCCAAGTACTTTTGAGAGCTTAGTATTATATAAACACTATGCATGCTCAAAAGAAAAGCTCCCAATTACTTTAGCTGCAACTCAGAGTGCTCAGCAGCTCTAAAAGTCAGAGCAAGGATCTTGGATGAGGACAAAACAGACTTAATGGCCAACTGAGTAAAGCTCCACTTACGGGACTTGCCCACAGTCACACAGAATGCCATGCAGGAGTAGTTGTGTAAGGTAGGCAGTCTTGCTCAGGGAACTGTCTTCCAATTCTCCAAGACAATATTGTCATACCCATGAAACCAACTTCTTTCTTTCTATAGTCACCCGGTTTAATCACAACAAAGCCTTGAGCATTCCCCAGAGCAGTTCCATCAGTGTCCTGAATCATGTAGTCAAAGATAATGCATAAAGAAGGAGTGAACTGAAATACCACAGGCAACCTCAGGTCTGGCATTTTCTAACATTTCAGTGCTTGACTTCATAATTCCAATGTCTTTTAAAATAGTTATTTTATATAGTTTTATATAAATAGGAGGCAGATTAGGAATAGGTCTAAGTCTTCAGTTGAAGCAAGTTTTAAAGCAGAGGTCAAAATTCGGGCAATGAGGAACCAGTTGCGTGCTTAAAATGCTATATCCTATCTGACACAGAGAGAGAGACTGCACCCAAGAGACAGAGAGGGGGACAGAGCGCCAGAGAATGAGCACGACAGAGAGCAAGTGCAACAGAGAGCAAGCATGAGACAGTGAGGGTGTGAGACAGCCGGGGCACGAAACCATGGGTGTGAGACAGCGTGAGACAGAAAGAGAGCCAGAGTATGACAGAGTGCAACAGAGCATGAGAGTGACAGAGAGTGACAGAGATCAGGCACAAGACAGCATCAGCACGAGCCAGACAGAGAGCCAAAGTGTGAGCCAGAGTGTGTAGTAGTGCATGTGAGCAACAGCACATGTGAGCAACAGCCAGAGCCAGAGAGAGAGAGAAAGAGCCGAAGAGTGAGTGTGACAGAGAGCAAGACTGATGGAGAGTGACAGAGAGCTGACATGAGACAGCATGGACATGAGACAGAGAGGGTGCAAGAGTGTGAGTGTAAGACAGAAAGACAGGCACAGAGAGAGAGCAGGAGAGATAGCCAGAATACAACAGAGTAGGTACAAGACAGCATGCGTGCGACACAGTATGAGCTAGACAGAGCCAGAGCATGAGCCACAGCACGCACAACAGCACACATGTGCAACAGCAACAGCCAGAACCAGAGAGAGTGAGAGCCAGAGAACAAGCACGACAGAGAGCGAGCATGAGACAGCATGGATGCAAGACAGCGAGGGCGTGAGACAGTGCAGGCACAAGACAGGTGGAGAGAGAGCTAGAGCATGACAGAGCACGACAGAAAGAGAAAACGACAGAGCGTGACAGAGAGAAGGCACAAGACAGTGCTGGTGTAAGACACCATGAGCCGGACAGATAGCCAGTGTGCAACAGCATGCAGCATGCACAAGTGACAGCAACAGCCAGAGCCAGAGAGTGTGCGAGACAGCGCTCATGCAAGACAGTGTGTGAAAGAGCACGACAAAGTGACTGAGAACAAGAGTGAGCATGAAACAGCATGAGGCAGCACACAACAGAGCATGTGATAAAGAGGATGAAAGTGACAGAGACAGCCAGATCCAGGGACAGCCAGTGTGACAGAGCCAGCCTGACACTGTGCATGAGAGACCCGCTGTGTGAGGGAGATTCCCCACATGAAAGACAGACTGAGAGAGAGACAGACATATGGACCATATTATGTATGACAGTCTTCATTGGATTTGCACAGATAAGAGTAGAATTTGACTGTGAATATCTTAAGTTTTGAAAGCACATAGGGAAAAATGTTAAAGTTTTACATGGGAATTAACTGTAGGTGAATTTCACCATAATGAACAATGAATCATCATATATGAATTAAGCTGTATCATTATCCAAGAGTAAATTGGATGCTTATCTTGCTGGGATCCTATGACCCCAGCCGACTTCCTGCCCTTTGGGCAGGGGGCTGGACTCGATGATCTCCCGAGGTCCCTTCCAGCCCTGATGTCTATGAAATTATATGAATGGAACAAATTATGTTTGCATTCCTTAAATTGTTATAAAAATCTATGTTAATAATCTTTCTATTTCCATTGGATTTTGCAGGAATTACCCAAAGAACTGTTTGCTTCTGAGGCCTTAAATAAAATGCTTCTGCTTTTGTTTTAATTTCTGATATGTTATTAATGCATTCATGGGACAATAAACCAATAAAGTCCCATAGATGTTGATCAAAATCTTTGCAAGATGGTAATAAAAGTGTGTTTCATATTATGCAGGTAGCAACTTTAAATCCTGCAGTAGTTATATTTTCATTACAGATTAGTTATATCTTCTCTTCAAATCAAATACTACATTTTCACCACCTAACTAAATGTTATGGTTGTAATTTAAAGCCACAGTAGATACAGAGCATCAGGAAAAAAAGAGCTAGAGAAAGAGTTCTTACTCTCCTCACTTGTTGACGTACCAAAACCATAATAAAATTAGGGCTTATTTTCAATATTAATACAAAATAATGAATTCATTTCCTTTCAAGTTTATAGCCCTTCCATTCATTTTTATCTTGCTTTACTTATAAATGTTTGGGAACATTAACCAGATTCTTTAACCTGGTGGAATTTGTCTGTTGATACTTCAGGGATATTGAGCCCAAATCCTGATATTGCCCTCTTATAAAAATTTCTAAGAACTTACCGCAAATCTGAACCCCTGTGTGAGTTTATGAAACTTAGTAGCAAAGAGGATCTAAATAAGTTGTTTTTATTTAACATGACCAGATGTACCAAACTCTCTCTAATGGTTATTGCCACAAACAGATCTTTGCGATTGTTAATTTTTCTAACTTGGCTTTTGTCTTACACAATATATTTTGGATCACAGAAGCATATCTACCAGTGTTGTAACAAAGCAAGAATGCCCAGGAAGGTCACTCTCTTAGGGCCAATCAAATGTCTAGTAAAGTGAATAGAATGACAGACTCCAGTGGGCATTGTTTTATGGGACTTACATATATCACAGGTAGTTTGGGAACTGCTGTTCTCAGGATTATCAAAGACAAGGTTACTAAAACATTATTCTACAAATGTCATGAAAATCCCTAAACTCTTGGTTCAGCTGAAAAACTCCTTTGATTTCAAACTTCTGTGTTTAAGAAGGGAGAGGTTTACTATAATTTATGTACTTTAAAAGCCATTGTGAGCTGAAAAACATTTTTGAAAGCATTGAAAAAGAACATTAATAGTTCCAGATTTTTTTAAAAAGTGGAAAATCCATTGAAACAGACCAGCTGCCCTGAGAAACGTTTTTGTTTTTAACAAATGTGTGTTACTTTGACAGTGATACATTAGCTGAAATATTTTCAACTGGTTATATTATTCTACCAATTTTGCCCTTTATATACTCCATCTATATAACCAGCTCTACTTTAAGTGTAATTTTAAAAAGGTTTCTTTTCCCCTTCTTTAAAGAAAGGTGTGTTGGGTGTTTCTCCTGTTTGTTTTTACATTAGAAATTGAGTTGACAAAATTGAATGACAAGAGAACAAGCACGTTAATGGTGTCAGATATATTAAATTTAATGAGAGGGGAAAATATTTTTTATACCTATTATTTAAGAATTTGGAGAGGATTTGTTTGTATTTGAAAACTATTTAATACTAGCCAATTGCTCATCAAGAATGACTGGGGATGAGTGGGTGGGAACAGAGCCCTGTCCCCCCACACTGCCTGGGTGCACTCCCCCACTCCCTCCTGCTGCTTAGGGTCCGGGCCTGGTGCAGGGAAGGGCTGGGCCTGAGGGTGGGGAGAAGCCAGCCCACCGTGGTGAGGGCAGAAGGGGAGCAGTGATCCTAGGCTGACCCAGTTATGGCAGGGGGATGGGAGAAGTGGGCTTGGGGCCAACGCAGGGGAGGAGTAGGCCTGGGTCCATTGCTCCCCCACCACCGCTGTGGTGAGCCAGCTTTTCCCCCTCTCTAGGCATACTCCTCCTCCCCCCACCCCGTGTTGGGCCTGGGCCTACTCTTCCCCTCCCCCCCCATGTTGACCTGGGTCCACCCTCCCCCATCTTGCTGCCATGGCGTGCCTGCTCCTTCCCCTCCCCTGGCATTGAGCCCACTCCTCCCCCCCCACTGCTGTGTCGGACAACAGAAGGGGGGAGAAGTGGGACAAGGCCAGCTTCAGTGGCCTCGCCCCCCTTTTCCATCATTACCACCTTCAGGGAGCAGGGCAGGGGAGGCAAGGCCAGTGCTGCTGGCCTTGCCCCCCTATTCTGTCCACTCCATTGCCACCACCTTTATGGAGCAGGGCAGGGGGCAGGGAGGTGAGGCCAGCTGTGTTGGCCTGGCCCCCTCCCACTCCGTCCCATGTACCCACCACCATGGCAGTGCTCCACTGCACCACCCCTTCCTGTCCAAATGCTGTATTTGCACTCTGATTGACTGTTTCAGTCAGCCAATCAGACCGCAAATAAGGCATTAGGGACATAGAGACGGACTACGGCTTTTATAATATTAGAATATTCAGAAGAGGGGAAAAAATTGTCTGTTAAAGATTCAGTCTTTTCAAGGAATAAGGATAAAGAAAGCTACCACAAGTAGCCAAGACATTCAAAGAGTCCTTTAGCAAAACCAGGATGAGAGAATCCTTCCTATTCTTAAGGTAATACCACCACCACCACCACAACAAAACTTCAACCTTTCAGACTATCTCTGTATGTCAGAAAACAAGCAATGATTTTCAGGATCCTATGTCTTTTGCTCTTTAGCCCATCTTCAAAAGTAGAACCTGCAAGCTATATGTTTCCACCAAACTTTTATGGAAAAAATTAAAGGTTTATCCAAATTTGCCAAAAGGTAAGTTCAGTTAGACCTTGCAGAAGATATTACAACAAATGGCAACCGTATAACTAGAATGAGAACACATAAATAAGTGAGGTGACTGCACAGCAAGAAGAGAGTAGCATACCTTCAATCCTAGCAGTTGCCCAAAACCAAAATGAGTAACTTGCTTCAGTTTTCAGTAAGGATAAGGAAATAGTGGACATGAAGAAAAGGCAGAGAATAGCTAATGGGAAATGAGAGTACAGGAATGTAAATAACTTTATCCAAGGCGGAGGCAAAACTCAAGTCAGGGGAGCCATACCAAAATTATGAAAGAGCCAGGATAGGAGACCATAATTCTAGTAGACAAATGTAGTAAAAGTACTTCCAAATTGGGTTTGGCACTAAGAGGAAGACTGGAGAAATACAGTGCTCCTATTTATGAAAGGAATAAAAAAAAATAACAACAACAAAACAAAAACCAAAACTTACACAGGCAACTGCAGCCCAATCACTCTAATCAAAATAACATACAAAGCTTTAGAATAAAATTTTGAAGGAAAGACATGTGGAAGCAAATGGACAAAATGATAAAATGCAACATTTGTTTATCAAAAAGTAGACTGTGGTGGAAGAACAAGCTACCTGTCTTTCTTATTGTATTGGGTATAATCTAGACTTCAGTAAATTATCTGACATGGGGAAAAAAACAAGCAAACTGGAGAATACTGGAATTAATACAAGAAGCATGAACTGGGTAAGGAACTGGTAAATGGGAAGATGACGTGAAGGTATATTGAAATGGAAAGCATTGGGCTGCAGTGAAATTATTAGTAGGTTTTAAATTAATTTTACCTAATATTTTAATTAATGATCCAACCAAATCACAGGATTGAAATTTACTGATAAAACAGAGTTAAGAGGCATTGTCAATACAGAAGAGGATTAGATTATCATGCAGAATGATATTTTTCATTCATTCACTCATTAAAAATGATGATACTGGGTGATAATAAGGTATGGAGTAATAAAAACAGTGTGAAATTCTAGAGTGCTTAGAACAAGGGCATCACATACTAAAAATGATTTTTTGCTAGCAGCTCAGAACTTATCATTTGAAAACTGCTGAAGAGAAGAAAGGCTGGATACATTTGTCAATTACAGAATGACCATAAAAGTAAACTCATAGTAGAGGTACAAATAAAGCCTATAAAGTAGCAAGGAGAATGGCAATGAAAGAATACTAGAAGACCTTAGCTTGCTTAGCTTAATAAAATGAAGGTTGTGGTGATATGATTGATGGTATAAATACTAGGGGTGTGCAAAATGGACCATATTCAAATCAGATTCAGATTCAGCCTGAATCAAGGACAGTCATTCAATTCAGATCACTGTCCCAATTCGATTCGGCTGCATCCAAATCTGAAGATTCGATGCTGATTTGGAGAATCAGCGATTTGGCCAAAGATACAGCTTTAAATGTTTTTTCTACTTACCTCAAGGTATCAGGCACAGTTCATGAATGCTGCTATGGTGGAGCAGATGGAGTGTCCCACAGGAGCATGGGGGGTGCCCACTGCTTGCTTGGCGGTGAACCCAGAAGTGGACTAGAAGTACTTCTGGTCTACTTCCAGGTCTACCACTGAGCTCACAGGTCCCCCCCCCCCATGCTCCCCCAGCTTGGTGATCAGAAAGCCCCAGTCACCGAGACCCAGGAGGTACCAGTCACCGTGGGGCGAGCAGAGGCAGCATGCTCCCTGGTGGACCTGGAACTGGACTGGACGTGCTTCTGTGGGACACTCCATCTGCCCCAGCATCACAGCATTCATGAGCTGCCTGGTACCTTGCGGTATGTAGAAAAAAACATTTAAAACTGTGTCTATATACAAATCTCCAAATCTTTCTGAATCTCTCTGAATCAATTCAGAGAGATTAAAGGGTCTCCTGATTTGATTCAGATTAAAAGATTTGGGCACCGAATTGGGCTAGATCTCCATTGAATCCAGTTAGGGACCAAAGCTCCACACAGCCCTAATAAATACATGGGCAGGTGGGAAGGAAAGGGAAGGCTAAATACTATGGAAGAAAGAAGTAATTGTCCTATAGTTTAAACACAAACTTAAATTACAACTCTTGGTGATGCTTGTGGTGTGTGAACAGCTCTGTTATCTACAGGAACCTACACAAAGAATGTACGGATTCTTGGGATGTCACAATTCCTGGCAGGAGCATCATGAAGACTGCGTGACTTGGGGTGCAGGAACAGCAGCCATTGCTGCTGCTGCACCTAGCCCAGGTCGACCTGCCCTCGCTGTTGCCTATGGACACTCTGCATTTCCAGGAGGATTTATTTTATGTTATAATCCCTGCAGTTTGGGAGCAACCAAGAGCTCATCTTCAGCTCCCATTTTATCCTCCTTACTAAAAGGGGCACAGTGCTAGATTTCTAGCATTGCCATTGTAGGACACTAAACTTCCTGTGGGATACTTTCTTTGACTGCTATGCTAGTCCTACTATGCAGATGCTCTACCCACTATTTTCTCATACTTTTCCCATCCAACCTATATGGAGCTAATAGATAGTTTTTATAATTGTATCCTTAGAAGTGACTTCTTGACTACTCCAAGAACTCCACAGGGGTGAAGCTTACAGAAGCAATGGAGTTTTTCAACTAGTAATAAAGGAGTTGTTGTTTAATACAGTTTTGAAAACCAGCTGTACTTTCTGCTTGCTTTATTCTCCAACCAAAAAAAACAAACAAACCTGTTGTAAGTAAGTGGAACATGTGCCAGACTCAAAATTGTAGCTTACATCAAATTATTAAAATAGTCTGCAGTTCTTGGGATATCAGGGTCAGGAGTCTTCATGCCCAACTCCATAATTTATCTTTCCAGGCTGTCTGTCCCCTACTGCAAACCTGTGGCTGGCAAAATCCAATATAGCCTTCTGAAAGGACTCCTGAGTACTGTTGTTAAAGTAGTATTGTGTTCTTTGATTGCTTTGAGGATGTCATAAAAGAAGAAGCAGGGGTAATATTTGAAAAACTGCTAAAAAAAGTCAAAGGTGGTGATTTAAAAGAAGAGAGTCCTTGACTTTTTTCCATGCTGCTCTCAGTGCCTCCAGCTTCCCTATATGGCTTCATACTGTGCAGTAGATACTTTTTTCTTAGTTCAAGAGAATAGTTTCCATTTAATTTTCTTGGTTCTCTATTTTCAGTTCAAGAAAATAGTCTCAATTTTATTTCATGGGGAAATATTTTTATTGCATGTCACAGATGGAAGAAATTCACTTGCACAGAACTTCCCATAGCATTGTACAATGTGATCTGTTGCAAAGCATTATTTTTTCTGGGGACTGAGAGCCACTATTGAAAATCTGGTTGTGTGCATTTACAAAATTCTCTTTAAAAATATAACAAATTAGACATGTATTCTAACTTCAAAATTAGTGACAATGGACTGAAAGGGAGTAAAGGTCCAGGATCCTGTTACTGCAGGCAACCATATAATCGCTTCTGTGAACTGATTGAGGCTCATTTTAAAACTAGTTAAGTGCTTTGCCCTTGTACTGTTGAGAGGCTGACAGATTCATTCATTGCCAGTTTACACCAGTTTACATCCAGTCCTCTCCTGAGGACTTTTGAAAATCCCACCCTCTCTAGCCACTAACTGTCAGTATCTCTGGTGCCTTTCCCAGCCTCCACTGAGAATGTTCTACGAAAGAAGAATCTTGACTGGAACCTAAACCTTAAAATGACATAGGAGACACTATCAGACACTAGTGCATAAAGCAAAGTGTCGTTGGTCCTTGGATACAAGAACTAGAAGTATGGACTTGCTGAAGTTTAACAGCATTTTGCAGTGGGGAGTTGCTTAGCTCTGAGCACAGACTGCTTTAAACTCAGCCCAAACTGTTACCGCGGAAGTCAGAGCTACAGCCATAGTCACTACTCCCCACTCTGTAGTGCTGCCACCACCACTTTTCCCCACCGCCTGAGCAAAGACCCCAGCTGCAAAAACACAGAGGCCCCTTGCCACTGAAATGCTACAACAGCCCTTCAGCTCTGTGGGCCAAATAAAATGGCTCTGTGGGATGGATCTGGCCTGTGGGCCATAGGTTGCTGACCCCTCTTCTGCCATGTTAACCATCATGTTGTTTCTTGCACTCTCCTTCCTGCTTACATCCATACTTATGCTCTTATACTTAGCTTGTAAGAAGTTTGAACGAACTTGGCACTTTGGTCCATGACCAGGAATCTTTGGATGACAGTAATGTCATCCAAAAGTGGACTACTGATGGGGATACACATGTATACCTAAGCCACATTTTTAATAGTATAACTCCTGATGTATCAAATATGCAGAAAGGCACCAGTGGGATTTTCTGAGAAACATAAGGCACAGATAGAAGTGACAATTTTTGCCCAATCTGGCCCCTGAAAGTGCTCTACAGCCGTGACTAAACATAAATGCATGGCTGCATAGCACTTTAAAAGGGCCTGATCCCACCACAATTTAAACCTTCATTACATGAGGTTTCAGGTGAAGGAAAAGTGGAGTACCTTCATTAACTTCTGTTTGCATGCGCCGGGAGAAGAGCTGGGCTCATGCAGCCCAGCCTGGTTCCCGGCATTGTTTTCAGAATGGGAGAAGGGGAGGGAGCAGAGGGAGTTTATTCTGGGAATTGCCCAGCCAGTGCTGGAGGGCAGTGTGCCAATTCATTCCGCCCCCCCCCCCAGCGCAGCTGGGGAAATCCCAGAACAGACCGCCCTTCCCTGCTTTCACCCCCTCCCATCCTGAGACAGAATGAGAGCTGAGAGAGAGGTGGTGGAGCTTAGGGAAGAGGCTGCAGAGATGTAGCCTCTCTCCCTGGATGGGCTCCAAATTGGAGCTTGATCATCCACCTTCCCAACCCAACAGCTAACATCTGTTGGGTCAGGAGGATCAGTCTAACTCATGGCACTTTCTGTAAAATGCCATGAGTTACACCCAGGGGCTGTACTTCTGTCTGCACTTACAGGTGCCAGAATCCCACTGATTTCAATAGGACCTTAAATACATTTCAAGTCAGTTCCAAGATGTTTAGTGTAATACATGAATGTCTTTAGCTGTAGATTAAGTCATTGATAAAAATAGAGTGGAAGAAATACCTTTGGCAGCTTTGCTTTCTGTTTTTAGAATAAAAGTGTATTATAAACAAGCTATAGATGCCGGCTTTATTTAGTTTTAAATGAACAGTAAAAAGCTGTGCCTTCAAAGTTCTGTTTGACAGAATGGATATTTGCAGTCAAAGAGACGTAAAGAATAGCCCCAATATAGAACAGTCTGTAATACAGAACAGGGAATACATTTTATGGGCCTCAATTCAGCCTCTAAAAGTACAGGTGGAGCTGTGGATATCTGCAACAAGATCCTTGGCACTTTTTCTTATTCCAGAATTAACAAAATTAATTTTACCTCTAGAATTACCTGTCATTATTCCAATGAGGTTTTAATTCTCTGCCATCAGAGAAATTATAGCCAAGTGACTGTTAACAAGATAATACACATGTTTGGGGGTGAAGGAAGGAGCTGTTTTAATTTAGACTGGCTTCCAGACAGCCATTGTAATTAAATGGCTCCTTGTCACATGTATTAAGCCCCTATATGTTTCAAAATGGCCATAGAACACTTTATCTAGAGCTCATTCAACAGGGTGCCCCCACAGCCAGTTTGAAACACGGGGGCTTAATACATGTGATGGTAAGGCAACACAGAAGCATTCTGATTAGAACACAAAGAAGACTCATTTAATCTTGCATTACTTGATTAATGTTCTTCTCTGACGTGTTCTAATTAGAATGTGAATGAGCACATCCTACAGGTGTCCTGGGCCTGTATACATGCGCTCCAGAGTGTAGTGGAGGCACTTTAATTAGTGTGGCTCTGAGAACTACTCTAATTAAAGTGCCCTCAGTGTCTTGTGTATTTAACATCTTGCACTTCAAAATGGTTCATTGAATGAGCTTTAGTTAAAGTGTTTCAGCCATCATTTTGAAATGTGGGGATGATGAATACATGTGTCACAGAGGCTGCTGGATTGTGCTAGTTAGAATGCACAAGTCCAGCAGACTTACAGCAGATTAATTAGCATGCATCAGAGCAGAGGTCCATCATGTGTATAGGCGCCCTCTAGAAGTGGAGTCAGTACATGCTCCTTTTGATCTGACACTACTGCTTCTGAACTCAGGAGCCACAAAAAGCCCCCTCAAACCTACAACTAAGCTACTATGGGACTGGTGAATTGTTTGATCCTTCCTGAATAAAGATGAACCTATACTCACACACACGTGTACACATGCATGCACACACACTTTTTCAGAGGTGCACACAAAGAAAAATACAAGCAAAATTCTGAAGCTGCCAAGTTTAAAATGAGACAGGGAGATGGAATCTGAGTGGGGATTGGAACAGAGATATCAAACCTCAGGCAGAAGATCTGTCCTACAAGGCTCTTATTATACAGAAAGTATTAATTTATTTTTATGTACATAATGCACATTATAAACAATACATTATTCATAAATATTAAACACGGGTCTATTTTATGTATGTGTATATTAGGCTCAAGCTTTTGAGACTGAAAGATCATTTTGGATAGTTTCACTCACTAATTGTGCAGTTCTCTAACTCCCATTTCCCGCCTTCTTGTAGGAAGGACTCATTATAGGAAGTTTTAATATCTCACTCTACATGAATTCACCTTGTTTCTTTAATTGCATTCTCATCCTATGAATTTAAATGGCTAATTTATGTGGGAATATGCGATGGTTGTTTTCTTTAAGTAATTACCTATAACATCAATGCATTCTGTTTGCATTACTTTTTCACTTCGCTTGCCATTGATACTTGTTCAAAATTCCAATAAATACTTTAATTATACATGCCTAAATTAACTATTATAGAAGAGTTCCCTGATGCAATGATAAAAAGACAAGTTATTTTTCCATAAAACAGATGCCTTTACAGCAAGTAAATGTCTGGTGGATACCAACCTTTGCACTCCAATAATGGGAACTCATAGAAGAGAATGTCATTCTTATTGAGTTTGAGCAACCTCTGTTGGTTTTGTGAGGTGCAGGAATAGGGACTAGAGCTAGACTGAAGAAGACTTTTTTACCTATGACAAATGGGAAGATTTAAACTCCAAAACAGTCAAATTTAAGACGGATGTCTGAACTGACTCTACAACCTATCCTCTTTTTCCCTGCCTTGTTGTTAGGAACAAACTCCAATATATGACAGAGCTATTACAAAATGCATCTTGATAAAAAAACTTGTGATGAATAGAGATTATGACAAATTCCTGCCTTTATAGCTGCATACAGTGGGAGTACAGACTGCATGAGAATTACAGGCAAAGATCCATCCCAAAAAAGCAACACAGTGTTCAAGTACAGACATTTGCAGAACTTAGGGGGAGGTTAGGTCACATTAAAAATGGTCACCCAATCTAAGTTAGTTTGCCTAGGTGTGGACTTTACATTTTGATTTCTGATCCCTGAGACCAGTTCTATCTAACCCATAACAATACAGAAGTTCTGCACATGTAGATCAGTCTAAAAATGGTGGAACACCTATCCAGCTAGACCTTGATACATGTACACTCAGACTTAATTGATCTATGCTAGACTGGTGAATTAAACCAGTACAGCTAACTGCACAGTTCCAGGTCTGGGTAAGCCCAGCTACTCATCCCAACTCCAGGGCTGCACTTTTCCTACCCACCCACTGTGGCACTGGGCTATTTTTAGCCCTCCTGGACCTTCCCCCTCCCCACCCCTCCCACCCCCCAGCAAACCAGCTAGCTCCCCACAAACGCCCTATCCCACAAGCTGCTCCTGGTGCCAATTTTATCGATGTTCACAGATGCTAGGAGTTGAGGAAGTAAATATTGGTGGGGGGAAGGACAGGAGGGACAGGGATGTAGGTTCACTGGTGGAGGGGCTAAACATATGCCCTGGTCCCCACCCAAGACCCCTCTACAAGTCCTCGTGGTCCCACCAAACCCTCTCAGATCCAAGCAACCCCCCATGGCCCCCTGATCCCTCCCATAGATGGTGCCTGCACCTCAATCCACGAACAGATCCCACTTGCCTCCTGACCCCTCTTGCCCCCCGATCCACCCAGCCTGTGGATACTGGCTGCCCCCCCAACCCCTCCAATCCTTTCCATAAATCCTGCCTGCCCCTCCATCACTCCTGTGGATCTCATCTGCACCCTTGATCCTCCCAATCTGTCCTGTGGATGCCTCCTGCCCACCCCCCCATCCTCCCATGGATTTTACCTGCTGCTGCTCATTGCTCCTGTGGATCCTGCCTGCCCCCCTCAAGCCCTCCCACAGATGCTACCTACCCCTCATCCTCCCAATTACTCCCACAGCTCCTTCCTGCCCCCAGTCTCCCTGCAGATCCTGCTTGCCCCCCTAGCCCCGCCCCACAGGCCCCTAATCCTGCCAAGCACCTGCTTGCCTCCCCCATCCCCTCAATCCCCCAGTCCCACCATCTTGACTTACTTTAGATTGGGTAGCCATTTTTAACATGACATAGTCTCCCCTTCTCCTCTGCTCATGTCTGGCTTTAGCCAGTATGTTGTTATAAAAATGCCTCTTCACAAATTGCTTTGACCAAAGATCAGTATGTCAAATTTAATTAACACAAATCATGTAACCCAGTCACAGATACGAGAAGTGATATAGGTAGCTGTAACGAAACATTTTATTGTACATTTGTAGGATTGCTGGGACTTTTTACAATAAAGCTTCCAGAAAGTGCCAATTTAGACATACTACATCAAAATACCCCTGTAGAGAACTATCAGTTTTCTCCCATACTGTTATCAGTATATGCTACAATGCAACAGCTAAGTGGTTTTCACAGGAATACTTTACAAATCACTCACATTTCAGAGAAAATGATACAGAAGTCAAATAGATTATTTGTTGAACACTAACAACACACTCTTGCAAGTGCCTACCACCACAGGGCTGTATTGCAACTATATGGAGGTGCATAGCTCTGACACTGGCTTTCAGAAGCATTACACCTCAGGGAGGTGAATGACTCTCCCTGGGGAAGGAGGCCCCCTTTTCGGTATGTGTAACCCCATGTTTTAACCAACCCTGGTGGCCAGAGGAGAGCCAGATTCATGACTCAGTTTATTCCCATCCCTTCTGGAGATACTAGCATCAATCACATGAAGTGCTAGAATTAGAGCTGTCACCAGCCACAACTCAAAGCTGGCCACATTGGAGGCCCGCATGGAAAACAGTATGAACACTAGGTGCTTCATATTACTTTTCCATATGACTACCAATACAACCAATTGTTTTGATCAGCTAGTTACACCTGAACAGTTAAATTCTACTCTGAGATTTTAAGCAGCTTTCCTTTTTCATGCCCTTGTGACCAGATATTTAGCAGAATTCACAGATTTGTTTGGAATCTGACAGAGGCATGCTGCGAGAACTTCAGCTATGACCCTGAACTTGCAATCTCTGGGCTATTAAGCATATGCCTTAGTGCCAACGCTACCCTAATGCCCTTCAAGAAGCTGAACTAGTATGAAAGAAGAATTTGAACAAGCATAACTTACCAAGTCAAAAACCTACTGCTTTCCATCCCAAGCACTTCCATGATTGTTGCCATACTTGCAATACAACTACTGTTGCAATGCAATAATTGTATCTTTGAATGCCACTGGATCAAAGTAGGTTTATCAGTAAACAAGAACATCCACCTTGCACTTATGAGGCTGTAAAACATCTTGGATTAACATCAGAAGTGAGTCAAACCTTTACTTAAAACAAGCATGTAAGAGTTTAGATCCTTTTTTCTGGAAATAGGTTGTAAAATTCAAAAGAACAGCCTGTATCCTTTGTATCCTTATTTGGGGCCCATAAAATAATCTTAGCAGGCATCTTTCCTCATGCAGGGCTAGAAATACCTACAGAAGTTCTACTCTTATTAAGGTCCCCCTCTTTCAGATGCTCAGCAGGAGCAGCGGCCTTAATGGTTGAGGGTTTTTATCTTAAGGGGAGGAGGGATGGGAGGGAAACAGAAATATAATCTCTATGCCATGACCAAACAAAATGACAGAAAACAGCAGATTTCTTAGACATTTTTAAAGGTGTGGTACATAGAAAAAGTTCTAGTTCAGGGGAGTCCAAACCTCCTAACCCTTCTAGCCGCAAGCCAAAATCTTGATGTGGCCAACGGTCAGAAGGCCTCAGAGTCAGAGGGTGTGTCTACATGATGCTAACAACACTGCACAGTAGCGTTCCAGTCAAAAACTGTGCTAATAAACTACTGCACAGTGTAGGCTACTGCACAGTAAGTGTCACAAAAAAAACATGCTCCAGCGCAAGAAGCAAGTACATGCTGTGTATTAATGAATGTGCAGATGTGCCCAGAGTCAATGATTTGTCTGCAGCAACCCAGCTCAAAATAATAATTTGGTGTTAAAGGACTTACTGCAATAAACAAGAGAAGATGAAAATCAGAAATATGAAATAAATTAACAAAAATGATTAACCTTTTCTCTTTCTTCTAGAACCACATTTAAACTGGCCAGGAACCACAAAAGGCTCACAAGCTGCAGTTTAGCCACCACAGTGTAGTACTTTCAAGCAACAGGTCCCATTGCCCACTTCAGTTTATGCCATCATACAGCTCCATCCAGCTTGCTAATTCTTCAGGAATTTTTAAATCATAACATTATGATCAATTGTTTATATGTTCATAGAATTTAAGGCCAGAAGTGACCATTGTATCATTCAGTTTGTAACACAGGGTATCTTAAAATAAAGTCCTGTGACTTAATATAAACTAAAGACTTTCAGTCCTTAGGAGACTAAATTGCATGCCACTGCAGGAGAGAACAAGGTGTCACTGATGTCTGAGGCCCCTGAAGCAGCAAGCTATTGATTAGATTAGATGCCTAAATGAACCAGCACATGAACCATTCTCCATGCCGTAGAAAAAGGCAAAAAAATTCCCAGTGTCCCTTTCATCCTGACCTGAAGGTAAATTTCTTTCCATCCTCAATTCATAGAATCATAGAAAATTAGGGTTAGGAGGCACCTCAGGAGGTCATCTAGTCTAGCTCCCTGCTCAAAGCAGGACCATCCCCAACTACATCATTCCAACCAGGGTTCTGTCAACCCAGGCCTTAAAAACCTCCAAGGATGGAGATTCCACCACTTCTCTAGGTAACCTGTTCCACTGTTTCACCACCCTCCTAGAATCACAGAATCATACAGCTGGATGGGACCCTGAAGCATCATCAGGTCCAGCCCCCTGCATGAGCAAGAAAGACATCTGGGGTCGACAACCCAGCCAGCTGGCCACCCACTCTTCTCTCGAAGATCTCTAGGGTAGATGATTGCACCACCTCTCGGGCGAGCTTGTTCCATAGTCTGGACACCTTAGTTGTGGAGAAGTTTTTCCTAATGTTCAGCCTGAAACTGTCTTCCAGGAGTTTGAGGCCGTTGGTTCTAGTTTTCCCCCAGGGCACCCTGGTAAACAATTGTTCACCAAGCCCCTGATGTAAGCCTCTGATATAGCAGTAAGCCACAATCAGGTCCCCTCTCAGCCTTCTTTTCTTTAGGCTGAAGAGTCTGAGATCCCTCAGTCTGTCCTCATATGGCTTGCCATGCAAGACCTTGATCATGCAGGTGGCCCTTCTCTGGACCCTCTCGAATTTTAGCACATCCTTGTTGAAGTGCAGCGCCCAGAACTGGACGCAATACTCCAGCTCCAGCAGCACCAATGTTGAGTAAAGTGGGAGAATCACTTCTTTGGTTTTACTGGAGATGCATCGACTGATGCATGCCAGAGTTTTACTGACCCTGGCGGCTACTGCATCGCACTGCTGGCTCATATTCATGCTGGGGTCTATTGTTAGCCCCAGATCCCTTTCATCTGTAGTGCTGGTCAGTGTCGTAGGCATCTCCTCAGATGAATGGCCAGGACGCAGTGAAATGGCAGAATGCTAGGCCATAACATGGGTCTCTGGACGGGTGACCCTTGTCACGATCACGAGGCAGGGAAGTCAACTGCATCGAACTGCCATTGAAGCAGGAAGGAAATTGCAACATAACTGGCTAAGCAGAAGACAATGAAGGGACTGCGTGAGGAAGGGGCTATTGACAAGTGAAAACAGAATGCTGGCAGGAAGGTAACACAATTGGCCAGTAAAGATAAGTAAAAAAGAGTGAGGTTATAAAAGGGTAGAGCCACGAGGCGCTGACAGGGGAAGTTCAAACTGTAACTTCAAGCATCAAAGGGCCCATGGACTGATCACCCACAGGGTCTTCCCCCTCACCCCCCCTCCCCCGAGCGCTGCCTTGGGTCATTCTTGAGGCCTCCGCGAAGAGACTAATGTTCCCAGCCATGAAGCCGCTCCTTTTGTTTGCTGTAGTGGTAAGCGTGCATGTAAGACTGTAGTCATTTATGTTTGTATTTGTCTGTCTTTCCTATAAAAGACATGAACCGTTGACCAAGTCTGGGTCTAGGGTCTTGGCTAGCCACACCAAGGTCATCTGCGATCTTGAAAGCAAGGGGCCTTGATCTGAACCCCATGACTCAATGGACATAATTTCCCGTTTAGCTGCTTGTAGTTATTTTGATTATGTTTTGATCGTTAAATGACCTTTTAAGAAATATGAGCCGTTGACCAGGTCTAAGACTAGGGCCCTGGCCAGCTGCACCAAAACCACTCATGGTTTTGAAAGCAAGGGGCCTTGACCCAAACCTCGTGACCCAACGGACATCACTCCTCGGCTTTGATTGATTATTGTATGCTGTCAGAGATTAGTATTATATAGGAAATCATTTGCTTGAGTTGTCAATATTTTATAGGTTAAAGCCAAATAAATATTGCATATTAATCATAAACTGCATCCTCATTGGTGTCCAGCCCACTGACCTAGCCACAACTGGGCATTTTCAACCTAGTGCGACAGTCAGGTTAGCGATGCCAAGTCCACAGGTGTGCTGGGGGTTCTTCCTTCCCAGGGGCAGCACTTTGCATTTCTCTATGTTGAACCTCATCTGGTTCCATTCTGCCCAACATGCCAGCCTGTCTAAGGCTGCAGATACAAGCAGACCATCTGCCAGTATGTCCACACAACCCCATATCTTGGTGTCATCCACGAATATGGCCAATGGACTTTTCACCCTCTCATCCAGGTCATTGATGAAGCTCCCTAGTGAGAAATTTTTTCCTAATATCTAACCTAAACTTCCCTTGCTGCAACTTGAGACCATTGCTCCTTGTTCTATCATCTGCCACCACTCAGAACAGTCTAGCTCCAATTCTGATATTAAGCTTGACCATGTGAACAGGACATCCAAGTAGATTCTCTTCTTCCTCAGACCTTCCTTAGGCCATCCAGTGTTATTTCTCCAGCCACAGCCAAGCTCTGATGCTTCAGAGGAAGACAAAATCCATCTCAAAATATATCTAACCGATTAGGCATTGTGCAAAACTTCCTTGTTGATCCCAACAAACAGCTGGCTAAAGGCCTGAATCATTTGATTACAGCCATTGTCTTAACATGGACCCATACAAGAAATCAAATGTTGAGGATACTGCACACAGCCCTGTTCTCCACCTGGCCTTGGGAGAAGGGAATGGGCAGAAGGACTCTTAGATTCATAAATTCTGAAGGCAGGGAACTGCCACAATCACCCAGGTCTCTCCCAACATGAACCTACAATATTTCTCCCAGAACCTAGATTAAGATGTATCTTTATGTCCTATGTCTATATCAGATATAGGCTGAATAAAGATATGACTTAATATAGTTCCTAGGAGAAATTCTATGTGCAGAATATCAATATCTATATGAAAAAAATCAAATATTGTGGTTAAGATTCCAAGTAATGGTGAGTTTGGCATCTCCTCTAGCAACCAGTTCCAGTAATAGTTACCCTGACTAGATTATTTAGGAAATTTATGTCAAGGTTGAATTTGTTAAACTTCAACTTATCTTGCTTGCAGGCAAGTTGCAAAGCTCCATGGTATCTTTTCCACAGTGATCAAGTCTCTTTTGCTTTGATAACGACAATAAAGTGAACTCCTTATGTCTCCTATAGCAGATTTGCTTTCCAGCCTCATTATTATTTTTGGATCATCATTCTTTCAGTCTGCACCTTTTCATTTATTTAGAGAAGACTGGGTGATCGAGGAGGAAGAAGCATGCATGCTTAGTTAATAAAAAGCCTTTTGTGTTTATGCAGCGTTCCAAATCGTATTTCAGTTTTTAGACTGTTAGACTATCTGTGATTTTTTTTATCTTCAGACTTACTTCAGCACCTGTTAAAATAATTGTTCTTAAGTTATTATTAACAGAAAATGATCTGCTAAGGAAGCACCTTGTTGTTTGACTTTTGTGAAGTAAACAAATCGACTTCCTAGTGAAGTCACCTGTTGGCTGGCTGATTTGTAAAGCTAAAGTACTTCTGAATGAGCTTTCAGGTGGTGCATGCCATGTTCAAATCAGGTTTCTTACAAAACGTTTCCATGGACAAGCAAACAAAAATTTTACTCTGAGAATTCAAAAGAGGATGCATTTTCATTCAGCCTATCGTCTGCTATGGCTAAAGAAATCTCTTTTATGCTAGAGAGAAAGAATCATATTTCTCTTAGCTCAAAATCTCCAAGTGTATTAGAAAGTGACTTTATTTATTGAGTCTATTTACTGCTGTTGATGGATTGTATACTAACACAATAAACAGCATCTTAGAGGGGGATGAAAAATTTCTCTCCATTCATTAGAGCTCCATCTTTTCTTATTCTGGAAACACTTTCATCCTTTGTTCCTCAAGGTGAATGTAGACACCATTTGGAGTCTTAATATAATAAAGTCTCTTTTTTTTTCTAATCACACTGACCTTGTGATCTGTTACTTTTGGAATTTATATTTCTAGGAAATGGAGAAGTTATGGTTTACCCTATCAAGGAACAAAGGTACTATTTGGATCTTTTAAAACAAATATGGCATTGTAAAGTTTGTTATTAAGAATGTATTTGGAGCAGCAGAGATGGGCATTTCACCACTAAAAATGAAAAGAAGAATTAACAAAATCACCAAAATAAGTGCTATTAAACTTCAGGTATTGTCAAGAGCAGGACAAATTCAAAGTGAATGTTCCAAGCTAAACATTCCTTGACTTACTTTATGTACAACACATTGTTTGAGGCCACTGGAATCTCATACTGCATGTTGCACAACAGTATACCTTCACCCTGTCATAAAGGGATCAATGCTGTAGCTGGTGGGAGAGTCAGAAGACAAGCAATGTAAATTGGTAGAATGACTTGGTGAGCAAAACGTTGCAGTCAAGAGGGTTGTTTCATCAAGGATTTGTGTTATAAAAAAGGAAATTAGTCAGCAATTGTATTCAGCAACCTTCCCACAGGAGCACCCCCTATTTACTTTCCGCTGCCATTTTCATGCTCTTTCCTGTCAGTTTCTGTGGAAAGTAGAAGAAGAACTGAAATTCACCCTTAGTTCATCAGGAAGCAGGTAGTGCCTGATACTTTTTTTTTAAGTCTCTATGTGGGAGGGTATGAATCAATGAATTGTTTGAATTCAAAGTGAGACATGGTCCATCCATATCAGCTCTGGAAAAGGCTACCTTAAAACTTGACAGATATAGAAAGACATGTGAAGATATTGCTTGATCTTTATTAAACATAATTTACAATAACGCAAAGAAATGGAAGGGTTGTGTGTTCATTTTAGGGACATACTGAAAACTTACCTGAAAATGTACCCAGACAGGTTGCTCAAGATGTTTGGATTAGAGGGGAGGAAATCCAATGTTGAGATATTGGGTCACTTAGACATTATCAGCTACAGGATAATTGGGGTCAGAAACCAGACTCAAGATAGCTAGCCTTGTTAGGGAGGTGTCTTTCCAAGTGTCAAAAACATTAGTAAATTTATTAGTGGACTATCAGCATCAATAACAGTTTTAGGGATACAGGCTTTCAAAACGCTGGTGTAAGAAGCTGTCTCAAAAATGGTAAAACAACAATGGGAATTCACATTTTCTGAGTTTCCAAACCTCTCCGAATGGCCTAAGATCAATGGTCAAAAGAAATCATGGATACAATTTATCTATACAACAGGCCTACAGAAACTGATCGTGAAACAATCCCACAGGCACAATGAAAAATGGTGTTATGTTCAGTCATTCATGAATCCATACTTGCAGAAATCACACTTATCACTCCTTCATTGCTTTACAGACGGATCAATACAACCCCATTTTTGCTGTTTGTTAACCCTGAACTGTAGGTGGCAAACAAGCTCTCTTTACCAACATAGGCATACTTTGAAAGATATTAGTTATCCTATCCAATAATATTTCATTATAATTCTGAATTATACTGTGGTTACTAGGGCAACCAATTGTGTACAGCAGGAAACAGCCATATTGTTTGTTCTTTTCACATGTAGGCTGACAGGGAAACCTTGTAAAATGGCTTTTCTTCATAAATGTATTTTTAGCTACCAAACGCCTGCAGAATTCTTATCAGTTATAGGATTTCTGCCTGGGGAGCAAGCAATATCACTTCCAATCCCAGTCTTCAAGGGCACATCCAACTGAGTGTGCAAGTGCAATTTAGATCTATCGACAGCACTGCAAACAGCATGCACTGCAGAAGCAGGCATTTGCTGCACTGCTAATTTGCGGCACAGTGGAGGGTTTTTTTTACACCACGAGATCCCAGTGTCAAAAAACCCATGCCAAAAAAAAGTGTGACGGTGCATGTGGTGGCAGTGTGTGCCACTCAGAACCAGAGCCCGACCATCTAGAGCCACACTCCAACTGCCAGCCAGGCTCTGCATACCTGGATTGCCGCCACTGGGGCCCTGGGAGGCCCCCAGGGCCCCAGGTAAGGCTTCTGAGACCAACCAGCATAATTTGCCATACACCAAAGCAAGCATGTTCGGGCATTCCCCAGAGATAATTATCAGTGACACAACTGTGTGCTGCTGCTGTTTGTCCGTGGGGAAATGTATATGCACACCCCTCAGAAAGTGCCAATTCTTTCACTTTTTTGTTTTAACTATAGAAAAATAGAGTGATTTTTCTGTTGCAAAGAACTCAAACAGATCACAACAGGTTAAAATGTTTTCTGACACCATAGTTTCCTATTTGAAATTTCGCAATTTATCTTGCAACTCACGGAGGCGTTTGCACACCTAACTGTGCTAATATTGAGCAACATCTCGCAGCCCCCTGGTTGAGACTCGCTGTTTAGATCTTCTGTTTTAGAGAAAAGTGCTCCTGGGAAAAGTGAATTACACTCAGGAGCCTGAAATCAATGAGTAAAACTTTTCAAGTCTGTACTTAGAAATATGTTTTTAAAGCCTTTTTCAACCAGAGTTTCTAAAATGGTGCTTTGATCCAATGTATGCTTCCATGTTTATATACACTTCAGTTGGACACACTACTGACGGGGCAATAAATTGTTTTCTTCAATTTAAAGCGAAAAATGAAGGCTAATTCACATGCTGACTTGCACTAACACAAGCAAAGTTTATGACTTAAAAATGATTTAGCTATCTTGATTTTGGTTTACAGCCTTCAGTGACAGGAAGAAACCAAGCAGGTGGGTTCAAAGACTGCCTCAGTTAACTTTTTATTCTCAGAGGAAGACATGGGCATACAATTAAATGGTGACCTAGATGTATAAATTCACTGTAAACAGTAATTTCTTACTACTAAACTAGTCATTTTTTCTTTTTTTTTAAATGGCAATGCTAATTCAATAGATTTTAAAAAATAGGAAACAAAGGAGCCTCGTGTTATAGTAGTGCCTTGTAACACAATGTGAAATGCCAAGCTTTACACCAATATCTTAAAATAAAAATAGCATTTGCGTTGGTCTGAAAGAGAGATTCTAGCTGGGGGGGGGCAGGGGGGGCAGCAATTATTTGGACTGGAGGGCCACTTAAGGAGTTTTGGTGAGCTGTTGAGGGCCAGAAGGCGGCTGTTGGGGGCAGGCAATTGATTGTATTCAGCTCACCAAGAGCCACCAGAAGCCTGAAGAGGGAGAGCTGTGCCCTGTGCTGCCACTCCACTTTGCCTCAGCCAGGGCCAGGCCAGGCCACATAGTGCATGGACTCCTTCACCCCCCTGCAACACCAGGAAAGTCAAAGGCATCTGCCTTGGGCTGAGCCCCATACTGCAAATAGCCTGGCTCTACCTTCCAAACAATATGCAGAACAGATATGGATGTCTGTTACTAGTACTGCAGTGTTTATAGGGTGGATCAAGTCACACCATGTGCCACAATGTTTAATAATGTGCATTAAATTGGAACCCATTTTTGTCTAAGCCATTTACTTTCATTGCCTTTCTCTCTCCATCTAAGAGACACTGAATGAGGAAACATTCTGAAATATCTGTGCTATACTTGTGACATCAGCATGAGGTGGGTAACACTAACTGGAACTAAGGATGGAGAAGAAAAGCTCCAATTCAGGACAGAAAAGACTGGCTAACTTCCCTCTCCATGAAATTTCAGTCCTACTGAGTGCTGACGACATCCAGCACAAAACACATCCATGTGTGAGCTTCCCTTTCAGTCGAATACTCTTCAGATCTATGGTCTGGAAAACACTGGAAAAGGCCTCTCCTAAATGTGGTCTACACTGATCTCTCAGTCCTTGTGCACTATTTTTGGGCAAAGCACTCCAACCAGGCACTGGTTGTGCCCTTACTGCTCCTGCTGTCTTCCCATGGTACACTGTAGGCTTTTTGTTATTTGGTGCTTTATAGCCAAGGCATCTGAAAGGGACTTGAAAGTGGACCCTTTTGGACAAATATTACATAGACAGCTGCAAATGCAGGACATAAAGTTCTAACTAGAGCAGGAGTGGGCAAAATACAGTTGGCAGGCTGTATCTGGCCTGTCAATTGATCCTATTGGGCCCACTGACTGCCACCTAAAAAGGGAGGGCTATGACCCACACCATTTCTTTCTGCCACAGCTGTGACCAGGCTACACAGTACAGAGACTCCGCCACCTCCTTCCACTGGCATCCATTCCTCTCCCCCTGGCTTCCTGTTGGCATGAACAGTCCTGGTACCATGACTGCTTGTAGCCAGGCCCTCGTGGGACAGAGCATGATGTAGCACACCAAGCAGCCATCCTGCCCACCCACCTGCCTCAATGAGCCACTGCCACGAGCATCTTATCTCCACCATCTGCTCAACAGCAGGGTTGATTCCCACATGGAGCCCAGTAGTCCCAGCCTACATACCCTGGCTTCTACTAGGGACAGTCATCAAATATGGACAACTTGGGGAACTCACTGGCTTCTAACAATGAAATACTACTCACATACAGGAAGTATAATTGGCAACTGCAAAGCAGGCAGTGATTATATGAGCTGCATCTAAACATTAAAAGTACCCAAATTTGCCCACACAGATTCCTATCTATGTAATCACCATCCCCAAAAAGATTTTATTACAGAAGAATAAAGAACATTGCAATACCCGATGATGACAAATACCAGGTGCCTGAGATTAATTCAAGTAGACTGAAGGTTGGTAGCTCCATTTTGCAGTAAATTTTAAGCTTTCAATTGTTTGTTCTGCATTAGAAGGAAAAAAAACCTTTGGAATATTTTTGCAAAAAATGGAATTGCATGAGGAGGACATAACTATACCACAATGGCAGTATGTCCCAGCTGGAACACCCCCAAGAATGCTTACCCTTCCCATCCACTCCTGATCCTATGCTCCAGATCCAGAAGCGAGTCCCCTAAGAGTAGATGAAGCGGGATACACAGGAACAATCTCACTATTGAATGGGTGGTCATAGTATTCTGGCAGAAACAGATCCAGGATTTTGCAAAAGGGCATGTCAAAGCAGTAACCAGCACTGGGACAGCCGCAACCCCAATTTCCAGCCTTCCCCACTCCCCTAGCACCAGGGTGGGCAGAACATGATACAGAAGCAGCAGCTGGGGACTTTAAATCCTCAAAGCAGGTAAAAATTACATCTCCTTTCCCTTCCTGCTCAGAAGTATATCACCCTTCCCTCTCCCCCCTCTCTTACCTGTCACTGCCATTATCCCCACTGTCTAAGGCAGGGGTGGGCAAAATACGGCCTACAGGCTGGATGTAGCCCACAAGGCCATTCTATCTGGCCCGCAGGGCCCCTAAAAAATTTAGAAAATTAATATTGATCTGTCCTTGGTTCCTGTTAAAAATGACAGAAACCAGGGGCAGTAGGACCTAGGGGAAACCCGGCAGGCTCCTGCAGCAGCAGGGCCCACCTGGCCCCACCCCTCCAGCCATGTTTACTGCTGCTGCCCGCCTGGAGCTCATGTGCTGGGCAGCATAGAGGTGGCGGTGGCAAACACTGCCTGGTGCAGCAAGCGGGGGGCCACAACTGCTGCCACTGCAGTGCACCCCAACGGGCGAGCCCGGAGCTGGTGCGGGGCCCAGGCTGGCAGCGGGGTGGTTTACAAGCTGGTGCTGAGCATGAGAAAAGCGGCCCCTGGCCTGCCCCATGGCCAGCGCCCTGCGCTGCAGCTGCTCACAGTCCGTGGGGCTGCCTGTGCCTCCTTAGGACAGCCCCAAGTGGTCTGCGAGCAGCTGCAGCAGGGAGCGCTGGCCAGGGGGCAGGTGAAGGGCTGCTTTCCACTGCACTCAGCACTAACTCGCCCCCTGCCAGGGAGCAGGGATTTGGGGCTGCACACTGCCACCCACATGTACCGCGGGGCTGGGAGTGAGCGAGTGCACAGGGCCTACACTGGTGTCCCAGGACCAGCACCAGCAGAGCCCAAAGCAGGGTGGCAAGAGTACAGGGTCCCAGCCAGCAGGTGCTCTATGGAGCCGGGCCAGCTCCCCGCTCTCCCTGATGGTGCAGCCCAGCCCAGCTCCACAGACCCCTGCCAGCCTGCGCCCTGGTCTGGGCCCCACCAGTGCTGGCCCTGAGACATTGGTCCCAAGATGGTGACTAGGGGGTGGGGCACCTGTCAAGGGGTGGGACTACCCATGTGGCCCTCGACAGCTTGCCAAAACTGGGTAAGCAGCCGTCCCCCCAAAATGATTGTCCGTCCCTGGTCTAAAGGGAGAGGGGAGCTCCAGAGCTGCTTCTGCTCAGCTCCAGATGGGCTATGTGGGGACCAGGTTCAGCACAGAACAGCTGCAGTAACTGGTGGGGACCAGGCAGGGAGGGGGAACCTACCCCCTGTTGTCACTGTCCCAGGCTGAGCCTGGCCCCCACACAGCCCAGAGGGAGCTGAGCAGAAGTGGCTCCAGAGCCTCTCTCCATCTCCAGGTCAATGGGGACAGAAGCAGAGGTGGGTGGAGGAAGGATGGCAAGTATCTCTGAGCACAGAGGGGAAGGGAAGGGGGAATTCTTAGCTGCTTGTGGGATTTCAAAAAGTTCCTGGCTGCTGCTTCTGTGATGCAGTCAGAAAAGAGGGTGTGACCACACCACTGCACCCCCTCTGAATCAGCCTCATACTCCAGGGGGCATCCTGGCCAAGATATGCCACTACTATGGTGTAGACTGGGGGTGTCAAATTCAAATTAGCTGCCAGGCCATATTCTCTGCTAGCAGCCAAAGGGTGAGCCATAGCCAGGGGCTGCTCATCTAGCCCATAGGGTTTTTTGAAGGCTGGAGTACCCACCTCCAGATCTGGCCTGCAAAGCTTATCACCATGGCCAGAGCCTCTGTGTCAGCATGGACCAGCACCCAGGAAGTTAATGCAACTGCAGTTTGGCCACTGCCCCTGCCATTCACAGTTACCTATTGCTGACTGCGACAGCAACAGTGACTGGAAACTAGAAATTCAGTGGCAGGTAGGAGGAAGGAGTATCAATGGAATTAATCCACTGAGTGGCTGTCATGTCAACACGGCAGCATCAGCAGCCACAGCAATAAGCACCACCTCTAGAGGCAGACCCACAAAAAAACTTGTGGGTTTCTGACCCAGCCCCTGCCTCTGATCCATTTTCAGACCAAAGCCTGCACAGCAGTGTTTGCTTGGAGAATGAACCTGGGATTCAAGTCCAAATCCCAGATCTTTGAGATCCAGAGCAGAGGTCTTCTCCTCCCAGCACATTGTGAATTCAGAGTTCCTCACAAGCCCCTAAACTTCAAT
Organism: Crocodylus porosus; assembly: GCF_001723895.1. Classification (NCBI taxonomy): domain Eukaryota; kingdom Metazoa; phylum Chordata; order Crocodylia; family Crocodylidae; genus Crocodylus; species Crocodylus porosus. Next base: position 70,580,571 of record NW_017728947.1, read on the forward strand.
GAAATTGATATGCCTCTGCATAATATTGTGCTTTTGATCAAAAATAGTTAGGTGACAATGTTCTAGCCACCTCGGATGCTAATCTGGAAGACATTCCAAGATTTGTTGGAGATTATGAGAGAAATAGTAATTGTGCTGCCACCTCGTGGAACTACAGGGCATCGTTGCAGAACAGTGGCTCAAGGCACCCCTTGGAAACAGCCAGCTTTCACTTGTTTTTTGACTACAGAAAATACTAAAGTGATTCTGTTGCAAAGAACTCAGAAAAATCACAGCAGATCAGAATATTTTTGACACTATGGACTCCTATTTGAAATCTCTGGGTTTGTCTTGTGAATCTAAAAGTTTTAATATTGAACAACACTCCATGGCACCCTTAAAAGGATCTTGTGGCACCCTGAAGTGTCACAGCAGCCTGGTTGAGAATCACTCTGATAGAAAAATAGTTTCTTCTGTTTACATTACAAACTGCATGAAGAATCTTTTATAGAAGGACAGCATCAGTCACAGAAATGAACAACTTCCTGAAGTGCCACACCAGAGTTAAAAGCAATCAGGACTCATGGTGGAGATGCATTTATGTAGAGATCGGAAAGCTCCTTAAAAGCAGTTTCTTTCCTGCCATAAGGGCACAATTCTAAAAGGTGATCCCTGAATAGGCACATCATGCGCATCCTCAACATTTCCCAACAAGTCATTTGCTTGCAATTCCTAAAACCTAACAAACAGTGCTAGAAATTAATCATTGCCGCAATAGATTCTAGAAACTACCGATTTAACATAAGCTGTCATCCTGAGTACATTTCTAAATTACCATGGAGAAAACTACCTCTAGGACCCTTCTAACTACCTTGAGTTTAGCAGAGTTCAGGAACATAGGGTTCCCTCCACATTACTGCATGACTGAAAGGGAAAGGGTCTGATCCTATGATGTGGCTGTGCCTGTACTGACTAGAGATCTGGACAGAGATCATTCCAGATCCCCATACTAAGACTTGAATTCTAGGATTTAGTACAAGAAAATACTAAAGGGCTTTGAATACAAGAATATTCCTCACAGGTTGCAGGAAAGTAGCAAAAACATTCTCTAGGCACCACTGCAGCAACCTTTAGGCCACAATAGTCTCTACTGTTTACGCCATGTGTAGATAAAGCCAGAGGAACAATGCAGTTACATAAATACCATTTCTCTTCCCCTACACTCTCCATATTTCCATGGAGGAGATAAGTTGCACAGTACAAGAATCATGATCTGGGAAGGGACCTCAAGAAGTCAACTAGTCCAGTTCCCTACAAAAGACAGGGACCTTCTCTGTTTAAATCAACCCAAGTAAATATTCGTCTAACCTGCACTTAAATTTCCAATGATAAAGACGCAGAGAACAGTTGATCATTTCCTTATAATTTATTTTTGTAGTTGAAGACTTATTAAATACCCTACCTCTGTGTCCTTTTTTCTGAACTAAATAATCACAGTTCTTCCAACTTTTCCCCATGCATCATGGTTTTTAGACCTCTGATCATTACTGTTCTTCTTCTCTGGACTCTCTTAAATTTGGTCACATCATTCTTCAAAGCCCAAAGCTGGACACAGGCACCCCACACAAGTCCTCACCAGTGCTAAATATTGAGGAAGACTCACTTCCTGGGACTTCCATATGACACTCCTGTTAATACAAGCCAGTCTGCTTTTTTCATTCAGTTTGTGATCCAATAAACCCCTGGGTGCTTTTCTGCAATACTGCAGTCTAGACAGTGGTTTCCCATTTTGTATTGATGTGTGCAGTTGTTCCTTCCTAGGAGTAATACTCTGCACTTGTCTTTAGTGAATTTCATCCTATTTATCCAGATCATTTTGAATCTCAATCCTTTCCTCGAAAGTGTCTACTACTACCCCTCAGCTTGATGGCCTTTAAATACTTTAATCTAGACCCTAATTCTTTATCTTACTTATGAGGAGGAATATTTCCCTTTGAAATAACTCTCAGCATCTATTGCCTCTTGCCTATTCTAAATCCTTACCTAGTCCCCACCTAATCCTAGGTCTAGTTTCTTCAGTGTTAGTGAATTTGCTGAGCCAGCAAACTGCTCTTTTCATGGAAATGATTGATCAAAGATTCCAAAACCATTGTTCAATTCTGGAGTTAAGAGACAACTGACCCCACTAGCCAGACTCCTTACTTCAGTACAGGAGTTTGGCAATTTACAATAGATTTGCACGTACTTCTGAAGAACCACGTTCTATGGCAAAAGTCTGTTATCCTTCTTACATTTAGGAAACCAAAATATACTGAACCTGCTACGCTTATCTGATAACACTCATAAGACATAAGTCCAAAATACCAAACCTGCTGTACACATTTAAAAACAAACATTTAGAAGCAATATTTTCAAGATAACTATGCAGCTTTCCTAAGTGGATAACATTCTTCCTTCTAGTTTACAAAAAAATATAGTATTGCTTTAATTCCAAATTAAACATAAATTAACATATATCTGGCTGAAAGAACAGTTGCTCTCCACTATTAAAAAAATTAAACTATGCATAAAGCTACTATAGCCCATTTGATATAGCTGCTTAACATTTGAGACTAAGGAGTCAACACTGCTGAGGGGACAGTGCAAATGAAAGGGATCCAGTTGTATTTGCTTCCTAAAGCACGCACTAGACAAGCAAGCACAGCATGTTTCATTAGGAACAATGAAATCTCCTTTTCAACTAGCTGGCATTTCGGCAAGGTTGCTGATAGATCAGAAACCCAGAGCACAACTTGTTTGCCATGCTGTAGCCTACTTTTGTTTAATCAGACAACCACTGCTGAATGTGTTCCTGCTGTCAATAATAAACCTCTGAGCCCATATTTACATGTCAGTGTGTGTGTACGTGAGTTCTTGCTCATTCTGCGATTAAAAATGTAAGCACCTACTATTCTCAGCCTGAAAGGCTGCCAAAACTTTTGTATCTGAGTTGGCACAAGGAAGTCTTCCCATGCCTATTCTATCATATTAGCAGTGCTCAATAAAAAGGCAAAGGAGGATAGATACTTTTTAATCTGTTTGTGCATAGATTGCTAGGGCTTCACTGTAGTTTTGAAGTAAGAGTAACGCCAGGCTTTTCACTGCAAGCTCCATTCAGTGATGCATTTCTAATATAAATGTATTCATTTGGCTTCCAGTTCTTTAAATGGTGAAACTTCAGCAACTTTGAAGCAGCTAGAAGTTATTATAACATACAAAGCAAGTAAAAGTTAAAGGCTCTAAAAGTTTTTAATTAAGGACTGGATCCAGTTCTAATTGAAGTCAACATAAACTGCATCAGAACATAAGGTCACTGGGCTGAATCTGCTCCTACTGAGGTCTGTGGCTGTTTTGTTGCCAATTTGACTGGGTGTAGGAATGAGCTCATAATTTGGCATTAACATTATGTTGCTAGGAGAGTTGGTTGGAAAACAGTCCTCTTCCCACCCTGCCCCCCAAAACCTGTCCCCACACCTCTCTTTAAATGTGTTTACTTTTCAATAAATAGATTTAAAACTAAAAGTTTTTAGATAAAAACTTCCACAGTTTCGACTCAGTTTTGGTCCTTACTCTCCTTTAGCCAGGCTCCCTGGCTAAACTAAACCTTCTATGAATCAAACTGTGATAATCCATGGTTTTCCCCCTCTGGCTGAACAACTACAGGATACACAGGGGCTCTGTAATGCCATGACTGTTGTGGTCTGTATTGGGAATATGACTCACAGAGGAGAACGAGGACATGGGAGGTCTTGTGCTTCATAAGGCATCACAGCAACATATCCAGTATTTTAACTGAAATCTTTAGGTGTTCAGTTTAATGAACAGTTAAACTTTTCCACAAAAAACAAGTGTTTTGGAAAGCATTGAGAAAACCCCCTAATTTTTAATTAAACTTAAAAAAAATCCAGTTTTGAGGGAAGATTTTTTTTTATCACACTGTTAACTGATATCTCTAGTCAAATTTTAACAGGGGCAAAATGTTGCCAAGCTGTACTGGAAAATAACTACCGTAGTCCCTGTCAGAGTTGTATGAACTGTAATAGGATGTACTATAAGTCCGTGTAGCACTCTGTTACCCTTTGGGACACAAGATGCAAAAATAATTATTCAAATCAAAGCCAGCATGCGTAAGATTCAAATTTTTACATAAGTTTCCTTAGATTCAACAATGCAAGATATACTGTGTAATATAATATACGGTATATTCTATATACCATATATTATACAGTACCAAATATATTATCATTGTCAGCAGTCCCTCGTGGTTGAGGATGATGATTCCTATTGGCCAAGTAAAGGGCTGTAAATGTCTATTGATGGCTAAGAAGGTGGATCATAGAGCTGCAGACTCTCTAGCAAACACAACAAGGGTCAGCCCACAGATTTCTCAGTCTTGTTTCCACTTCTGTCATTTTTCTGCCTCCAGAGAGAGGCAGTTTTCCTCAAAGTTAGATGTACTTTCTCTCTCAAGGCATTGCCATGAAGCCCTGTCCTGAGCTAGTTTTTCCCAGTTTGTCAATGCCACGCTTCTTAAATATTCACCTTGAGGGTGCTATTGAAATGTTTCCTCTGAACCCCATGTGTCCTTTCTCCTTGGCTGAGTTGGGAGTATAGCAGTTGTTCTGGTAAACGTACATTAGGCATGTGTACAGAATATCCTGTCCACCACAGCTAATGTTGAATAATCAATGCTTCCATAGTGGTGTTAGTGTCAGTGGGAACACTGGCATTTGTATGACAATCCTCCCACTTTATGCCAAGGATCTTCCAAAGGCAGCACTGGTGATGGCATTCCAGGCTTTTTAGGTGGTCCCTGTAGGTCACCCAAGCTTTACAGCCGCGGAGAAGAGTTGGGATTACCAAAGCGTGATATAGCAGGAGCTTTGTTCAAGTCCTGATATTGTGATCTTTGAACATGTGATGATTCAGTCTTCCAAAGGCAGAGCTGGCACATTGGATCCTATACTGGATCTTCTCATTGATGTTGGACTTCTTTGAGAGATGGCTGCCATTGTATGCAAAGTGTTCAATATTCTCTAGCTCCTGTCCATCAGTGAGGAGCTTTACCAGGGCAGTTGACTGGCCCGGAGCAGGCTGGTAAAGCACCTTTGTTTTTCCAATGTTACGGTCAGTCCCAGACACCAGTATGCTTGAGAAGCAGTTAAGGGCCATTTGTAGGTCCTCCTCTGTATATCTAATGGAGGCACAATCATCACTATACTGAAGTTCCACAATCAAGGCTAAAGTAACTCTGGTTTTAGCACAGAGGTGGGAGAGATTGGTATGCACAATATAATACAGTATATTATATATTATACAATATATCCTGCATTGTTGAACTTAAGGAGACTTATGCAAAAAATTGCATCTTACACATGCCAACTTTGATTTAGGTGAGACATTTTCTGCTCATTGCATACATATTCAATAAATAGAGAGTGTTAGGATAAAAAAATTACATTTGCAAGGCATTATCATTATTAATATTGAAATATTTATCCTTAGTGTGTTTCTGGCTTTTATTTATCTTATCTTAATTTGTTTTATTAGATTGCTGACCTTAGCCCCTATTTAAAATAAACCTTTTTGTATAATTCTAATTAGAGAGAGGCCTGAGCTGCCAAATTTAGAATTGACCCACATGTCCAATATTGAAGATAATTGCATCCAGTGTTTTTGTGCAACCCACTATGGAGATAGACTCAAATTATAAATTTAAACTTCGCATTCTAAATTGTAGCAAGTGGAGAGGCTTTTTTTGCCCTGCAGGTTTAGTTCCTAACATAGTAGAGACTACTTTAAAATAGATAATTACCAGTAGAATTGAACTACAATTTACTGAGTTAAGAATCTTTGCTGTGTTGGAGGGCACAAATACAGAATTTGGAGGTTGATATTACATCAATAGCATCACCTTAGTAATGGGCAAATTAAAGGTCATGTTTCAAATAAGTTGTCCTTATCTGAAAGCATGACACTCTAAACTAACCGCAAGGCACAAAACACCCTCAGAAGAATGGAAATGGAAACAAGAGGGCAAACGATTAAAAATAAAATAACGAAGCACAATTGTTCAAGTTTTTCCATCTGTTGTAAATAGGAAATCATGAATAGCAGCTGCATCTTGCAGTGCTATACATATCTTGAGAGAGTTTTCATGTGCACGTTACATCACATTAGCTCTGTGTCCAGGAATGGAGCCAGAGCTGGGCAATCTTAGTGCTCTGTGGAGCATGTATTAAAATGATCCCAAAAGTAATTAGATAAATTGAATGAAATCTGACTTGACAAGCATGGGTCATCTTATTCTATGAAGGCTCAAGATGAAGACCAAGGGGCCAAACTGCTGGTGATTGAAGGGCAAAGCTAATTAAAGTGCCTGTTATATTAATATTTATGTGAAAGTTTCCAGTAGCTCTTGCCTTGACCTGGCAGTGGGTACATAGTACAGTATGTGTCCTTCATTTTAATCATTTTCACATGTTTATGGGGAAAAGCACTTAAAATATGATTTCATATTTATATGTTTCATATATAAATTAAAATTGATTCCAAGTATCTGAGGGGGAAACATACCAAGGAGAAGATTACTTTCCTTACTTCAGAACCTGTTTAATAAACAGAAAAACCACAACAATTAAGTGCTATGCATTACGTAGCACTTTCCATCCCTAGTTCCCTGTAATTCCTTGCAGCTTTGTAAAATGCCTTATCTCCATTTTACAGGGAATTGAGGCCCATACAGGTTAAGGTTGAAGTTCCCAAAAGGATTTCCTAATTTGGAAGCCCTGCTCAGGATACCTGGTTTTCCGAAGATGTCAAATCCCCATAGAGTCCTGTGAAAGTCAATGGACCTACTGATGCCTAGCACCATTGACTAGGGCTGTGCAATGTTATTTTGCAGTTTGTCAGGAAAAAAAATGGTCTGGATCAATCTAAACTATCCCCTCCACCTCCAGTGGAATGTTTCATTTGAAGTTCCTTGTAATGAAAACAAAGGATATTAATAACCAGCTTCACATTGCTGCCTTTTACCCAAGAGTCCAGTAGTTAGAGCTCTCAGGATGCAAGAGGCCCAGGTTAAATACTCTCTTCTGTAGAAGGGTATTCAAATCCCTATCCACCCATAACAGAATTTCTTAACTACCATGACTTAGGGCAGAAGTCCCCAGTCCATGGCTTGCAGGCCGGATCACTTGTGAGCTCTTCAGACACAACTTGCAGCCACAGGCAATTAAAGAAGTTAAAAGTGAGAGCTATGACCACCAGGGTAGACAGAGAGTATGCAACCCTCTTTTCATGTTTCCATTCCTCACCCTGCAAAAAAAAGGGCAAATTCAACCCAAATTCACAAATTGTTGAATGATTGAAACACTTTTTCAGAAAAAACTATTTGGAAAAAAAAAGAATTCAGCCAGCCTTGCTGGTCCAAGGTAGCCAGGGACTGAAATAGTTACTGAACATCTTAAAAATGGTGGTCTAACCAACTTTATCATTGTGAGCTGGTCCCAGTCCCCTTCACCTAGACCTATTCTCAAGTCATTAGAAAGTCTATCACGTTAGCTCTTGCACAGAGCTGGCCTTAGGGAAATGACACCCTGGGTGAACTTGTATTTTGCATCCTCCCCTCCCCATCACCCCTTGCAGCAGTGGTGCTGCTACAGGCAGGACCAAAGCAGCTAGACCAGAGCAGGTGCCACCCCACAGGTGCCTGCCTGGCACAGCCCCTCCTGAGCAGTGGCTGAAGATGTGGGGCGGGCTGGATTGGGCACTGCTCCTCTTGCCTGAAGTAGGGATCATTTGGAGGGAAACAGTGTTGCTAGGCATACAAGCTGCTCACACGTGTGTGTGTGTGTGCATGCGTGCGTGCGTGCATGTTTGGCACCCACCTGACCATGGCACCCTGGGTAGTTGCCCATGTCACCCCTGAGGCTGGCTCTGCTCTTGCTGCACAAAAAATTAACTGGAAGGGAAGGTGGCATCTCATACATTATGCTGGGTAAGAAAATGAGGTAGACTACAGGATACTTGATAAAATTAAACATATGGATGGGTAGATGAATTTTTCCATTCCGAGTCTTCCTACTGGCAATTTAAATGGACTCTTAATTAATTTATTGAGCTTCTGTTTTAAATAATCAAGAGAGTATGAAGTTTATGTTTTTCACTTAAATTTTTATGCATATTTATATGGAAGATAGGTGTGACCATTGGACTCCTGGCACATTGCCAATATGCCCATTGGTGTATAAAGCTTGAGTACCCCTGCCAGAATGCACTATTGTTGGTACCTGTAGCAGTTTTGTTGTTAGAGTATCAGTTGTAGCAATTTAGCTGGTAGAATACTCATTTTACTGATTATTTTATTACCAAGACTGATAAAATTGTACAAGTAGTGGTCAGGGAACCAAAGTATAACAGTTCATCTGAATTAAAAAATAAAGTAACAACTAGGAGGGCTCATTAGCCTTTATAGGGATAGCTAAAGGGATTCACTCTCCCCATACTTCAGGATGTGGCATTGCCATCTGCATAATAACTATTTTTTTTGGAACCTTTGCTTTCTCACTAAAGCTATTAAAACAGATAGAAAGGGAGAGGGCTGGACAGAAGATCAGCAGATGCCAATCAACATCAAAATGATTATTGAGCAAGTCTATGTATTGGGGTACATTCCACGATGAGGCTGTTTAAAGGAACACATGTATATGTGGATAGCTGTGTTCTACAGTCCTGTATTACAGAAAACATTGTATGCAGATTTATTTACCATGTACTCTCCATTAAATGGGTAGCTCTGCTGATAAGTGCTAAAGATTAAATCCAATAGTCCAAGATTTTGGACACAGAGAGGCCACCAGTAGGAGATGGATATTGTCCTGGAAGGGAGGGCACCTGAGTTCTGATTTGTGCTCCTGCTCTTAACGGTGCTTCTGCATTTTGCATGAAAGAGTCATTGGATAAAATGCATAGACAGCAGCTGGGGCAGGAACTAAAAACCCAATTCACTCTCTCTTCCAAGGCAGTGCTGATCTCACTGAGCCAGGCTCTGCATTCCTCCTGACTCCTAGTATCTTCCCCTCTTAGCCACCCTGTGAACCAGCTTAAATAGAGAGGAGAATATTCTTTGCCATATCTAGCTCAGGACCTGATGACTAAGACACTGTTCTGAGAAATAGGAGGTATAGATTCAAACCTCCCTCTGGCTGAGGGAGGCTTCAGCAAATGCCCTAACTATTGCACTACTGACCCTACACACCTTCTCAGGCAGCACAGGATCACAACAGAGTAAGTCCCTTCCAAGCATGCTCAGAAAGACAAGTCAAGTTGCTCAGGGGCAGTAGGAACTAAAATCATAAATGCTACTGAAGTGGATAACAGTAGCCACTTAAGTGCACTTACCCCTGCCTGGAGTTGGATTTGTGCCTAATTTGGTGGTCCTCATATAGACTTTATTTTGTTGATGTAATGTTCTACATATGTGTACAGTTATGTTACAGGATGATTTATAGTTGACTAGTTGCACCTTTGTAAACATACAGAACATGGCAACTCAGCTAAAAAGGACCAGACATGGGGAAATTTCCAAAAATATAAAAATAAAAACAATATTGTTGTTACACCTCAACACTTTAGCCCACTCATAGAAATGTTCTCCTCACATCCTTATTCATGGGGGGTGTCTTAGTCTTTACAGCATGGCCTGATAAGTAAAACATGTCTTCTAGACTCTTCAGAACTAGAGAAAAATTGCAACCACTTAGAGCCATCCAACCAATGCAGAATCCCATCAGCAAGCTGTCCAGGATGTCTATAGTTAATAGCATCCCAGTCTTTAGGATAATAGGCGACTGTTCCTCAGTTCCTGGTGAAACAGAAATCCACAGACTGTATCCAAAGTAGTGTCCCAAGTAGGCCCATTTCAGCAGATATGTTTCAGTACTGCCTCAGTTAGCTGGTACCTCCTCAGGGCTGTCTTTAGTTCCTATCCTGATAACCTTTCCTGAGCTTCACAGTCAGATTGACTTAGCTCTCAAGTGAGTGACTGCCGTTACCTTCCATGTCACTTGCCTAAAGCAAAAAAGTATTAGATAACCGCTAAGTGTTATTTTTTTAACATTTCTGGTTCTCTCTAGCCAAGTTGCCATGTTCCATTTGTCTACAAAGACATGCCTGTCTCTTTACTTCCTCCCAAGTACTTCTCTACCTTTGGGCCAAATAAAGTCAAATGGTGCAACAGAAATTATGGGGTTACATGTGCAAATCTATACTTGTAATCTTATATAAGAACTAGTAGATAGCCATTACAAGAAGGATTGGGGGGTTTTCTTTCCAAGGGAGCTTCTTCCTATAACAAGTATTCTGTTTTCAGTTTGCAACCTCTGGTAGTGTGTTGGTTCAACCCAAAATAGACTATTAGAAATAGTGAAAAGGCCAACTTTCTTATTCCCATTGCTTTTGTAACCAACAGTTCATAGTTTAAAGGTTCATAGTTCACTACAAAAATACCAGCATAGTAATTGTCTGCCACTGGTTACATGCTACTTGCATCTAATAACAACAGAACAAGAGTCAGTTTTTGCATTAATAAACAATTTTAATGGAAAAGCTTTTGACCAAACCCAACTTTCAATTCCTCATTTGTAGGCTTTTGCTTGTGAATGATGTAAATGCATTGATACTGTGCATATTGCTAGTGATTGGTTTATTGGAACAAGGGCCTTGTGTCCTTTGTTTGATGTTCACTTACAGGATACAAACAAATGCAGACAGTATGACTGGATCTAGATGTGCAGGCATATATGGTTTGCGGCGCTGCAAACCTCCTTGCAGTGCCACAAACCATGAGTTGCACGTTAATCAGTGTTCTGTGCTGCTAATTTGCAGCAACGGGGCAAAAATTGCTGCCAGGATTTCCTGGTATCAAAAAAGTGTAGCCCGGGTATACATGCGTAGGTACTCCCTTCTCCAGTTGAACAGCAGACATGAATGTCAAGTGACTGCTCTTTGTTCTGGGATAAAATGGTTTATCCTGGGACAAATGTGACATTTGTTTGCAGCCTATGATAGCTAATTCCATAATAGCTCAGAGACTTGGCTTTCCCTCTCAAGTAAGAGACATGTCCCCAAATTTTTTACCTCTTCCAAGATACAAGCACAGTCACAAGACAAAATAATGGCTGCCCCTTTGCTTTTTATTCTTTAAACAAACAAACAAACAACCCCTCTTCCAATTCCACTTCCCTTCAGGATATTAAAGCATCTTGGCCTGATTGGCAACTAAGCTTCGGATGTTTTGCGCTTCCAGCACAAGAAGAGCAAAGAGCAAGGAGTTGCTTTAAGCAATCTAAAATGACAAGCTGAAAAATTAAGGCCAATACCGATTGCTTAAGATATGATGTAAATCATTAGTGTCTACGTACAGCTAAGGAAGATAAAGCCTGACCATGTGCACTGGGACTGATGATTACTAATAATGTTTTCCATGTATTGTTTTAGCAAAATACCTCTTGGTTTTATAAAATGAATGAAGATTAAGATCTGTTGCTGTTAAAAACAAATAGCATCCTTTAAAGGTTAAACAATCCAATCATCTGCTCAGATACTTGAAGCTATACACTTTGGTCTATCAACAACGTAATTAAAATTTACCTGGAAGAAAGTCAATAGATTGCATATCAAGGAAAAAGCACATTACTAAAGAATGTACCATTCATAGTAATTGGGAACAGAATGTAAGTAGCTTGATCATTATAGAATATCAGGTACTGTGTTTTTAGAGACAATCTATAAATGTGCATTTATAATACTTTTCTTAATCATAACACTTTTCTTAGTTTCCTGGACAAACAACTAGGGAGGAGTATAAAACTATTGCTCAGGCATGCAGGGATGACATCAAGAAAGCCAAAGCATAACTGCAGTTGCAGCTAGCAAGAGACATGAAGGATAACAAGAAGGGTTTCTATAAGTATGTCAGCAACAAGAAGATCAAGAAAGTGTGGGTCCCTTACTGAATAGGGGAGGGAACCTAGTGGCAGGTGATGCAGAAAAGGCTGAAGTACTCAATGCTTTCTTCACCTCAGTCTTCACAGGCAAGGTCAGCTCCCAGATTGCCACAGCTGGAAGCACAGTTTGGGAAGGAGATAAGCAGTCAACAACGGCAAAAGAACAGGTTAGGGATTATTTAGAAAAGTGGGATGTGTATAAGTCCACAGAGCAGGATACAGTGTACCCAAGGGTGCTAAGGAAATTGGCCAATGTGAATGTAGAGTCATTGGTTATTATCTTTGAAAACTCATGGCAATTGTGAGAGGTCCTGGATGTTTGTGACAAAGGGTAAATATAGCGCCCAGCTTTAAGAAAAGAAATATGGAGGATCCAGAGAACCACAGCCTGGTCAGCCTCACCTCAATCCCTGTAAAAATCATGGAGTAGATCCTCAAGGAATCCATTTCTAAGCACTTGGAGGTTAAGGTGGTGATCAGGAACAGCCAGCATGGATTCACCAAGGTCAAATCATGTCTGACCAACCTGATTGCTTGCTATGGTGAGATAACTGGCTCTGTGGATGTACGGAAAGCAGTGAACGTGATATCCCTTGACTTTAGCAAGGCTTTTGATACAGTCTCCCACAGCATTCTTGCAAGCAAGCTAAGGAAGTATAGGTTGGATAAATGAACTATAAGGTGGATAGAAAATTGGCTGGATCATTGGGCTCAAAGGGTAGTAATCAATGGCTTGATATCTAATTGGCAGCTGCCCCAGGGGGTCACTCCTGAGGCTGGTATTGTATATCTTCATCAATGACCTGGAAGATAGGACAGAGTACACTCTCAGCAAGTTTGCTGATGACACCAAGCTGGGGCCAGTAGTAGATATGCTGGAGGGTAGGGCTAGGATTCAGAGAGACCTTGATACTTTGGAGGATTGGATCAAAAGAAATCTCATGAATTTCAATAAGGAAAAGTGCAAAGTCCAGCAATTAGGCCAGAACAATCCTATGAACCAGAACAGGCTGGGTACCAACTGGCTTAGTGGTAGCTGTGCAGAAAAGGACCTGGGGTTACAGTGGGCTGTAACGCGTCCGAGTCCCAGGGGTGGCCACGACACGCCCTGGTGGCTCCATGACCGTACCTCACTCAGGCACTAGGGTGTTCCCTCTATCTTACGTGCCAAGCCTTGATGGAATATTCTAATGTTATAAAATCCTTAATCTGTCTGTCTGTCTGTCCGTATCACTCTATTTGCTCTGTCTGTCTGTCTGGGCAGCCAATCAGAGTGCTCTACACAGACAGAGACAGGGGGTGGAGTGCCGCCATGACAGTGGGAACTGAGGGGCCAGAGGGGAGGGTGGCAAGGCCAGTGGAGCTGGCCTCACTCCCCTCCCCTGCTCCTTGGTGGCAGAGGGGGGGTGGCAGGGACTGGAATGTCGCCATAACAGAACAGACAGAGCGGGGGGCAAGGGCAGAGATGCTGGGCTTGCCCCACCCAGGTCTGCTTCTTGGAGCCAGGGGCCTGTACCTCTCATAACAACAGCTGGCAGGGAACAGGGGAGGGAGGAAAGTGAGAAAGGGAGGGGGGTTACTGGTGGCTGCACCCTACCGCAGCCATGACAGTTGGCCCTGGCCCTGGCCCTGGCCCCAGCCCAAAGCAGCAGGGGGGAGGTGGGGAACAGCCCCGGCCTGAAGCAATGGCAGGGGAGGGGGGAACTGCCCCAGCCCAAAGGGGAGGGGGGAAATGGCTCAGGCCCAGGCCCTGGCCTAAAGTGGCAGAGGGAAGGCAGGGAGTGACCCAGGTCCTGACCCAAAACAAAAGCAGCAGGGGAAGTTGGGAATCAGCCCAAGATGGGGTGGGGGGGGGGCCGGACGCATGCCTCTGTCCTTACCCCTCCCCCCCCATCATTCTTGATGGGAAATTTGCTAATAAATTGATAATGGGAGGCTGCCCATGGACCGCAACTCAGCCTCAGTTGTACTGGCCCCTGGCTGGACCTCTGTGGTCTACCATGCCTGGTTGGACACCCAAAGACTTATGGGTTAAGTGTGTGGCTCCGTAACCTCCCCTTTACCATGCCCCATGCCTTGCAGGTGTAACCTGTATGATGTCCCTCTCTTGGGGCTTTGAGATCCCAAGCCTCTGCCCCTTTAATCTAGCTAGGCCTTCTAGCTTAGGCCCACTGAATAGGACTTGGCTTCAAAGTACTAGCTTCCCTTGTCTCATCAAGTTACCAAGCCCCTGGCTTCTGTATACCAGACCCCTGGCCCCTTTGTGACTGCACCCTCACTGTCACTGGGTCCCTGCCCACCCTATGGCTCACTAAGCCTTCAAGCCCTGAGCCTGTCCTTGGCAGGAATCAAGGCAGTCAAGTGCCCCGCAGACACTAGTGGCCTCCACTTCCCCTATAGCCTCACCCACAAACCACCAGTAACCAGTATTCCCAACATAAATACAAGCCCCTGGCCTATAACATAAATAATGACATGCAGCAGACTTCTGCCCCTTTAAGAGTAGAAGCCTCTACTAACGCAGCATCCTATGCTCCCCTGGACAGGAGCTCCTTCCCTGATGGCAGCCAGGGAGAGACTGCCTCTGTTAGGCCCCAGCCCTGGGCTTATATACGCCCTTGGTGCTGCCTCCATCCAGTCATCTGACTGTGTGCAGGTGCTGGCTAATTACCTATTAGCCAGTTGCCTTGGCAATCTGCAGCTGGGGTGCCCGGCATAGCCTACAGAGCTCCCTTGCTCGGCTGCTTCCCTCTGTAAGTAACAAGAGAGCCTGGGGCTCTCCATTATATGGACAATAAGCTAAATATGAGTCAGCATTGTGGCCTTGTTATGATGGAGGCTAGTGGCATACTGGACTGCATTAGTAGGAGTGTTATCAGCTGATTGAGGGAAGTGATTATTCCCCTCTATTCGGCACTGGTAAGGCCACATTTGGAGTACTGTGTCCAGTTTTGAGCCCCCACTACAAAAAGGATGTGGACCAATTCAAGAGAGTTCAGTGGAGTACAATGAAAATGGTTAGGGGGCTGGGGCACATGACTTCTGAGGAGAGGCTGAGGGAATTGAGCTTATTTAGTCTGGAGAAGAGAAGACTGAGGGGTGATTTCATAGCAGCCCTCAACTATCTGAAGGGTGGTTCCAAAGAGGAGGGAGCTAGACTGTTCTCAGTGGTAGCAGATGACAGAACAAGGAGCAGTGGTCTCAAATTATAGCAAGAGAAGCTTAGGTTGGATATCGGGAAAAAAACCTCTTACTAGGAGGGTGGTGAAGCACTGGAATGGGTTATGTAGAGAGGTGGTAGAATCTCTATCCTAGGAGGTTTTTAAGGCTCAGCTCGACAAAGTCCTGGCTGGAACGATCTAGTTGGGGATGGTCCTGCTTTGAGCAGGTGGTTACACTAAATGACCTCCTGAGGTCCCTTTCAACCCTAATTTTCTATGATTCTATGATCTGAATCCTTCCAAGAAAACCTTGTGCATGGCAGCACAGATATTTGATTGTGCTGTTTGGTAAAAAACTTATGTCTTCATTTTCTTACTCAAATAAAGCATACACATCTGATTTTGTCATCCTTTCAGTTATGTTGCAAAATAAAACTTCTTGAGCAATCACTGATGGAAGGCTGAGGTATGCTTTAAGTATGCTGGGGGTTTTAAACTGCATTAGTCACATCTTCCCATTAGATAATGCATGAAGAGAAATATTGCTCCTTTGGATGATTTATGTTTTGCAACTTTTAAAGTTGTTCTGTTCAAAAGTACCTCAAGAGCTTTGTATTACCATTCTGTCATGAAGTGTGTTTTTAACCAACATCTAAATAAATAAACATGAGTTTTTGAATAGATAAAAACAATCACCTGATCATCACCATACAGCAAAATATACTTTTAATATTAAGTGAATAAATTATTAGAACTCTGAAGTTTTTCCTCTATTTCTTTCCATTCTAGGTACAATAACCTGCCTCCCCCCGCCCCCGATTTCACAACATTCAGTAAGTTACAAATCAATTTCAATTAGGATATCAGAACTACTTACCAAACCTTGCTTTTTCTCATCTTCTAGTATTCTTTTCTTCGAAAATGGCTATTTAATTCATTGGCAAAACTGATAAGGTTTTGGATCATGTCACCAGTCTCAGATGTACTCTAATTCATAAAATATCTGTGATCCAAATCAAATACGCTTTTTACTGTACTTCTGACTCAAATTGATCTCAAGTGTTCATGTTTTCCTTCCTGACAGTAATATAATATTATTGAATTCTTTCTTACTTAAATTAGCAGAACATTAGGGATCTAAGACAGAATCACAAATTATGTGGTGCTGTAGCAGATAGAATTTTTACATGTAAAGTGTACTTATGAATCTGTTGCCATGAGTAATTCACAGAAAAGGGAGAATCCTAACTTACCTTATCCACTATTATGTGTTACCAAGTAGCCTTCAGATTGAAGATATATTACATTTGGGTTTAGGGGGTTAGTCTGATAAAAGAGAACACCTCATCTCCTGGCTATATTCAGAATCTTCATTGTATGTTGCTGACATAACTTCAATATCATTGTGTAGTGATTTACAGCGTATTGCACAAGGAAAGATTCAGTCAAACCTGTGCTACAGCTCAACAAAAACTGGTTGAAGCAGAAAAAACTGGTGCATTCCTACCAAAGAACACTACCAAAATCCCTTCACATACAAAGAGCAAAGTTGAGATGCAAACTGAGTTAAATACATATTTGTCATTTGAAGTGTCCCCTACTAACCAAGCTACAGGGAGTATTCAACACAAAAATAAATGTCAACGTATCCTATTAAAACTGATTGTTCTCATACACTTACCAAGCCCTAGCACCATGTTTTAAAGCATGTAGCATCTTGTTATTATAGGATTTATCCTAAAAGCAGAAAGGAGTAATATTAACTCAACCAAAATCAAAGGTCCATCCAAACTAAATGGCCCATCAAGCTAGCATGGGTAAAAAGCACCAGCTTCCATAGTCAACCTCACACAAAGGAGTGGTGTGGTTAGTATCACATCACAGCCTGAACAAACAGGAACCCATTTACACTTGGATCAACTGGGAGCAGTCTGGGATATGCACAGAGCAGGGCTCTCACGCATGTCTCTGGAGCCATAAGAAGGTACATCAACCACTGTCACCATACCCCTGCACTTCTAATGGAGGCAATGCTAAAACTTCCTTTCACTGCAACGGGGGAAAGAAACAAATCTTACTATGCTTAAAATGAAATTATTTAAAACTTTTGTCCCTCTCTTCCTTCTGTAGTGGCCTCTGGCCTAGGACCAGGTTCCAAAAACTGGTACAGCAGTTTTCAGCAGGGCCTGCTCCTCCATACCTTTCCCTGTTGCAACACAATGCTTTAATCTCACCAGCCCCCTACATCTGTTTTGAGTGTAGGTTTCAAAGGAGTGCTGAGCATCTTCTACTGTTAAAAAGATGAGTCAGGGAATGAGGCTCACTAAAGGCTACTCCTGCCACCTGGGGAAGAGACAGCTTCTGGCAATAAGCCAGAACTTTTAAAGGCATAGTGCTCCCTCACACAGCCCTTTAATTGCCTACCATCCTGCAGCTCAGCTCAGCTCACCGTTGTCCTGCCAACATCTTGTCCTTTCCAAAGTGCTGAATCCCTGACCCTAAACTCTGGCAAAATTTGAATGGTCCCCCAAACTAGACTTCTTGGGATAAGAAATAAAGATTATATTTCTCTCCAAAGGTAGCAGGTGTCCTGATCTGGGAACATTCCTGCTTACATGCAATGAGAGCAGAGCCCCTAGCACTGGGAATGAAAACAGTGGCAGTAGCAACCTTTATTTTTTTCTTCAGCTGGTGTGACTCTGGCACAATGTTTTAAAATCAGTTGGGCCAATCAAAATTTCATGTCTTCAGGTTGACAAACAAGCCCTGCAAATTTATTTTGCTTGCTGGCATATACAGATTTTTTTTTTTTTAACGGTGACTCTTCAAGTGAGTAAACGGTCCTGAGTGTGTGTTGTTTGTGGGTTCACTATAGCAGCTGTAGTCAGCTTCAGGAACAGGATAACTTCATAATAAATAAACTGAAAGATAAGGATATAGTTTCATAGTTGGTAGGTGTGACCAACAAACCTTGAACACTCGATCCCGCGCAGCCCTGGCTTAAGTGCTCAGTGGTGTACGCTTTGTAAATTTCTAAAATCGCCGAGTGGGTGTTCCTTCCGCAGGTTGTCTTCCCCTATCTCACCTGCCATGACTTTGAATGTTCCTCAGTGGGGGGTTGGCTACCCGGAGATCTCCTGTGGCGAACGATCTACCTGATGGTCACCCGTGGGGCTCCCCCACCCCTACACCCTATCCTCACGCCACCTCGATGGATTGCTCAATCTTCGTGACCACGTACCTCTTCTTTACATCCTGGAGGAGTTTCTTTGAATTCCTTCCCATCCGGGACAGCCGTCCTGAGGCCAATTTCCTTACCCTGCCTTAGCGGTCTAGACTTGGGGTCTCTCTCCTGGACCCTGCACTCGCCTCAAGTGTGCTCTCACCCTAAGGCCCCAATCCAACGGGAAGCCCAATGGGCCTTCCCCTGTCAATTCTGTTTCTAAGAGCCATTCCCAACTCTCAACCCCTCCACTGGGGAAACACGAAAGAAAAACATGAAAGAAAAACCCACAACAACAAGTCTGCTATCTCTAGGACTTAGGGTAACTCTCTCCCTTGGTTCCTTGCACCAGGGCACTGCGTACTGAGTTCCCTGTAGTCTAGCTAAATGCTGACCCCCATTTGGGGTCACATACTCATGGCCTCCTACTCGGGTTGTCCCTTCCCCTTCTTTCCACTTCCTCAGCAAGCCTGATGCGGCCCCTCTCTCCCCTCTGGGGCCTCCCAATCCAGCTGTCTTGCCTTTCCGTGGCCCTTCTTGTTGCTTCTGTTGGGACCCTCTCATGTTCATCTTGGGATCAATAGTGACTCCAAGATCCTTTTCTGCCTCTGTGCTGACAAGAAGGGAGTTCCCCAGCCTGTATGTATGCTGCTGGTTCTTCCTCCCCAGGTGCAATACCTTGTACTTGTCCATATTGAAACCCATCCTATTCTCATCTCCCCACCTTTGTAACCTGTCCAGATCTAGTTGTAGCCTGTCCCTCTTTTCTAGCGTGCTCACTTCTCCCCACACCTTAGTGTCATCTGCAAACTTGAACACAGTGTTTTTCACTCCCTCAACCATGATGAAATCGCTGGTGAAGATATTGAACAGTGAGGGCCTGAGGACCAAGCCCTGGGGGACCCTACTGCCCACATCCCTCTAGGTCAAAAACCCTGTCCACCACCACTCTCTGGGTGCGGCCCTCCGGCCAATTTGTGACCCATCTGACTGTGTAGGCATCAAGGCCACAGTCACCTAATTTCTTAATGAGGATGGGGTGAAAGACAGTGTCAAAGGCCTTCCTAAAGTCCAGAAAGACTATGTCCACCACAACACCTGCATCCAAGGCTTTTGTGACCTGGTCATAGAAGGCCACCAGGTTGGTCTGACAGGACCTGCCTCTAATGAACCTATGTTGATTGCCCCGAAGCATAATCTCTGCTGCTGGTCCCTTGCAGATGTGCAATATCTTGTTCACAAGTTAACTTCTAAAACCCTAGAAGTTAGGTAGACTGGACAGAGCAAAGAAGGCAACAGAAAGGGAAAGTGGAGTTATTAACCTTGGCATACAATGGTCAGTGTGTAGGGCAGGGAGAGTGCATAGTTACAACAGTACCATGTATTCCTAGTCCCAAACTGCTGGTCAAAGATGTTGATTAACTTATGATAGCCATGCACTGTCAAACTGATATTCAGAAGCATTGCACCAGTCAAATACAACTAACGTTCATAACAGCAAATAATTCCTTGCTTAAGAAAATTGGTAGTATTTGAAAACATTATCATTATAGCTGATCAAAATCTTCTCATTGAGAAGTTCTTAAAATAAAACATTTCAGAATGTTCCCTAAAAGTATTTTAAAGACACAATTTTAGTTTTTCAAAATTTCACCCTGGAAATGCTTTTTAAATAAAACAAAACATTTATTTGAAATTTTGTTTTAGAATTTGGAATTTTGCTTCAAAACTTAGTTCATGGAGTTTCTTTCATTTCTATTTTATTTCTCATTAGGTCAGTAGACTAACATCACTGATATCAGAATATAATATAACAGAGCAATTGAAATACCCTTTTCATTTTACTCTTAAAATTAATGATGACAGCTGCTACATTTCATTAATTGAAAAATTCTGTTTCATTATCTAAAAATACTGTTTCCTGTTTGAAATGACAGAGTTGGTATTTTGTCCACATAGAATAAATAGAATAATTTAGTTATTATGTAATATGATGTATCACTATTAGAGTACTACACATCACAAAACAATGTAAAAATAATAATATTGTATACAATGTTAAAACTATAAATAACACTTGAAACAATATTTCAAAGTTGAAAATGAAATTTCAAACAAAAGATATCCAAAGCCAACATTTTTCAAAATTTCACGAGAATTTTCTAATGGTTTCCTTGCAAATCAGAAGAACAACATGTAATAACAAAAACAAAGGCATTTCAAAATCCCCCATGAAACAGAAAGACCAAGTTTCAACAGCCTCTAACTGAAATCTCCAAAAGGTAAGTGGTAAGAACAATAAAATAAGTCTCAAGTATTGATAAATATAGGTGTGGAGGGGGAATTGCACACACACATACAAACTAAACACTGTTCTACATTATCAGTGCAATCAGTATATTTTTAGTAGCCAATTATACACAAATTTTTAGGGTAAGAAAAAACAATTTGCAAAACTTTATGGGCATGTGTACATGAGCATGGAGGCTGCTGGAGCATGGCAACTGCTTCACTCCAGCAGCCTCCTGCATCTCGTGCATCAGCATCCCTGCGCTTAGAAGTGGTGGCAGGAACATTTGAACTAAAGCTTGTTGGCCAAACTTTAGTTCAAGAGCCCCCACCACCATTTTTAATTGTAGGGATGCTGATACACAAGGCATGGCAGTGATTTAATTAAAGCAGCTCTCGGAGCCGCTCTACTTAAAGTGCTGCCCCCACTCCCTCACCCCCAGAACACATATAAAAGTGCCCTAAGAGGCTGTACACATTCAAATCATTTTTTCTATGAAATACTATTTTTAAACTTATCCTGGTTATTCCACTATAAATAACAGTGAAAATGCATACTGCTGCTTAGCTTGACAGACAAGTTAAACAAGATGCAATTAAAGTGAACTTCATCTGTTTTCTTGGGGTTGATAATCCCATGTGTTAGAAAATTGAACTGAAGTTAAATAGAGGATAAAACTGATCCTTATGTAGTTTTGTTCAACCTTATCAATACATATTCAGCATTTTCTGCAGTGGATGTTTTCATAGATATTATACCAATATACACATAGAATAGTCAATTTTTCTCCCTCTCTTTGAAATTACAATATTTTTTATCAATATGACAATTTGTGATGCTATTTTTTCCTTAAAGTTGGATGTTGAAGACTCTTCCACACACCTTAAAAAGGAGCAGTCTGACACAAGTATTTGGTTTTTTATCTTCAGTATCAAAGGTTAGGATTTTTTTACTCTAGAATTCAATTTATTAAATTAAGGCTCATTAGAAAACTGAATATAAAGTCTTTTACACTCACTGTTTCTAGTGGCCTTCTGTATTAGACATAGATTGAGAGTTGTATCAATAGCTAATCAGGATCTTTAAAAGGAAGAGATTTCACTGGACATTGCCAATTTGGCCCCCTCTACATGTTACAAAGGGGCAAACTTGTTCCCACAGAAACAAAACAAACCATAAACAAGTGGGCAAACAGCACAGAAACAGACTAAAACCTGCAAGTCTCCTCAGACTTAGATGGCAGCCCCAGCTCTGTATTTTTCCCTCAACACCACAACCCTCCCTCCCTCTCTTTCCATTCTGCTCCTAGAGCTTTTAACCCTCTTTATGCCTCCACCCTCATTCATTCGCCATCAGTTGCAGCTGTCTTCCAGCCAAGCAGCCTACGAACTGCTGCCCAACAGCAGCTGGAGTTTCAGCCTTAAAGGGTGCTTGTACATGTGACAGGGGTTTAGTCCTTAGGGTTGCATTCTATGCCCCCTAAATTGAAACAGTGGACAGCATGATACCATTAAGCCAAGGTGCCATTTTCATCATGTGTACATGATAATGGTGCCATGTGTACAAGCGCCCAAAGGCTGTACTTCCTTACAGGTACCTGTTACTGAAGTCAGGCACCTGTACTCACACATGAAAAAACTTATGCACAACTGTGCGCCTAATTCATACCCGCAATTGCATACATCTTTTCATGTGTGAGTATAGGTGCCTGACTTCAATAATTGGTCCCTGTAAGGAAGTACAAAGTCCTGATTAAAAATACAACATGGGTTATTTTTAACCATAACAAAGCAGAGAACCTAATCTTTGGTTCTCCCTTCACATTTTGCCCAACTGCCATCTTACATTTGAAGAGAAAAGTCTGTAACTCTTCTACAGCTGTTTAAACTCTCTTAAATGTAACTCTCACTAGTATATAAAGGCTTTGTTAAAGAAAATGTTTTGTTACAGTACAATCCTTCAAAAGTTCCATCTGCTGCAGATAGCCTCTGCAACAGCATGAGCATACTACATTCCTATATAAAAACAAATTTAAAAAACATTTCCTTACAGAGGGGGAGGATGAATTTCAAAGGGCCAGGATTATGCAAAATCTTATATTAGCAGTTACATTTCTTTTGCTTGTGAAATCATCTAAAAAATTGCTGCTTCTCTCCAATAAACTTTTTCCTCTGCCTAATACACAACATCAAAGTATGCTATTTTATATATATGTTCAAACTGCCTTTGCTTTATGCCTATGCTGCTTTAAATCACATTCAAAGCTTTTGTTTCTTTCTGCTTCCTTTTCACATTTAAACCTAGGTGTTATCCCTTCACACACCACTATTCATCTTTAATTTAATAAATGATCATTTCAACATATTAATGGTTAACAGTGCATATAAATTAGCATTTATAAAAATCAATTACATTGTCTCATAAGACAGAGGAGAAACCAAGACCTTCATCACTGGATCATTTGTATTTATCTGTTAATTATAAATCTTAATTGTCTCTTCTTATCAGATTAATTTGCATAAATCGCATAAGTTTAGAGTTTAACAGGTTTTAATACTAGAATACAATTATTCTTTAAACATTCTTTCTTGAAATATTCATTATTAATTATAGCATTAAAATTAGCAGTTCTAATAATTGACCTTGGCTTCTCCTTGGCTCATCATCATTTGCCCATTGAGGTCATTTATCTCATGATTATGCATGCTTTGTGGCTTCTTATTGCTGATATGCTTAGTTTTAATTGTACTTTATAGCCTGTCAGATTGCACAGAATTTTGACTTAAAGCAGAGCATTACACTGGGTTCTTCACATGTGGACCTTGTACAATAGACTCACCCTATTGAGTCTCCACAGATAATGACAGACTAAAAGGAATTCTCTTTGCAAGAATTCTATGAAGTTTGAGGGAGAGGTATCATTATCCTGTTGGTGTGAAGGATCTGTTTGGACAGCATGGCCACAGAAGCTGATGAAACCAGTAAGCTCCCTAGAGGCATGTCTATATATGCATTTACTCTGGCCCAAATTTACTCTGGAGTAAGGGTTTTTTGGCAGGCATCTAAACATGCTAGGATTAGGGAGCAGATTTGCATCCAGTTCACTGCAGCCCTGCAATGGGCCCCTGCTGCCTCTGCGGTGAGCTCCAGGCTCCCCCTCAGTGCTAACTGAAGGGCTGGCAGGAAGCACTGGGCCAGGAGACAGCTGGGGGGGCTGCATGCTGCCAGGGCGAGGACAATGTCTCTCTGACCTGGCAGCAGGGAGTTACTGGCCCTGGCTCCCTGATCAGGGGCACAGGGCTTGGAAAGAGCTGGAGGGAAGAAGCAGGTCCCAGCCCCCTGCCCCAATCTTCTGGTGGGACAGCTAACAGCTAACAGCTAGCTCAGTGCTAGCTTCCCCATCAAAGGATCAGGCAGGGGGCTGGGACCTACCCCACCCCTGCAGCTCTTTCCAAGCTCCATGTCTTGATCACCAGATTGGGGCATGGGGCTGGGACATGACCCTGACCACAACAGTTCCTGGCCAGCCCTGGGCTGCACAGGGAAGTCTCCATGTGCATCCTAGAGCTGGTTGGGGACTGCAGGAAACAGGACAGTTCCCAGCCACCTCTGTACTGCACCTCTATACTTCCCTGAGCATCCTGGGGCTGGCTGGGAACCGTCCCAGTCAGAGACAGGTCTCAGCCAGCTCCAGGCTGGACAGGGAGCTGTTCCCATGCAGGGAATTCCCAGTTCCTGGTCCATGATCATAATTGTGACTGTGGAGCGGGGGCTGGGAACAAGCTCCCAGCATGTTCCCAACCCCCACTCTGCAATCATGATGAGGGAATGGGGGCAGGAAGCTCCCACCTGGGTACACAGGACAGGGGCTGGGGAACTTGTTTCCTGCCCAGCTTTGTGAGTGCAGACCTGGCGGGGAGCCAAGCTTCCCAGCCTGCACTTGCAGAGTTGGGCAGGAAACAGGCTCCCCTGCCCCTGCCAGTAGTGAGCTCCCAGTTTCAGCTCCATGACTGCAGGGCCTGTGCTGGGAGATGCTTATCTCCCAGCCTGAGCTCTGTGGTCACAGGGCTCAGGCTGGAAGACCCTTATCTTCTAGCTCAAGCCCCACAACTGTGGAGATTAGGCTGGAAAATAAGCATCTCCCAGCAGTAGCCCCACAATTGTGGAGTTACTGCTCAGAGTTAAGGGTCTCCCAGCCCCCCACTCTCTTATTGTGATTGTGGAGTGGGGGCTGGGAGATAGGAATTGCCCAGCCCCTGCTCCCTGATCACAGTCTTGGAGCAGGGGGCTTGGAGCTCCCTGCTGCCAGGGCAGAAGGACATACTCCCTGCCCAGGCTCCTGTGGCAGAGCCCACCTTGGCAGCAGGCAGCTCCCAGGGGCAGGCAGCTTTCTCCCACCTCCTGGTGGATGGCTGACCAGGAGCAGGTGTCTATGAGTGCTATGGCACAGTTACTAATCCTGCATAAATTTGCTACTTGCATTTGCAGCTAACAAATTTACTCAGGTTAGGGAGGTTTATAGCACAATAAGCATATCCACATGTAGACGCACACACACCCCCATGCCTCCTGTTGCTCTCCCAGCTGGGGTGGGACAGGCACAAGACAGAGCTACAGCTCGTCTGGGAGGCACAGGGGGGGCAGCTCCTGCTGCTGCGCACTGCCTGTCCAGAGGCAGCACAGTGGCTCTGTCCCATGCCCACTCTGCCCCAGCTGGGTAAGTGGCAGCAGGGCATAGCCCCCACTACTAGTGCTGCTGAGCCCACCTGAAGCACAGCACAGTCAGCCCCGGTCCTGTCTGCCCTGAGCAGATCTGGGGGCACATGCCCCACTCGTGGCCTCCCAGGCAAGCAGCAGGAGCAGCAGCAGGAGCCTCCAGAAGCGCATCTTCTGGACCAGTGGTACACAGCAGCAGGAGCTGTTCCCTTTCTACAATGTCCCCTAGATGAGCTGCGCCTTCGTCCCGGGTACCTTCATCCTGCACCCCCCTGCCCCAGCTTCTGTCCCAATCCCTCCTTCATTGCAGAGGCATTGACCTGCCCTCCCACGCACCTTCCCTGCCCCCTCTCCTTCCACTACAACAGACTTACCAGCTGGACGTAGCTGTATCAAGCATCATAAAGTTAAAACCTGTGTCGGAACCTTGAAACATGGTATCAATTTATAGAGGTCATAAGTGCTGTTCATTGTAAATTGAAAAGTCGTAAGTCGAGGACTGCCTGTACTCAAATACACTGTTTAGTCACATAACTGCTTTTGGGGTTTTGGTTGGACACTTTTCCCTTCACTTATAAGATGGGCCCTAAATGCCCTTTTCACTACCTTCAGCTTTAGAGATCACCATAGATAGTAATAGGCAGATGAAGGAAAAGAAAAGATGGCTACAGTGATAGAGGCAGAAGTACCAATCTTAATTTGACTGACTAGATCATAAAGAGCTAATGAAATCCCACACTGTGTATACTTTCTCCTATATATGGGGATTTGCTAGACTGTAGCTGGATATTCCATGTTGCCACTACTCAGTTACAAAGTTGTTTTCCCTGTGAAAAAAATCATACTATTTGCTTAGTAAATTGCTCAAATATGGTCAGACATTTCATCTGACAGGGAGAAAGAGTAATATCTCAAAGGGCTAAATGCCAAACATTCTCTGATTGTGCTTCGTCTGCTGTCATTTCACAAGGTGCTAGAGGTGCTTTAGGCCATAATCTGAGTTGAATCCATGTCCTACCTGCATATATGAATCTAGCATTTTGAAAGGATGGGGGAAGCAGATGGTGTGGCACAACACAACACATTTTTCTCCAGTTAAAGAGAAACTAAAAGCTTTACTAATATGCTAGGGGGTTAGCACTATATTATTCAGTTTACAATCAAAGCAAAAATAAATATACCTATTGGAATGTGCACTTATTTGCTGTATTATATATAAAGATTTTAAAAATCACAACAAAATAGGCAAAAAAAATTGTCAGTAGTCCTGTAGTCATTACAGTTAAATGTACATCTCCTATTCAGATTTGTAAAGCCAAATCTAGCCTGGAGCATCTTGACTATGCTTCCAATACTTCACTGTCAACCACTTCCACACCTGAGTTTAATATTACCACACCTAGTTAATGTTTTTAGCTACAGCTAAAAGCCAACAGCAGGGCTGTGAAATAAAAGAGAAATATTACCAGGAATGGCTAACACACAGGAAACTTGCAGAAGAAAGGAGGAACATGAAATCTTTAAAAAGGATAGAGGGTCATTAACAATTGTGGAGTGGAAATAAATTAACAGGAATCAGGGAGATGAGATAAGCCACAAATCTGATTGACTCTCAGCCCTGCCTGAATAGAAATGCTAGTGCCTCTTTGTAACAAGTGGTCCTTCCTGGGGCTGGTCAGACTTTGGCCTGCCCACCTGTTTCTGGGCTAACCGCCCACCTCTCCCATCTACCATGCCTTGCTGGAAAATTATTAAGACATTACACTGGCAGGAGGCTGCCCATTTTTCCGCCCCGATGCCAAGGGGTGCTATCTGCAGCTCCATTCCTCCCCTAAACCACAGCCTAAGCCTCACAAGTGTTCCCTGCACCTAGCTAGCACTGGGGCTCCTTGTCCCAACACCCTTACACTGGGTTTACTCTATACACATAACAAAACAACATACTCCAGGCTCTGTGCCCATGCACTGGGCTCCAAGAACACACTCTTGAGGCTCCACCCCTTCTGGGTTTCAAGCCTGCACACCTCAGGGCTCCAAGCCCTCCTCTGGGATCAGGGCTCCGAGCCCTGTCCCCAAGCCTTCCCTGGGTAATCCCCTTATCCCTGGCCCCGGGAGCTTCCTTAATAGCTCCCCAAGGCTTAGGGCCCCACCCCTCTGGAGCTTCATGCTAGCTCCTATATTTCATAGTTTCATAGTTGGTAGGGTCAGAAGGGACCTGAGCAGATCATCAAGGTCAATCCCCTGCCATGGCAGGAAAAAGTACTGGGGTCAAACGACCCCAGCAAGGTGTTCATCTAGCCTCCTCTTAAAGACCCCCAGGGTAGGGGCCAGCACCACTTCTCTTGGAAGTTGGTTCCAGATCCTAGCCACCCTGACAGTGAAGTAGCGCCTCCTGATGTCTAGCCTGAATCTACCCTCTGCCAGCTTGTGCCCGTTATTTCTTGTCACTCCTGGTAGTGCTTGGGGGAACAGGGACTCCCCCAGTGCCTGCTGGTCCCCTCTGACTAGTTTGTAAATGGCCACTAGATTCCCTCTCAGCCTTCTCTTGTGGAGGCTGAACAGGTTCAGGTCCTGCAGCCTCTCCTCGTAGGGTCTGCCCTACTGCCCCCGATCATACAGGTGGCCCTCCTCTGGACCTTCTCCATGTTGTCCACATCCCTCTTGAAGTGCAGTGCCCAGAACTGGACACAGTACTCCAGCTGTGGCCTGACCAGTGTCGCATAGAGGGGGAGGATCACCTCAGACCTCCACTGCAGAGTCTGGGCACTGTCACAGGCCTCTCCACCAACCTGAGCCCTGCCTCAGTGCTCCTCGGTAAGCCTGGTCCCCCCTTGCTCAATCTCACCCATGAGGGATGTGGGAGCTGGGGTTATTAAGGTGCCCCAACCTGCCTTTCACCAGGGTGGTAACTGGCCTGGTATTTCCTGGGGACTCCTGCACCACTGGGAGCCCCACCTGGCAACCCACTCTCAGCAGGGTGCAGTTTTAGGTCATGCCCAGGACCAAGAGCCTCCTCGCCATCCCCATAAGCTCTTGCCTTTACCTCCTGGGTTGTTCCTGCTACAGCTCAGCTCAGCAATGTTTCTGCCTGGCCTGGCAGCAGCAAACGATAGCCTCTTTATACCTGGTTCCCAAAATGGCTACCACCATCAGGCACGTGTTAGCTGCCTGACTGCCTTAAAGTGGCAGGCACCAACAGTGTCCTGCCACACCCTCCCAGGCAGTTGGTTTCAAAGTTTGGGTGGAGCAGGAAACAAAGCAGGGTGCAACTGGACTGGTGTACTACATTGGATCCATCCCTGCCTGTCTTCATACCTGCAATTGGGTAGTGAAGTGAGTATGGAAACATTAAGTCTTATGCTTCTTGAAACTGTCACTGTTTCCATTCAGGTGTCTGCTGTCCTTCAAATGATGAGATCCCCATGACAAAAGTCACCTCTTAAAACCAACAATCTCACTCTCAGTCTGTTTCTCATCCCCCGTTCTTGGGATAGGTCATTAAGAATGCTTTATGGAATCCACAGATTTCCCCTCTTAGTCAGTTACAGGCTATTATTGGGACTGAATACAAGATGCTTTGATCTCCCCCACAAATCCAGGTAAAGCTTCCATACCAATTGTCTGACTCTATTCACAGCCTTAGATACCATTGCCTATGAAGTGCTGTTGACACACAGGCAGTCATTTGAAGGAGTGGACAGAGTTGTTTGAGCAGCTCTATTCTTGAATACAGATCAGACCTCAGGAGAATACTTTGGGACAAATGCTCTTCTTCTCAGGGTTTTCCCCTTTGGTGACGCTCCTATACAAAGTATATAGGATACTGCTTGGAGGATTAGTAGATAAAGATTGTATTGTCTTTATTATACAGATGGGGCTAGGTTATGTATCTCCATTTTATCTGATCCATCTGAAAGCATGCCATAAATGGCCCATTGTTTGTAGGGGGCTGAACACCACACAAAATAGAGCTTCTTAGCAGAATGTCAACTCCTCCAGTTTTTTCCTCTCACAGATTATTTTAAATGCCTCTAATTGAGGAAGTGAATTCATTGATTGCAACTCAGAGTCATAATTTTGGTAGTTATTAGATGCTGGGCAGCTCCTGGATTCATAAGTAGAGACTGACACCTGCACTTGTTCCACAGAGTGTGGCTGTTACTTTTGCAATGCAGATTTAGCTATAATTATCCACGTTGTTGTCATCTCATGATCAGACTGCTGTCAAATACTTAACGTGGGGGGCAACAACCAACAACTCAATGGGCAGCTCTACTCATTAAGATATTAATTATTTTGATTTATATTCAAAACAAGTATGATGGCATCTCATGCACATCATTCTTTAACCTCCAGTCCTCAAAAAGTCTAAACAGAAGAAAGTGGCATTACTGCAAGCCATCTACCATGTTAAGTATGTTAGGAAGTAAAAGCTGCCCAATGCAGAACACAAAGTGTTCATTCAGGGCTTCCTTGAGAAGGATTATAGGCAGGGCACTCTATTGATATACAGAGTGATGCAGTCTAGTGATGTATGCACATCTTTTACTGGCAAGGTGCAAACTCGGCCATGGACACAATTTAAAGCTACCTTTCCCCTATAAAAATGTCCTCTTTAACACAGATTGTTTCCTTGTGTGTGTATGCATGTGTGTGTATATTAAATCCACATATGTGTTTTAATGCATGTATGTATGTGCGTTTTTATGCATGTATGCGTATATTAAAGCTTTTGTGTATTTCAACTATTTAAGTTGGTCTAATAAAATATATCAGATTTCCCAAAGAACCTTGTCTGCCTATATTAAACCCTTAATATACATAAGTATCTATACCCCAAGAGTTCTCTATTATCAGAACAGGAGGTACGTCCCTCACAAATTGGTCTACCTATATCAATAGGTATAATCTGCTCATCTAATCACTGGTCATTAATCCTACCATGTCAAAGAAATCTACAAAGTGCCACAGGCTATTTTAAATGTTGCTTTCTGTTCCTCTTTAATATGTGGTTCTTCCCAAAGGAAACTGATCTTACCACATGTTTAAATTCCAGGCTATTCTATTACCCTCTCTCCAAGGAGCCATGTATATACTGCAAATATACACAAGCTACAAAAGTGTGGTCGACCTAATGGATGTTGATCTGTAGGAGAGCTAATCTCACAATGTATCTCACATTATAAGAGAGTTTCCTCTTTTCAGCTGCAGACATGGCAGCACAAATGCTTTCCAGCGATTAAGCTTGAAAACATCAACATGTTTACACTGCATCTATGATTTTGAAATAGTGTTGTAACCAATGCTGTTACTGGAGTGCTGCAATACTGGAATATGAGTGAGATGGATGGCTGAGCATAGGCACGTTCACAATAAGTCCCGTGCTCATCTCTTTTTAGAGCCCAAGGGTTCCACATTTTTAGGTTAATTACCTAATGATGTAGTTTACTAACTGCCATTGAACTCAATATCTTACTATTACCCTTTCCCTGGAACTGCACTGACCTTTATCATTAGTCCCTTTCTAATTCATGATTTCTTGGAAGATATGTGCTCTTTCTGTTCTTCCCAGCCATTTTCTCTAGTACTACAACATCACTTTTCCACCACAGTTCTTTCTTTGCAACTATTCTAGTGTAAGGCCCCAGAGGTCTGGAACTGCAACATATTGGATGCACATAGAATTACAGTATTGGAAAAGAC
The DNA here is from genome assembly GCF_001723895.1 of Crocodylus porosus. Taxonomy (NCBI): domain Eukaryota; kingdom Metazoa; phylum Chordata; order Crocodylia; family Crocodylidae; genus Crocodylus; species Crocodylus porosus. Next base: position 70,611,690 of record NW_017728947.1, read on the forward strand.
CTCTAAGGTCATTTAGCTCAACTCGATGCACGGATGCAAGTCTCTTTATTCCTAAACCATGCTTTGTTTCATGTCCTACTTTTCTTATAGTTAGGAAGTTTTGATCTAAATCTGCTTTGCTCTAATATAAATCCATTGCCTCTTGTGCTTTCTGTAGTAAAGGAGAATATTTGTCCATCTTCTTCTGGTGAGCCTTTCAAATATTTGAAAACTGCACTCATGTTCCTCCTTACTCTCCTTTCCCCAAACAATGTATAACTAGTTCCTTTAGCCTTTGCTCATAAAGGCTGCATAAAGAAGTTTAGGTAACCTTCTGGGGAGGTGCTCTATCTATGGTGCTTTACGCAAAGCACCATGAGTTAGAGTACCATAGAACCCAATAGATGTGAGGTGTGGGGGGCTTAAAGCCTGGCTGCACTGGTCCAGGCCAGCAGGCAGAGGTACACCCAGAAGGCTGCTGGACAGCCCCTCTCTCCAGCTCCCCCTGCCCCCCACCAGCTAGCAATTGCCAGCAGAGGCTGGGGGGCCAGAGTTCCCTCCCACCGTATGCCCCCCCCCACACTACCTCTGCTAGGATCTTCAGGGGAGTTGGGCTGGGCCCACACAGTGGGAGCGCTCCCTTCCCTCTGCCCCCCAGCTGCAAAGGCCCAGACCAACTCCCTACACAAGACCCTAGCAGGGATAGTGGTGGGGCGGAGGGAGGCACACACACAGCAGGGGGCTTCCTTCCTCCACCCTGCCACTGCCTGGCTATGGAGCGGGGAGACAGAGGCTCTCTTTGACAGCCTCAAGGACACAGCTGAGCTGGTGCTCACCCATGCAGCACCAGCCCAGCCCCACAAAGCTGCATGGGATGCAGGTGTAAATTGCCCAAAGCTAACCCTTGCAGGGAACCTGTACACCGGTTCCCTAAGGTACTCTGTTCTGGAGCTCCCCCATCTGATACTACATCAGATGAGGGTTAAATTTTTGAGTGATTGACCATTTTAAAAGCACTCTGCAATCATGAACATTTGTTGCAATATGGTTACAGGGTGCTTTCTGGACCCTCATCGCATGAAAAATGTAATTTCTGTACACACCCCAGCTGGCTTTCCTCCTCCATTTTCAGCTTCATTCCTCATCTCTGGATGCTCCCCAGTTTCTCTACAACCTTTTTAAAATGCAATGTCCAAAACTTGACACAGTATTTCAGGAGAGGCCTAACCAGGGCCAAATAGAGTGGTACTATCACTTCCCATGTTGTACATACATCACATCCTGTATCCAAAATCTCTTGTCCACAGAGAGATTAATGGAAGAGTTTTGGCAGTTGGGTGACATTTTTCATTTGGGATGAAAATTCATTGTAGTTTAGAAAGGGATTGTGTTAGTCTCTTTAACAGAGATGGGATGTAGGGGATCTAGCAGATGGGGTAATTGCTCATTGTTGGGAAAAGGGTTTCAGAAATGCAGAGGAAAGTACAGGTAAGGAAAGCAAGGTCTCTCCCAGGCTGACTTTGCTCATGGCTGACCAAAATCCACTGCTTGAAAATGAAAAGTCAGAAGCATAGAAAAAACACAGCAATGTGTTGGATTATTTTCTCTTAAATTTATAACCAAATATAGTGTTAAAAAGTCCTAGTTTCGATTCTCATTTCTTATTAGGAATATATTACCATGGGGAATGTTTGAGGTACTACAAATAGTCAAGGCTGTCTGGGTAAGAGATGGAATGAGGCAGTCAAAAGCTGCAAAATGCAGTTGGGCAGAATGGATGACGTAAAAGCTGAATTCTATCCCCGTTACCAAGGATTTTACAAGTCCTTTGTCAGAGTTGTCATACATAATGATTTTCTTGTAGACAACAGACAACAGATTTTTGCCTCTGTCTTCATGGAAAATAAGTCAACTGGAGCTTTAGTGACTGGACTCAGAACAATAAGATTTCGCATGAAATCACAGAGAGATCTGGATATGTTAAGAAATGATCCTGCTACTAAAATAGTTTCAAACTATCCTTCTTTTTTCCTCCGCTAGGTTATCTATTATAGATAATCCTATTCCAGATGACCCAGACTGTTTCCCATGGGTGTGCCACAAGGCTCAATCCTCTGCCTCTCACATTTCTTCCTCTACAAAACATGTCCAGGAATATGCCTATGCTGCAAGACAGAACCCTGTTGAGACATGCTAGGCACCTATACCCATGACAGAGCTCTGCTCTGACACACACTAATAGAAGCAGACACAATTAATCGATTCTGCTGCAAGTCTGCTGGAGCATGCTAATTAGCAGAGATTCTGGTTTTCTCTGATAAAGAAAAATCCCCAATTTTCAGATTTAAAAAAGTAACCTAAAATCCACATTTTTCCATGATTAAAATGAAATCTGTCACTATATATAGATATATATATTAGTGGCATTTCATGTTAATCACAGGAAACGTGGATTTTGGGTTACGTTTTTTAATCCAAGAATTGGGGATTTTTTTAATCAGAGAAAACCAGGATCCTTACTAATTAGTGTACCCCAGCAGCCTCTGTGGCACATGTATTCAGTGTCCCCACATTTTTAAATAGTGGCAGGGGTGCTTTAACTAAAGGTCATCAAATAAGCTTCAGTTAAAGTGGCCCTGGCACTCTTTTGAAGCACAGGATGCTGAATACACATTATACTGTGAGCATTTTAATTAGAGTTCCCCTGCCCACCCCGGAGCACATGTATAGATAGACAGACACCCACTGTGCCCACTAAATCAGTAGTTTAAATACATTTTTGCAAAGGTTATAGGAGCACACACAGTACTGCACTAACACATATATGCTGCTTTATGTTTTCAGGAGCTAGTACTGCTGGAGTAGGCAAAACTTGTCTCAGCGTGACACTTCCTTGTATCATACAGACAGGTGATTCTACTTTTGTGGGTTTTGTGCTAATGATTCCATACATCTCTCTACCTTCTACTGATCTATTTATCTCTCTCCATCCATTCCTACCTCTTCAGTATTCCTCTCTGACATCTCCTTGTGGCTGTCCAGTGGCAGCTGCAATGTAAAAGATCCTTATATATCCAGACTCTAACCAAACCCCATTGTTTTTATTTTCTTAGGTATCTCAAATATCCACCCTTTCCCCCTCTAAACTGCTAGTTCTTCTCCAGGCCATTATGTTGCATCTTGACTACAATAGTCTCTTCTCTGGCCCTGACTAAAGCAACTTTTGTACCACCTTATCAAAATGCTTGCTGCCTGAATGATCTTCCTTGATTGTTACTCCATTTATGCCACTTTGCCCTATTTCTCTGAGTCTCTCCACTATCTATCTCTGCCTTTTCCACTACTTCAAATATAGGACTCTGGGGGTCTTTACACATGGGTGAGTGGTGCTTTAATTACAGCAGCTCTCTAATTAAAGTGTCCACAGTGCCTCGTGTATTCAGCATTCCATGCTTCAAAATGGCAGTGGGGGTTCTTTAACTAAAGCTCTTTTGACAAACTTTAATTAAAGTGCCCCCGCTGCTATTTTGAAGCACAAGAGATGCTGAATACATGCGACACCGAGGCTATCGGACAACACATTCTAATTAGAAGGCATCAGGGCAGGTACTGGGCATGTGTATAGGTGCCCCCTGTTCTCAGCTTTGAAGCACTTTATGACCCAGCCTGTATCAGCTCTGTTACCTTATTGCAATATTGACCAGTGCCTTTGTTCTGCAGTTGTTCCCAGCATGCACTGCTTGTAAGTTTCACAAGCTCTTGTGTATTTTTTACAATATCCCCATGTGTGCATGCAGCACAAATTCCTAACTCCTTGTAGTTTTTTTCCACCCAGAGGTTACAGCTATGTAGACAGTAAGCTCTTCAGAGCAGAAACTTCAAACCTTTGCTACATTTGTACAGTACCTAGTACGGTACCACCCTGATCCCTGATTGAGACGTTATACATTACTGGTATGACAACAATAAAGATGATGATAAAAAGTAGCCACCATGTATTTCTCCTTGTCTTTCAGTGTCCACATTTCTCAAATTACTCATTTCACTATTCACCAATTACATTGGCTATGAGAAGTTGAGTCCACCTTGGAATCTTTCTAACTGTTCCTTGAGATTAGAAGGCAAAGCTATGTGTAAAAATAAATAAATAAAAATACTCAAAGGGTGTTCATGCAAGGGGGAAATTTGTGGACAAAACTGGTCAGGTCTGATCAAGTAAGGGTTGCAGGAGACAAATTCTACAGTACCTGTTCTGAAACTAATGTACAGGTGATCTGTGTCTCTGAGAGAAAAATTCCATCTCCTTCAAATCCTACAGAATGGCCCTGCACCAAGCCCATTTATTTTGGTTTTATGTTGTGTAAAGGGATTTGGCCTCAAGAATACAGGGAACTTTACTAGCCTCAATTTTTGCCTTTTTTCTCTCCAGGAAAGCACAACAAATGTAGAGCCCCTCTCCTTACCAAAATGCTTTTTGCTGTGAATGACTAGAGGCTTACTCATTAAATTTATAAAGACACAAAATTCAGTGTGCTAACTGCTAAAGAAAATCAAGTCCAGGTCTGTTTCTCCAGTCAAGTATCAATATGACAGAGGCCTATACTTCTTTTTATGAATGCGAGCAGGTTTCATGTTTCCACTGTGTATAATAAAAGTAGTTGCCCTCTGGCCAGCTCAGATTGTTGTTTCTGAAAATTGTTTTTCTCTCTGGTTTTATTGTGCATTGTAATTATTTGAATTGCAAGAGCAAAAACTGGGATCAAAACAAAAACTGGAATATAATGTGTGACTGAAGTCCATCAAGTCACAGGGTTTCCTAGAAAGACATGGGGTATAATGAAAGCTTTCCATCCTTTTTTCTGTATGGCAAGCCAATAAATGTGCAGATCTCAGTGAAAGCGCTAGTACGTGCTGACAAGGGGTGTGCACTTCAAACATCATAATCCAGCAGCTCTAAGAAACTTTGATGTTTAATCTCCAGATTAAATGAATGTTTAAAACTCTTAATGGTACAAGCTGCAAAATCTATTTTCATACATCACTAGGTCCCTGTCCTATTAAAAGGATGTTGCAGGGAAAACAGCACTTTTAAGCCAATTTATATGGCTGCAACTATGCAGGGGACTACTAGATTCCCTTTGATTTGCAGAGAAAGTTTGTTTGTCTTCTAACATCAGTTTATAGAAGAACAAGACAACAGACTACAAAGTATATATACAAGTAGCAAACACTCCAAATGCATTGTTCCCACCACTGTTTGTTAAGCACCAATGATGTACTTTGCACTACGCAAATAAGGACAGGCTGCGCCTCAGAGACTGAAGCAGTGAGCCAAGAAAAAAGGCAAAAATGGGGAATCCAAAAAAGAAATAGATTAAAGTGGGGTTTTTTTTAGTAACAAGTGTTCTTTATTGCATTAAAATAAATACTACAGGGTCATATCCTAACACCTTTTCATATGCAAAACTTCAGCTGAGGTTAAGAGGAGCTTTGTCTGAATAAGAGCTGCAGGATTTGGTGGTTGTAATTTTACACTTCTAGGGCTCTGCCATGGAATTGTGGGAGCCCTAAAATTTCCATTTCCACTATACTTTGCACTCTGCTTCCAAAACCTCATTACACCAACTACTTTTTAGTCTATCAGAAGTCTATCTTTCAGACTCTCTGGATACTTGCCTACTGTCCAGATTTAGAATAAACATGAACATGCCTCTTTCTAGAGACGTGTCCTCCAAAACCTGGAAGAAAATAACAGACCTGTCAACTATCATGTCTTTGTATGAAACCTCTTTAAAAACTTATGTTTAGTTCCTAGTCTCCATGGCAAACTAAAACCTTGACTCCCATGTAACAGGATGGCACCCAAGGGCGGCTGTGATGCCCCCTAATGACTGCCTCAGTCCTGTCTGGCTCCTACTCTACCCTTTCCCAGTTGCCATGCCTTGATGTTAAAAGATAATGAGGGGAGGCTGCCCTCAGAGGCTAGTAAGCCCAAGGTATTCTCTCTCTCTCAGGACTCATTTCCTTGGGCCCTACTTGACTTAAGGGCTAAATTCATGGCCTCCTTCTTCCCCTACAGCTATGCCCATGCCTCACACATGTTATTCTGTCCACAGTTTAGTTCTTTTGTAGGGGCTTCAGCCCTCTTGGCATTAGCCTCCCTTTTCTCTGACTGCCAGATTCCAGCCCTGCCTGGCCCATGGATTCGGGCCTGGCACTCTCATCCTCAGCCCTCTCTACATTCCTGGTGTCCGGGCCCCTGGACCCTATCTTAGAATCACAGAATCATAGAAAATTAGGGTTGGAAGGGACCTCAGAAGATCATCTAGTCCAACCCCTGGCTCAGATCATACCAGCCAAGGCTTGATCTAGCTGAGTCTTTAAAACCATTAAGGATGGAGATTCCGCAACTCCTCTGGGCAGGGCTGTCCCTGGGAGGGGGGCAAATTGGGGCAACTGCCCCAGTGGCAGGCTCCACGGACAGTGCTGTACAGGCCCCATCATGGCTGCTGTGCGTCACCAGCACTGGCCACTTGCACCTCCCCCTTCTGGCCACTTGCCCCCTGACCCAGACCCGCATGGGCTGATATGCCCTGGGCCCCACACATCCCTAGGGACAGCTCCATCTCTTGGTAACCTGTTTCAGGGCTTTACTAACCACCTCATAAGAATGTTCTTCCTAATATCTAACTTCCCTTGCTGCGACTTGAGACCATTGCTACTTGTTCTGTCATCTACCACTACTGAGTATACTCTAGCTCCATCCTCTTTTGAACCTCCCTTTAGGTAGTCGAAGGTTGCTATTAAATTCCCTCTTAGTCTTCTCTTCTCCAGACTAAATAAGCCCATTTGCCTCTGCCTCTCCTCACAAGTCATGTTCTCCAGCCCTCTAACCATTTGTGTTGCCCTCCCCTGGACTCTTCCCAATTTGTCCACATTCTTTCTGTAGTGGGGGGCCAAAAACTGGACACAGTACTCCAGATGTGGCTTCACCAGTGCCAAATAGAGAGGAATAATCACTCCCCTCAGTCTGCTGGCAACACTCCTACTAATGCAGCACAGTATGCTGTCAGCCTTTTTTGCAGCAAGCAAGGCTGCTCTTTAGTTGGGCTCAGCCCCCTGCCATCCCTGACCCAGGGCAAGGCTGCATTCAGTTCAGTGCAGACCTCTAAAGTGTTTGGGTTTCTGCCCCACTCAGCCCACCAGGTCCCAAACCGTGGAAGGGCTTTATGCTAGGTGCCCCTGCAACACCTCTGTGACCTCGCTTCCCCACCAGCCACACCCAGTCCTCCAGTGTGGCCCACTCTGGGCTCAGGCTCTGGCTGCTAGCATTGCCCACTCTGGGCTCCAGCTCTCTCAGCCTCAGAGCACCTGTGCCTTGTGCCTCTGCCCCATGCAGGGTTCAAAACCTCAAAACCCTTCAGGCACCCCTGTGGCCCCATTTCCACCCATTTGCAGCCATATCCAGTCTTCCAGTCTCAAGCTCAACATAAATACAAACCACTCCTTCCCAACTAAACCCCCACCCAGCTCTGGGCCACTGCCTCAGTACAGGTCATAAAGTCCCCTTAGCTCTCTCCTGGCAGGTCCAAGGAGCAACTCAGGTAGTCTGGTAGTCTGTCTGCTGCAGGCATTTCACGCAAGAGCTCCTCTCCTTGCAGACTGTTCACTCTGGCTCAGGCCCTGGCCTTATATGCCTGGAAGCCACCCCCGCTTTTGTCATGTACCTTTCCAACCTCTGCACAGGAGTTTCCCTTGTTAATTAAGGGCCAGCTTCCCCTCCTGCAGCTATGGCCCCACATAGCCGGCCAAGCCTGCTGTGTCCTTTTAAAGTAGACGTCCCCTGGCTCCCTGTTACAGTTCCCTCTCTTCCCCCTCCATTATACCCAAGTAACAGAGTTTGGGTTCCGTGTTACACCCCAGTAATAAATTCAAATGTTTCTCAGAGTATATCTAACCTGCAGGTTCTCCATATGTTCTGGTATGCATAGGCATCCTTCACTGAATTCTTCCCTAAAGATGGCATGGATAACTAAAAGGTGGGTTTTTTTCTTAGACTAGTAAATAATAACCAGTGAGATCTTTCATGAATTCTGTGCCTGTTCCCATAATGAACATATGATTTTCATATGTATATTCTTTACTTTAATATGAATAGTTTTACTGAGGTGGAAAATTTCACTGGTTTTGAGTAAAGACAAAAAGCGAACTGAACTGTGTTTTCTGAAGAGTCATAAACTTGTTACTTACAAAGATTTCAGTAATTCAACCCCATGTGTTCAGCAGATAGAGAATAATAAGTGTTTCATCTTAAACATGAAGAATTAAAAGTACATAGGGGGTGCAAAAACAATAGAAAATTAAGTCAAAAGTGAAATATAAAAAGTCTCCAGAAGAGTGAATATTATGAATAACTATATTAAAAAGTAAGGGGCACAGATTTCTTAGGTTGATATCTTGTATTGGACAATTATGGAGTTAGACTTTATCAGAGCTACTTAGTTGATCCAGTAAAAGATACCACCCTAAGAAATCATTGCCTCTTGCATAATTTCTGGACCATCATTGCTACATCACTTTTACACTACCATTAAAAGGTAAGCAAATATTTCCAGGATCCTCACTTTGCAAAAAACTGCAACAATTATTCTTTGAGCAGATCCTCATCTGGTTTTAATGAACATAATACCATTAGTTTCAGAGGGGTTATACCAACTTATACCATCTGAGGATTTAGCCTATTATTAATATTTTGACATCACACAAAGGTCTCAGCCAGGATCCAGACTCCATTATCTTTTGTGGTGCATTGAGAATTGGGTAGTCACTAAGCCAAAGAGTTTACAGTTTTTATTGAGACCAGCTGTAAAAAACATACAAAATGGGAGGGAAGAGGAGAAGACCTCTCAAACTAAAGGGTGACTTTTCATCTCAAAAATATTCCCTAAGTCTGCCCAACAAAGAGAACATCTTAGAGTACAGGCACATGATAGATTTATTGTCAAGTAAACTGACTTTACTACATAGTAAAAGTGGAGCAGATGCATAACAGGCAGCCCTATGATGTAGTAAATCACTCAAATCCAGGATAAAATTACCCCTTGAAAAAACTGGAATAATGTTACCACGTAGGAATGTTGCTAAATCAGGTGCATTGTGTGTTCTCTCAGTCAATTTGTTGAGAAACCATTTGCTCTCAAATCCAAAGTACCAAGTTCTCACCCTACAAGGGGTTGCATAGGGCTGAGAGTGTGTAGGGAAACCAGTCAGTGGGTTAAAGTCAAGGTGAGGTTATTAACCTACACATCACATTGAAAAAATATCTCTAATACAGGTTTGAGAGTTTTGATACTTTTGAATCTAACACACATGGACACAAACAAAAAAAGGAGTGAGGAAACAACTAGCAAAGGATATACATGTCACATTTAAGTACCTGAGTTTTAGCTGAAGACACTGAGTTCTCAGTCAAGATTAGTGACACCCCAGAAGCTGCATTTTCCTTTAGTTGCAGAAAAAGCCTTCAACCATATTGAATGGCAATATCTATTTTATCTGCTTGGATGATGCAGCTTCACTTCTTACTCTATCAAACTTGTTTCCCCTTCTACAAACATCTCTCTGTTAGAATACTCAAAAAAGATGTTTTTAAACATCCTTTTTTTTCTTTTCAGAGGTGTACTTGCCTTTTTCTATCCTGGGCATTCATTTTAGCTATTGAACCTTTAGCTATGACTATCCAAAGGTTACTGAGGGAACACTACTTTCCACACAGCTGATTTTCACTATAAACCTGTGCTCTATTCAGATGACTGACTTCTGCACATAACCCATCCTTTCTCTTCTGACAAAAAACATTTTTACTTTAATCTAATCATTGTCACAGCTCACTGGGTAATTGGGCTAAAAATAGTTCTCTTGGCTGCACTCAGTCATTGCTCTCACTTTACCAGCTTGTACCTGAAATGTTTCTGATACCTAGGAACCAAAATCCTTACATACTGTATTTACTTGAATCTAAGATGAGGTTTTTAGCCCCAAGTGGTATGAAGGAAAATCCTCGGCATCTAAGATTTGTGTACAAAATGGAGCAGGGGTAAGCAGCTGCTGCAAATCTTAACTCTGGTCCTGAGCCTGGGTTGGAGCCAGAGTCAGACCCCCAGCAGTTGCACTGCATGCCCCCAATTCCACTTGCCCTCTGTAGCTTCTGCCCCTGCCTCCACCCCCTTTCCCTTCCCTTTTAATGTCAGGCGCAGCTTTGGCTCTGTCTCAGGCTGAATTCCCTCCTGGGCACAGGGCACATCGAAACTCTGTCCCCTGCCTAGATAATCAGCAGCGTCTCTGCTGGTACATGGCCTAGCAGGGGTTGTTCTTCCATGTGCAGGAAACTGAGCCCAAGCAATGTCTGACAGTAAGGGGTGAAGGAGGACAGGAATAGGAGAGAATGCCAGGAGCAGGGGGAAGGAGCAGAGATCGTGGGGAGCAAGGGGCAGGGGCAGAGCCTGTGGGGCTGGAGGGGAGGGTCAAGTTTGTGGGGAGTGAGAGAGGGGTAGAGCTTGTGGGCAGTTGGAGGCAGAGAGGCAGGAAGACTTCAGGGCAAAATGGGCGCATAGAGAGAAAGAGGATCACCTGACCCTCCCCCCAGCTATTGCTTTCCTTGCTGTAGCAGTGGGAGGGGGACAAATCTAAAACAACCCTCCAATAATTAGATTCTATACATGGAAAATTACAACAAATTTATAATTTTTCCATATCTAAAATCTAACTATTGGAGGATCATCCTAAATTCAGGGTTGACTTAGATTTGAATAAATACAGTATATTTCAGGAACCATATGCATGCACTGTACATGTCCCTTTGTTGTACTTTAATGTTGCATAAAATCTAAGCAATCCAGAATTTTAATATAAAATCAACAACAGTGTAGTCACTATAATCCTTCTCCCATCCAACATAAATGAAAACTCCTTTATAGGAATTCAATCAAACCACCCGGGTCTGTGCTAAGTATTATTAATACATTTAAAAATATATTTTATGTTTTTAGTAAGCTACCTATTCTTTTTCCTGGTATATGTCATGACAGAATTCTGTATTATATAGGTACCAAATACTCTAGCGGATTTCTTTCAACTGATTCAGAATAACTACAGGTCACCTGAATATAGAGGTCCAGATGCTTAAATGTAAATGGGCACCTAACTCCTATTTACGTTTCTTACTCCCACTGAAATCAATAAAAACCTTTAAGGATCAGAACATCAAAGCATACAGAATAGTCAATTATTTTCTCAGTTGTCCAAAAAATATATGACATATTTATCAACACAAAGAATCATATCTGCCTCTGGAATAGGTTAGCTCTTACTGATTTAGTCTTAGGAAGTGGGTCTCCACCATCAAAACAAATGACTCTGAACACAATTCTTATCTTACAGCCATACAGTGGGCAGATCTGACCAGAGGGAAGGCATAGCTGTCTAAAAAGAGGTGTTGTATTTTAGTATTAAGAGATGTACTAATTAGAAGTACTAATTTACCATTTCCTCTGAGTGTTCACCCTTTGTGAGGTTCCCTGAGCATAAACTGAAGATGCTGTCTTCTGACAGAAACCCCTAACAATGCAAACACGCTGAAGTTTATCACAACTCCTCCTGGTAGACTACTGACTTTTGGCCATTTCTGCTAGTCCTTTGGAAAACCCACAGAAACAACTGATTTATGTGCAGCTGGGCTGCAGGCTCAGAGATAAGAGGATGATTACAAGTTTAAAAAAACTATTCTCCTGACTTTCAGATCATTTCAGTTATTGAAATTCAGATTCCCTATATGCTTTCCCAAGACATAGTTCTAAATTGAAGCCAGGTGACATTTTTTTCAGAGACAGGCTTGCTCTGACGTTTCCTGAAAGAAACATTTTGACTTTACATTTAAAAATTAAATTAAGTTAATTAAATTGAGTTAATTAAACTGACAACTAATCAAAACATTTCATTTTGGATCAAACTAAATGGTTCAGGTTTTGAATTCTTTAATGTGTGTTGGGGGGGAGGTCTTCATTTTGCCAAACCCCAGAAATTTCCAGTGGATTGACCCAAATCGATTTTTTTGTGCTTTGGTTCACCCAGTGAATCAAACAAACCCATTAGTCACACTGGCTGTTGTATTTTTCATATACGTTTATGCCTGAATACATTTATCATATCTATTGTGCCTGACCATAAATAGGCATGTCTCCCAGGGGTGAATATTCCCTGTGGAGTTACCACAAGCTCCCTATACTAGTGCAAGCATCCACTATACTCCTTTCTATACCATGGCAGATGATACTATCCCCAGGACTTTACTGCTTTCAAAAGTCTAATCAGCTTTAAAAATCTATGGCTTGCAGTTGAGCTTCATCCTGCAAACATCTTTCATCAGCATCTTTATTTAGACTAAAGCTTTCTAATGAAAGTGCTGATCACTCCACTTTATGCTCTCATTTCTACTAAAACTTCTGAAAAGAGAAAAAATGGTTTGGTTATGGTTTAGTTCTACATTTCAATAAAGCAGACGCTTTCAACAAGGACATTTTGATGATCAAAGAGCCAGCCAAGTCTAGAGGCCCTCTGCATCAGTCTGGTTAGCACTTGACAGTTTCTGTGGTCAACAAACCACAAGGTGACAGTGTGACTAACCTCACATCCAGACACCCTTGACTACCTATCCTGAATGTCCTAGTACCATTTACTAATGGAAGCATCCTTCAGCACAAGTCTAGAAAAAGGCCTGAACATCTCCTCTGCGTATACAGCTCTGTTTATGGCCAGCTTGGATAAGCCTTCTCGTTCCCATTCAGAACTGTGTTAGGTGGCAATGATTTTGTAAGGATTTTTTTTAGCTCTCCATAAGCGACAAGTCAAACCATGCTGCCACACAGGCAGCCATAGGAGTCACAGGTGATGAGGACCCTTCCCCATCAAAGACTAACTGAAATGCTTATGTCACATTTATAACAGAGGTTGCTAGAGGTGTCTGGCAGTTTTGACTTGTTCTCTACTTCAGATCTACAATAAATCTGATTCAGTTAGAAAGAAATTATATAAAAGGCCATGTCCAGATGAGTGCAGATGTGTGGCACCACATATCACACAGTCAACTGTTCTCTTCACTGCAAGGGAACAGTGACGTGGGGAGGGATTGACCCCTAGATATCCAGGGGTAAAAAAACCCCAAAACCTGCACACACACACAAAAGTAAAGTGGTGCATACAGGGGCAATGCGTACTGCTCAGAAATGGAGCCCGGCCAACAGGAACCATGCTCTGGCTGCCAGCCAGGGTCCAAGTGGGAAGACTGCAGCTGCTGCAGCCCAGGAGGCCTCTAGGACTCCAGGTAAGGCTGCTGGAGCCCACCTAGTGCTGGCTCCAGTCTCCTCTACCCCACCCAGGGTAATTTGCCACATGCTAGACGGCACATGGCACAGGCATTCCCTGGGGACAACTAGCAGTGGCACAAGGTATGCTGCTGCCAGTTGTCCCCAGGGAACCAAAAGTCCATGCTTGTGTGAACACAATCAAAATGGATACCAATGCAGTGGCTCAGAAGACTAATGCTGTATTTCAAAACGTCACACAGGATTTCCCAGCAAGATTCCTTTGGGTAACTTTAGACAGCAGCACAACAAATCACCCTCCACAGTGACAATGGCATGCAGAGCCAATCAGAAAAGTTTAGCTTCTTGAAAATTTGGTAAGAATGGACTATTCCAATCTGGTGGCTTTCAGGAAACAGACTCTGCAAATCTGCTTCCTTCCAGGAGTCTATCTGAATGAGGACCCTACATTTTGGCTTTGCCTTGGACTTAGAATTCTAACGTTTTTTATGTAGATCTCACAATATTGTTTCTTTTTCAGCTTAGCCAAATTCCCCCGGTGGTTCAAGACACTGTTTTCTTTCCAAGGAGATACCCTATTACTATAGAGAGGAAGGGCACATGAGTTCAGTACATGGAAACTCCCAAATTAGCAGGAAACCTTGGGGGCCCAAATGTGATGCGCTTCAAAGCTGGCTATGATCCTGAAAGCAGTTACTGACATTACTCAAGATCTGTTCTCTGAAGCTAATGGTTTTGTGAGAGAGATGGAAAAACAAACCAAAACAGGAGGCCTCTCTCATTAAGCTCATTGTTCTTTACTGCAATGTTAAGTAGGTAGTTGACTCAAAAAATCATGTCTAGCTACTGGTTGGAGCTGACATCCTCTTCTGTTACCTTAGGGTCTTCTATAATTTTCATTTATAAATGACCTGGCCTCCTCTTACTCTTTACTACTCCTATTGTCTCATCTCCTAAAAATAAAGCAAGGTTGTCATATATTGTGACAGTTCAGTGTCTATGAAAATACATGTCTTTAAAAAAAAGATAATGAAAAATCTCAATATTAAAGCTTAGAGCAGGAATGTTATACTGTATTGTAATTATACAATAAAATTCTCCAATGGACATATACAATTGGATATTCTAACCTATAATAAGTAAAATATAAATTCAGCGAGCTACTTTCTACTGTGGTATTGCTGATTATCAGAATTATTGCTTATATACCTCTAACCAGGACAGTGCCATGCATTTCCCGATGTTAAAAATCAATGGTCTTGGAAAAGAAAAAGAAAATATGAGGGAGTCTGGTCTGTAATCTTTGCCTCTAGCTTCCTGGAAATTATTGCATCATTTAGGGCTCTAATTCTTTAACCTAATGACATCTCTGCCTTTCAGTCAGAAGTACATACCTATGCTGATTTATAGTACAACTCAGCGGGCAGAAAATATTGCAGCAAACATACATGAATGAGGATAGACACACACAAAAACCTATACAACTGGAGATTGTGTAATTAGTGGTGATGAGAAAAATAGACTCCAATAGATCACACTTGATAAAAAAGTGACTCACATTTCAGGGCTACCCTAAACGTATCTGGGATACATGAGCAGGTTTAGACAATTTACATGAAAAAGGTTTACAAACCAGTAAAAATTGTCATTTCCCCTTTAATGTTGGGAAACAAAAAGGGTGGACATTTAGTTATTTAAAAGAGGAACATATACCTAGAGATCCACGTTTTCCCATGGAAAAACGGGGGAAAAAATCCAGATTTTCCCTTTTACCCAAGAAAGCGTGGATTTTTCATTCTAATGGAGAAACATGTGGATTTTGCTCTTTGGCAAAGAGTTCTCTGTAGGCTGGCAGAGTTCCAGCCTGCATGGGGCTGGAGGGAGGCAGGAGGAAGGTGATCAGGCAGGGGGAACCATGTGTATGTATATGCACATGGTTACCAGGCAGCCTGGAGAGCAGCAGGTAAGTTTGGTGGTGAGATATGGGGAATTGAGGCCCCCATAGGGAGAAAATTGGGTGAAGCTGGGGCTGCTGCCCAGCTGGGTGGTACATGGGGCTTGGGGCCCGGGGCCAGAATGTGCAGGGAGCAGGATGGGGCCACAGGTAGCTTGTTTAGGGGGTGGCGTGGGGCTGGCTCCCCACTGCTGTGTGCAGTCCCAGGGGTGCGTACGGGTTACATGCCACTCAGATCTGTGCGCAGGGTGTGTGGGGACAGGTGCGGGCTGCCTCAGGCTCTGGAAGTGCATGCAGTGGCAGGAAGCTGACCTCCCCCTCCCCCTGAGCCCACAGTGGGCAACCTGCACCTGCCCCCTGCCCCTGGACTCCACTCTGGCCATGCTGCCCATGAGGGACGGAGAGCTGGGCCCCATGCTTACTCTGTCACAGCAGCCACCACCTCTCACAGGCAATAGCCTGGCAGCTGGGGGCCCCTTCTGGCACAGCTGGGGGGGGCAGTTGGCTGTGGGAGTGGGCAAGGGGGCACCAGCAGGGCTGGGGGGGCTGTGGCTTAGGAGTGCAGGGCCTAGACATGAGTCCTGGTGAGCTAAGGGGGCTGGGAGAGCTCTGATTTTCCATGATAAAAAACCCCAAATCAAATACCAAAATGTATAGGTATTTAGAATTTATTTTATTATAGTGATTGAGGTACTGGTAGGCTTCTAAACTGCTTTAAAATTATACATATATCAATAAAACAGTGTGTTCTATCAATACCTAGAAAGAGAGAGAGAGAGAGAGAGAGAGAGAGAGAGAGAGAGAGAGAGGCATTTCATTTTAATTGGGGATTTTAATCAGATAATTTACAATATTTTATCAGAGAAAACCAGGATCCCTGCATACAACACTATGAAACTAAAGTTTGTACTCAGGGTTGAAAAATTTTGATAAGTAAAATTCAGTATAATTCACAGAACATATTGGATTTAAACTCGATTACATTTGGTGTCCAGGAGTCTAAATTGACACAATCTACAACATTCTGGTGCTATCCAAAGCAAACTGAAGAATGAAAACAAGGCTTAGTAGGGGTAATAGTCTTATAATATGCCATAACTACTTGCAAATTAAAGGCACACACGTGTACACACACGCACAAAACCAGGACTAACATGCATGAACCTGAACACTTATCCTCCACTCGCAAATTCCTTTTTATGTGTTTAGCAGTTCTGTGTATTCTAAGACTACTGTAGCTGCAGACAGAAAGGACAGACAAGGACTTTTGACAATTCCAAAACCAGAACAATTTATGCCAGGAAGGGAATTTCATGAATTCTAACTACATATAATCAAAAATATGGACTTCCCTAGGAATCACTGTGATTATGAATGCTTTGGACTTTTAAACTGAGTAAGCTCTAATGGAGAATAAAGATAAAATACAACATATTTGAAAGTTAGACTCTTTAAGAAAACTCTTGGCAGAAACTCTTTCAGAAATAGCCAAAACTAAAAGAGTTGAATTGCAGCTTTCCTGTGAATGCCACAATGGCATATTTACTTCACTGCTTTGGCACCACAACAGTGAAATATAAGTGAAGGAGCCTGACAACAAATTATTAATTAGAAATCTGAAAATGATAGGCTTTTTGAAAAAATTGAGACTGCAGTCAGTGACTTCAGAATGAGAATGAGAGTACCTGCAGTAAAAGATTTAGACTTTGTTTACATTGATTTGTGCTACAAAAGCAGCGCGAAAATCCTTCTGAACTGTAAATTCCTGAACTCTTCTTATAGTGTCAAATACTGGCCCCATTTCAGAGGGCTAGAGGGGGAGACAATATTATTGTCTGCAAGCAACAAAACAGAGATGCCACCAAACTATTCTTCAGATCTTCTGAAGAAACCTCAGGATTTTGCTGCTTGCAAACCATACATCTCAGACTTGTGCTTTAATTTCGCCCTGTTTAAATAAAGTAAATTTAAGCAAATATTAGCTTTTCCAGAACCACTGAAAGTTGAACCTCTTTTAGCAAAAGACGTTACAGATCTCAGATATAGCTTAAGGACTGATATTTGAAGAGTATTATTGCTGATCACCAATAAATGTTGAGGATTCAGACTGATAGTGCGCCTGTAGATGTGCGGGGAGGCTGCTCCAGACTCAGTTAATTGAGTCTGCTGAAGCATGTTAATTAACACACTCCAGCAGCCTCTGCGTCTCATGTATCAGTGTCCCCATGCTTCAAAATGGCAGTGGGGATATTTTAACTAAATCTCATTCAATGAGCTTTAGTTAAGGCACGTCTGCCACCATTTTGAAGCATGGAGACACTGATACAAGAGACTCTGCAGACACTTTAATTAGAGCAGCTCTCGGAGTCACCCTGACTAAGGCATCCCCCCCCACCATCCCTGGAGCACATGCAAAAACACCCATAATATTTAAGAATTATATTTTAAGTGACTGACTACTGAAGCCCAACTTGGAAACAAAAAGAGGATTCTGTTTACCTGATGATCTTTCTGAACATTTTCAGATTTTTCTGTATTTGACTGGGCAAAGAAGTTAGAAAGTTCAATATCTGTGATTATCAAACTCAAATTGTTTGTACCTTGATTTGCAATACAGGTACAATTTAAAACCACAGGTCCTAATCCTCATTTATTCATGTGTACCCTAGCAGAGATATTTTTCTACTTTGATGGACTTGGTGATTCAGCTGGAATGGTTTATAGAAAATGTTGTTGAATATTTTCAATAGCTATAGCTCATCTTGCAAGAGTTTGTTTCTATTTGCCATTAGCTGCTTTGGTAGCCCATCAAACTGGGGGTCAATGCCATGGAGAAATCTATACCTTCCATCTTGAAAGACAGAATTTACCTAGATATCTTTATTAGCTTGAAATGAGCTAATGAAATGACTGCTCTTATGAACTATAACTCTTAAGTTACAATTTCTTCCTTGACTTGAGCAAATTTCCAAATTTAGAACAAAGGAGAAGAGAGGGAGGACCTCCTTGACTTCTCTGGGGCTTCTGGAATGTAGTAAGGTTGACCTGTTTTCATACCGTGGAGCATTTTGAGAATCAGAGAAATAGAAGAGATGAAAGGATAGGACAAAGTCAACTGCTTTTAACTGAAAAGTAGATGCCAGCCAGAGCCCATGAAGTACAGTAACATTTGATCTGTCTCAGGTCTTTTCTGATGGTCTTACACTGTCTGTAACAAGTAGGTGACCTGGGACCGATCTCAATATAGTCCACTTCTTTCCGAGCTAGCCACCCACCTGTCTCTTCTGCTATGCCTTAATGTTCCTGATTCTCTGACATTAAATCAGGCAGGAGGCTGCCCTTAGCTGCCCTGCTGACAATGGCCTCTGTACATGCTCCAACTTCCCCTTGATGTGTCCCATGCCTCACAGATGTTTCATATGGCCTAATAACCAGCCTCATCATCACACAGCTTAAGAACCAGCCGTATCATACACTGGTCTCCCAGCCCTATCCCTGGGCCTATCAGCCCCTTCCATAGGCTCTAGGCCCTGCCTTTGGGCTCCAAGCCCCATTCACAGGCCACAAGCCTCTCTAGACTCTCAGCCCCATCCTTGGGCTCCCAGCCCCATCCCAAGGTGTCAAGCCTCCCCTGTCCTCAGGCTCCCAAGCTCTGTTCCTGGACATCCTATCACTCTTGGGCCCCAGGTCCCCTCACTGGGCTTCAAGCCCCTCTCTGCCACACTAGGGCTTCAATCTCTGTCCCCCCCTGGAGCCTAAAACCTGGCTTCTAGGTCCCTGTTAACCTTGGAGCCTCACACCTGGCTTTCAGGTCCCTGTTATAGATAAACCTACCAGGGAAGTGGGGGCTAAGGTTACCAAGCACCCCTACCCACCTTTCACTGGGGAGATAACTGGCTGGGCATTTCTTGGGATCTATCCCACCATAGGTAGCTCCACCAGGCCACTAGGAATAAGGAAGTATTTAAATTCAGTAATTGGAATCACTGACCCCATTCTATTTGGCTAAATCAGAATCAGATATTTGGCACTGATTTTAGATTGGACAGGGAGAGGCATGTACAGCCAGGTGGCTGCAGGTTCTCCCACAGCTCCTCCAGCTGTGTCTGCCTCTCTCCAGGTAGGGGAGCCACAGGAGAAGCCCCCACGGCTGCCCTGCCCGGCCCCCAACCCTGGCTGACTGCTGGATCCACTCCAGCTTCCAGACAGTGTGCTGCGCCTGCGCCATGAGGCTGCTCAGCCTAGCACCATTCAGCCCCAGGAGCCCCAGCTCCCAGACAGCATGCAGCACCCTACTGAATTGTACTGCACCTGCACAATGGGGCACCTGCCGCATGGGTGCCAGGTGGGCAAGGACAATCCCCGTGACCCCCCACTACCCTGCGCTGTGCAGGGCAGCTCTGCCATGAGCCTTCAGAGGCCCTGATCCCAGATAATGCAGCTGGTGAGTGTGGGTTGCTTTTTTTTTTTTTTTTGAGTGCTAGGAGGCTGGGGCTGTGTGGGGCATGGGGCCAGGCAGGGCAGCCATAGGGGCTTTTCCCATGGCTTCCCCAACCTGGGGAGAGGCAGGCATAGCCAGAAGAGCCACAGGAGAACTTGCAGCCACCCAGCTGTGCCTGCCTGTCCCCACCCAGTCTGAATCTCTGAATCTTTTCTGAATCAATTAGGAGGCTTTGGATTCAATTCAGACCTTTTAATGGGCCTCCTGATTTGATTCAGAGTCAGAGATTCGGCCACCAAATCGGTGACCAAAGCTTCACACAGCCCTATAGGCCCCCCTTCCCCAGCAGGGTGCAGTTTTCTGTCATGCCCAGCACAGGGAACCTCCAGACTGAGCAGCAGCTCAGCCAATGTTTACCTTTGCAGCAGACTGCTGCCCACTCTGCAGTTCAGGGCTCAGCTCTTATAGCCCAGCTGGGCACTGTTCCCCAATCAGCCAACCTTGCCTGATTAGGACTTGCAACCGGCTGCAGCTGCTTGCCTGCTGCCTATGCCCCTGTAGGTAACAGAGCCCAGGGTTCCTGTTACAATGTCGCACTTTAGTCTTTTGGATGGATTATCTCATGCCTAAGCCAGACAACTTTCTATGGTTCCAGAATACGCAAGCTTACTGTCCTGACAACTCTGAAGTGGTTTTCTGTCACCTGAGGTAGATGATATTCTCAGTAGAAGATTTTTCCTCTTTACACATGAAACCATTGCGCTGTCATCATGCTCTCTGACCAGGGCTGCCCACCTGCCATGCAAAATACAGCTCATCCTCACAGACTTCTAAAACATCATGTGTTAGCTGTGGTGCCATTTAAAGACATCTTCATTGCTGTACTGATATGGTTGAAGTCATGCAATACTGTAGCATTTAGTCCAATCACTACATCCCTTGATACAAAACATTTCATTACTCTATTTGAGGCTACATTCCTTTTTTCTATAACTCTAAATGACTGAATTTAGATGAAGATTTAATACTGACATTAGCCTTCCCTAAAATACAATGATTCAATAGACCCTGAGACATGCCTAATCTGATTTCATTCTTATTCTGTCTGAGAAACAAGACTTCCTTTTCCAATCTGGAAATAGTAATTTTAGCATGACTTTACAACACTGCACTGAAGGAAATAAATATACCTTGAAATGTTTGCAAGGTCAATTTTAATGTCAAAACACAAGGCTGATCTTTAAGAAACTTACTTTTTCCTCATGACTAAGATAAATATCCATTCAAAGGAAAATGTATCCAGACCATTTTCAGAGATGCTTATCACTGCAAAAGAATTTGGAGTGGTTTGAACTTTTGGATAATCAATGAAGGAACTGGCCATACCCCAGAAAATGCTAATACAGCAGACAAACTGTATCACCCTCAATGACAATATCACCAAAAATACCAATTACTGAATAGCTGAGAAGGCCTAGTTCTTTAACATCTCTGAAACGCATGGAGCCACAGTGAAAGGGGAGCTAGTGAAGGGAAGCCTCCAAAGGCACTGTTCATACTAGGTTTGTCTATACAAGACACTTTACTGAACAGTAGACTAATGTACTGCACAGTAAAGCATCACCAAGTAACACTGCTACTATGCTACTGCACTGTAAATTAGTCCATTGAACAGTTAGCTAGTACCTGTAAATACTAGATACTGTGCAGTAGGGCTCATGCAGACGCTGACCAGGAGCACATTTGTTCCTGGACAGCCACATGAGCAGGGAGCCTGGTCCTGGTGCTGCTCAGCTCCTGGCTTTCCCAGGAGCCAGGAGCTGATCAGCACAAGGACTGAGACCCTCTCTGCCTCCCCACCTGTCCCAGTGCTGTGACGCTCCCGGCTCCCCACAGGAGTGGAGAGCTGATCAGCACAGGGCTGGGGAGCTATCAGTGGGGCACGTGGCAATGAGCCCCTGGCTGGGCGGGGAATCCCCACTCAGCCAGGGGCAGCTGGGAGCTGTCCCAGTGATGGATTCAAGCAGGGGGCTGGGACCCGTCCCTCCCCTGCAGCTCTTTCACAGCCCCATGCCTCCATCACCTGATCAGGATACAGGGATGGGAAACAGCTGTGGGGGAGGGGCAGGTCCTGGCCAGTAGGGCTGTGCAAAGTTTTGGTCACTGATTTGATTTGGAGGAGATTTGGGCCAATTTGGTGACTGAATTTCTGAATCCGAATCGAATCAGGAGACCCATTAATTTCTCCATATTGAATCAGAACCCTCCGATTCAATTCACAGAGATTCGATGATTCGGACATAGACACAGCTTTAAATGGGTTTCCTACATTCCTCAAGGTACCAGGCAGCTTGTGAACCCTGAGATGGTCCGGTAGATATAGTGTCCCACAGGAGTGTGTGGGGGGGTCCCCTGCATGCTCAGTGGCGGACCCAGAAGTGGACAAGAAGCACTGGTTTTCTATGATACTATGAACATCTCATATACATATTCAGATTGCAGCTGTAAAAGGTATCATGAGAGATTAGTGTCCTCATCTCCCCTCTGCTCTTACCTGTGGTGCTTTTGAGGGTGTTGGTGTTTCTGGTTCTCTGCCCACAAGCTGTGTTGTATAAGGATTTGAAATGAATTTCTACTGCTAAATCTGATGACACCATGGATTCTGCTCATGTTCTTTCTTTTAAACTGGTTTTGAAATGTCCTAATTTGAAGGAAAATGGCATAGTTTTTTTTTTCTCCCAGCAGTAACCAATATTCAGATATAGTGCTATGAAATGTGTGCATTTTGATGGCATCCCTTCAGAGTTTCATCTATGCACTCATACTCATTCATGGTACTGAAAAATCTTATATTCTTAACATCTAGAAAGTTCAGGGCCAGATCTTCAAAAGTGCTCGGCAGGACCTAACCCCGAGGCCAGGCTGCCAAAGCTCTTGAAGCCCTGAACTCTTCTGAATGTACGTAGAGATGCTGGTGGGAGGAACTGGGTGTAGAGGTCTTCGGACAATCTGGGGCCCTGGATCATTTTTTCTCCTTCTGAGAAGTATATAGGTTCATGTGATTCAAATTATACACACTGTAAACACAGAAGTAGAGATGAACTATTTACTCCACTGTAAATTTTCATTATCATTATTAGAAGCCACAAAGAAATAATAAGTCATAGGTTGTGTACAGTTCATGAGGTTGTACACACTATTTTCCCAGCATATTCCACGAATCCAACAGACATTGCTGTAGGGTTTAAAATATGTGCATTCATGCAATAACTTTGAAACAGTACAGGATTTCCTACTTGCAATGCTTAGTTTCATAATCCAGGTCTAACATTAAAATACAGATAAAACTGACTGCTTTTTTTCATTCATATTCTACAACTCACCACTGTTTATCCTCTTAAAAAAACAAACAACAACCCTGCTCCTCCCAAAGATAGAAAAATGAAAGAATAATTTGCTCAAGGACTGAGAATAGGATTTTAAAATGTTCTGCCTCTTAGGCATTGGTTCACATGTAGCCATGTTCACATGTAGTGCAGCCTTTGGGTCACATGTAGTGTTCAGCAAGTTAATAAAATAAATCAACTGTCCTACAGCTCATTTGAAAGGAAGCTAGGCTCAACATCTTCCTAGTGAGCACTTCATAAAAACAAAAACAACCTGCCCCCCATAAGCCACCATTTTAGCTGGCACATACTGACACCCTGGTTAGATGTCTCAGCGGCAAAATTAAAGAGACAATCTTCTGCATCGGGGTGAAATTCAATAACTAATCATAAAATGCCCTTTTGGATTAAGAGAGATTTCAGGGTAACAGATTTAAGAGTAACATAGTAAAATGGCATCATCACAAAGACAGCATTTTGTAAAAAGTCTACTTTTAAAACTGGCATAATAGACTTCTCTGAAGGAACATGCCTCAGAGTTAAGATACTTGGTCCATCTTGCGCACAATTTTTGTTCAGGCTTCCCACATTATATACATCTTTTTTAACATTCTACATTGCTAAAATTCAATAATACATTAGCGCAAAAGTTTGTACAAGCCATGATTCTTGTTTGGTATACAAGATTATACAATGAAGGAGCCATACATTCCATATTTATCTTTCATGAGAAGCTTTACTTTTCCATCCTCCTTTTTGATCCTCTCAGCTGATGGTATGAAGAGACTCTCAAATGATGGTATACTAGTATTTTCTTTGCTTTATAACTCTGCAGATTATAGGCACAACTGACCATTATATTTCCTTTATATCCATCCTGTTCTTCAAGATCACATATTAGATAATCTTGTGGCAAATGTTGAGCCTGCCTCAAAGCAGTTTCCACTTTTGCGAAAATACTTCTACTATTTCAAGCCATCATTTGTACATGCAAACTGGGCAAAAGATTACCCAGCTATTACCTACATTCACTCATATGTATGCAAAACTGGTTCACACACTTCTCTGAGCAGCATCAAAGGTAGAAGCTGTTTGATATCACAGGTATTAGGGAGAATGTGTAGTTAATACCAAGAGTGGAGGTGCCTCCAAGGTGACTAATAGGGGAACTAATGCAAAATTGTTCAAACCAAAATCAACAATACAACTAGGTCCTTTCTCTGATCAGATAGTATTAGAGCCTGCCAAGTCACAGTTCTCGCCCTTTCCTTGGTACAGAGTCATAAGAATTTTCTGAGACAAAACAGAGCTTTTGGGAGCTCAAGGAGACCGTTTTGTGCTTCTAGAATGACCTCTGAATCAAAACAGCTTGAATTTTAGTAGCATTGTAAGGTCTAGAGATTTAGAACGCCGTCTCTTCTCCTAGGATGAAGGCATAGACAGTTCAGTCTTGTGAGGGGAATTAAAGAGAAATAAAGGGGATTGCTCCTAGCTGCTATGAAGTCTTATCTCAATGGCTCTGAATCTCTAGGATTAAAAAATGAGTACATAAATCCCCGAAGCAAGTAGTCCCTCAAGTGTACTTCCTGGGATGTTTGAGTCCTCTTCTTGAAGGATACTGTATTATCCTCCAATATTCTCCTTGTCAAAATATAAGGGAGCAGTGGTGGGGGCATTAGCAGGCATGACAACTCCACAAGAAGAGCAATATCTGAAGTCCCTAGATCTCTGCATTGTAAAAGCCACTACAAACCATTTTAGGCTCTGAATAACAAAGAAAGAAAGAAGGAAAAAAAACCCCTTAGGATAAAAAAGCAATAAATTGAGATAATATACTAAGTACTTACCTATTTGCAACAAGATATTTACACTACAAAGGTTAGTAGGCCATGTGAGCAAAAGCACATGGATAACCCACGTTCCCAAGCAGAGGTGATGAGAATAGACTAAAGGAGGGTCAGAGGACTCCGCCCATTTTATAGCTTCAGACAGGAAAACAGATGTGGACTGCAGGATTCACCCTGATAGTACTGCTATGGAAGGATCAGATGCCAGTGCACTGTATGCCGAGGGTGGGTGAGACGCATGTAATTACTCAAGGCAGAAGTGTGAGACTCTGAAACAGTGTTCAACTATTTTAAAACTGCAATTTGGGCACCCAAGACACTTAAGGACCTTGTGAAAAATTTAACAACTTGTGCCTTAAAATTCTTCCTGGCATTAGATTTTCTGCCCTGCAGGGAAATGTCCACTGGTTCCTATAAAAGAGCCGCTTCCTTTTTGCAGAACCCAGAGACTTTTGGACATTTCCCCTCCCCAGATAATTTCTACTTAAGAATCCCCACGATGGTCTAAAAGGGCTATAATACTGTTTGTTTAACTAAACTGTTTCAATGGTTCTGTGTTGGTTTCACTTCTTCATATGCCTAAACTGCCATGGTATCATATATACAGTGACCACAATTTTATAAGCTATATTTTTTAAACCACATTTACATAAAACGTTATACTTTTATAGAAATGAGAAAAAGAGTAAGAATCTAGCTAGGTGTGCTACTCTGACTACCTGAAAATTGCAATGTGGCATGTTGTACTGTGCTGCAACATCTCTCAAAAGGAAAAGAAAAAAGGTTCAGGACGTGTACAACATTCATCTCAGAAACTTTACCAAATGAACATCTGTCCAAAGGAAGAGAAGTTTAGAGAGTGTGAAGTAGGCAAGGGGCTAGGTTCCCATACAACAGTTACCACATATCTATTTTCACAAATATGGATAGTATTTGAAGCAGCAATGAAGAAAAGAAGGGCTCATGGATATTTTCTGAACTACTAAAAGTTTTAAAACATCAAAAATACCAGCATTTCCATATTCATAAGTAAAACTATGGCTTCAGACCTCTGTCAGACTAAGAAATGAAGGAAAATAATCTTCCTAGTAAAATTGGTTTCTATGGCAATCTGCAGAACTTGTTGTGAGATCACCAAGTATGGGCATGGGCCTCTATGCCCTGTTGACATTCACTGATCTTCTTTTCTCACAGGCTGGCACCAGTCAACATAATTGGGTTGGTTTCCTCTCTCGTATCTCGCCTGCCATGACTTTGATGACTTAATTAAACAGAAAGGGGTGGTGACTCCCCGACCCAACATTGACTGGCACTTATTCCACCATCAGATCCAACTTAGACGCAGGGAAAAAAATGAAGTAAATAAAAAAAAAAACCTTGTTGTCCGCATCATGCTCTTTTCCCAGCTGCAAGGGCCTGGGGACAACCTCCTTCTTCTCCTTGCCTTCACCCACAAACACTTGACTGTTAGACCTGCGAGCAAGCAGGTTGGGTTTTTTTTTTCTATAACTGATGCTGCACCAGCTTAATTGACCACTCATGGTATCTAATTAGCACAGGAAACAAAAGAACATCTCTCTCTTCTCTTTTTTTTCCCCCTTTTAAATGTGAGGTCCTCCAAGCTCACAAGACCAGACCTGTCTCTCGTCCCGTGCCCGGGGACTACAGTCTCGGGCAGCAAACGGCTCTCCACCCTACCTGCCCGCGTTGTCTTCTCTGCCTGCACTCTTCCTCTGGGTCCTGCTCCCCACCACCAGAAGTAGTCCTGGCCATTTAATTAAGGTCAATCTGCCTCCCCTGGCAAGGCAATAAAGTCGAGCCAGTACAGACCGGGAGTTTCCTCTGTTCCAGCTGGGCAAGTGCTCCTGGCTAGGGACACACTCTGGGTAAGTAGTCTTAGGTTCTCCACATCCAGGCAATGCCTTGCCATGATTGTATAAGCTGAGGTTTCGCATGTGTTGAGTGAATATTTTAAAGGATCCTACAGAGAGCAAAGACAGATACATGGGTAGTAGGTCTGTGCAAAGTGGCTAGTATTCACTTCAGATTTGGACTCAGCCAATTCAGGGGGCAGTGATTTGATTCAGTGATTCGAATCACTGTCCCAAATTGATTTGGCTGATTCAGCTGAATCTCTGAATAACACAGGCCTCATCCCCCACCTGCTCTCAATGGCTGCCCTGCCTGCCCCAGCTCCCATCTCTCTGAAAGAAGAGAGGGATCCCCAACTGGGCAACAGCCTGTGAGTGGGGGCTTTTTTTTAAACAACGGGGATCTGGGCCAGACGGGGCAGCCATGGGTGGGGCTGGGAGAGCAGGTGAGGATCGGGGGCTCATGACAAAGCCCCCCAGACAGCATAGGGGATTGGGGGGCAGTGGCAATCACCCCCTGCCGGGCAGCAGCCGATGAGTTGGGACTTTTTTTTTTTTTAAAAGAGCCAGAAGCTGAGGTGGGTGGGGCAGCCATGAGGGGGTTTGGGAGAGTGGGCGGGAGTCATGGGTACTTAGCAGGGCTGGGGGAGCAGGCAGGGATGAGGCCTGGAGGGGTCCCCCCATAGTCTCCTCCCTCCTCCTCCAGCCGCACCCCCCCCCCACTTACCAGCATGGAGTCAAGGTCCAGCTCCTTGCTGCAGCAAGCGGGGACTGCCCAAACTGCCAAAGCTTTCCCAGTTGATTTGAAGCTCTCCAGATCAATTCAGACCTTTTAATTGGTCCCCTGATTTGATTCGGAGATTCAATCACCCAACCGGGCCAAATCTCCTCCAAATCAACTCAGCACCCAAAGTTTCACACAGCCCTAATGGGTAGTACCCTTTCAGTTCACTGTTAACGTTACTATTCATTATGTGTATTGTGGTTCACATCTAGAGAAATTAGAGACAAGGGTTCTATTAAAGTATGTTCCTCACCCCAGAGTTTTCTATTATGTAAGACTGTATTAAGGGTGAGGGTTAAGAAAGCCATAATACACAGCAAAGTTGCCCTAGTACAAAGGAATACTAAAGGTGGAATATACACTACTGTGTAAAAGGCTGGGAAAACCTGGAAAAAATAGCCACTCAGCAAGCAAACTCTGCTGTTTATAAAAAAAATATATCCAAGTCTGTGCAAAAAAGCAGAAATTCTTGCTCTGACTTTATGAAAATATGTTCAGTGTAATTTCAGTACCAATATCTTTTCACAGAAAAGTCCTTGAAGTATTTTTTTTTTACTTTGTTCCAACCCACTCCCAACACAGACTCAGATGGATCTGATCTCATTTAAACTCATGTAAGTCAGGAGTAATACAACTGATATAACACTTATTTTAATGAAATCAGAAACAGACCTATATATCATCAAGCTTGCTTTTCTCCACAATTTCCTGCAATCCAAATTCGGAGATAGGGCTCTAATGCAAAACCTGACTGTTGAGTCCTTTTTTTTTCCTCTTCACTCATACAAAACACGTTAAAGAAGTAATACAGACAATTTTAACAGTATTTTCTATAGCCAGCTTGTTTGCCTAAATTATCTAAATTCAATTTCTGACACCAAATTTCTGTAATTAAAGGTCACACTGAATTCATGAATAGTTCACAAGTAGTGAACTAGGCAAAAATCAGTCAATACCTATTTTGTCTTTCTAGCTCTAATATACTCACATTTCCTTCAAAGGAGAAGAAGCATTTCTGATTAAATGCAGCATTATATAGACACAGTGGGCATGTCCAGATGAGTGCACATATGTGGTTTGTGGTGCCTCAAAGCTGTTTGAAGTGCTGCAAACTGCACATAGTGCATATGCAAGCACCAAAATTTGATACCTGGAGATCCCAGAGTAAAAAAAAAAAAAAAAAGCATCATGGCCAGAAGGCACAGAGGCACGGTCCTCAAGGGAGATGCTCTGGCTTCCAGCCAGAGCACCTCCCCTCCTCTAGTTGTTCACACCAAATCCAACGTGCAGGGACATGCAAGGTGGCAAAAAGCAATAGCACAAATTTGTTACTGTTACTTTTACCACGACAAATGCACACCCTTGCACATGCATACTAGTCTGGATGCACCCACTGGGTGCATCCCTGCAAGTACACACATGTTTTTAGTGGTACCAGTATTTCCCAGCACCTAATTTTGGGTCTATGCTGTAAATATGCAGCTGAGAGAGCCTTCTCATGTGTGGCATGGATGTTTTGCAGCACCTCAAAAGCCTTTGAGAAGCCACAAAGCACACTTTCCTGCTTGTGGGGACATGGCCAGTGAGTGTGCTGAAAATCAGACCAGAAAAGCTTGTTTCTATTTGAAAATGAAAGTCTCTCCTTGAATTGACAGAGCAAAGAACAGAATAAAGCTGACTGCCTCACACATCAAAATCCTCACTATGCAAGTTAAGTGGATAGCAGCTAAGAAAATGCATTGCTCACACATTCAACCATGGAGAGTATTCACAAGTGAAAGATACCTGACAATTAAACTGAGGTTTTAGACTACTAACTAGAATCAAAGGGAAAATCCCAACAGTGCAAAAATAGTCACAGAAGTGCCCTTATAGGGAAAAAGAGAATTTCTTTTCCACTGGAAAGCCAGCAGACCAAATTCTACCTCACATGTTTGTGGCCATAGACCAGCATAGTGGATATTCAAGAAGTGACACAGAAGCAAATAAAGTTGCAGCTCAGCAGAAAGGGCACAGACAGAGGTGACAACTTTTGCCTTATCTGGGCACAAAAAGCAATTTATAGCTGTGACCAAACACAAGTGCACAGATGCAAACAGCTTCAAAAATGGCCAATTGGATGAATATCTGACCCCTCATTGCATAAGGTATCAAATAAAGATGTTACAAAATGTAGCCTCTTTTGTAACTTGTGCCTGCCAAGCTCCCAGCCTGTTGCTGTTTTCAGAATGGGAGGGGGGAAAAGGACCAGAGGGAGTTCAGCCCCCACGGGAGGGTGGCACATGTGTATTGCAGTCCCCTCCTGAGATGGGGGGGGCTCCAATTCATGCACCCCACCCTTCAGTACCAGCTGAGGAGCCCCAAGAATGAGCTCCCCCAGCTGCCTTTCCCTCCTCCCATTCTGAAAACATTGAACACTGACAGAAAGCCTGGCTGTTGCTATGGGAAGACTCCCAGCCCTAGCTAGATCCCCCTGTCCCCTGAAACCTACAGTGAACTTCTGTTTGGTCTGGGGTAACATTGTAACTCAGAACTGTTTGCAAAACTCATTCCGAGTTACAGCTTGGAGCTGTACTTCAGTGTGTTGCCGGCTCAGTAGCACTGGGCTATATTGGGTGCAGACAGGTGTAAGTTAGAGTAGTCCTGAGTCAGCCTCAGAGGGAAAGAACTATTTGTGTTTCCTCCCATCTCAAGTATTGGCCAGACTCTTAGGTGGGCAGCATCTTTATGATGTATCTGAAGAGTCAAATATCTTTTAACAGATAATCTAATTGATTTGGAGCATGATCCAGAAAAAATTAAAACACGCACATGCCATACACACAAGGGTCACATGCAGGCACATGTGGTTTGTAGCGCCACAAACCTCTTTGCGGTGCCACAAACTACACACCTGGCATGTTAAAACATGCATAATGCTCCCAGGAAAGCAAGTAGCAAAAAAAAAAAAAAAAAAAAAACCTGGGGCGGAAAAAAGCAGTGTGGTGTGGTGTATGCGAGAGGAGTGTGTACCAGCAGACACAGATGCTGGTTCCTCCCAGGAGATGCTCTGGCTGCTGGCCACAGTCTCTACTGCTTTAGTTGTCCCCTGGCTCCTCCAGCACGGCAGGAGCTGGGCAGAGTAGGGAAACAGCAGTTTCCCTGAAGCGTGGTTTGCCCCACACCAAACTGCATGTGCAAAGGCATGCACTGTGGCAAAAAGTAACAACACAAACTTGTGCCACAACTATTTTTGCAGCAGCAAGGACGTGCCCCTACATGTGGGGATGCGCCCAAGGTGTTTGCTTTTGTGTTTTTCTCATACTTTAGTCATTTCAGAAGCTACTTGACCAAAATATTTCTTGCTCTTTTTCTATATATAACATAGAAAGAAAAGTCCATTAAATCATCACTTTGGCCATGTGCCCATGAGCAGCAATGTGTTTGCTTGGGGACTAGTAGCAGTAGCACATGTTGTGCCACCGCTTCTTTCCCTTGGTGAACACCTGTGCCACGTGTGCTCTGGCACACAGCAGGTTACCCCAGGTTGGGTAGGGGAGGCTGGGGCCAGCAACTGTGCTGGCCCCAGCAGCCTTACCTGGGGTCCTGGAGGCCTCTGAGAGCTGCAGCCATGGCATTCCTGGAGCAGGGAGCCTGGTTGGCAGCTGGAGTGTGGCTCTAGCCAGCCAGGCCACAGCTTGGGTGGTGCATGCTGCCACCAAGTATGCTGCCCTGCTTTTTTTTGGCATGAGTTTTTTAGACTCCAGGATTTCCTGGGGTCAAACTCCACCCCTCACAATACAAAGTGGCAATGGGGGAAATGCCTGCATGTGTGGTGTGTGGCACCTCAGACAGGTCTGCAGCACCACATACCACATGTTTGCACATACCTTGATGCACCCTTAGGATGTGCCCAGACGAGCATGGATGCTTGGTTCCCCAGGGACAAGTAGCAGCACTGCACCTTGCAGCACCCAGGGTGGGTTAGAAGAGGCTGGGGCCAGCACTGTGCTGGCCCCACCAGTCTTACCAGAGGTCTTGGGGGCCTCCCAGGGCTGCAACAGTGGCAATTCTGCTGTGTGGAGCTGGGCCAGAAGCCACAGCGCAGCTCTAGGCAGCCCAGCTCCACTTTTGAGCAGCGCGTACGGTCTGTGCACGCGCTGCTCTCCTCTTTTTCTCCCACAAGTTTTTCTGACCCCTGGATATCCAGAAGTCAAAAAACCTGTGCAAAAAAAAAAAAAAAAGGCAGAGCAGCATATGCATAGGCAGTGCTGCGTTGCAGCATGGAAAACATCTAAATGTGTGCTCTGTGGCACTGCAAATGTGTTTGTGATGCCGCATACTGCACGTCTACTGTTGTCTGGATGTGGTCTTAGTGTGCATTTTTGATGAATGGTATCCAAGTGGTGATTTAAAAAATTTCACCATGAATCTTTCTGACCAAAATTTCCTATGCTGTGACAGTAGTAACATTAACTGCTTTTTCATCTACCATAAAAGTCTGAAATACAACATGCAACGCGGCTTCAATGATTAAAAAATTCTCTTTTTAGCTACAGTAAAATTCTAGTCACTTTTGTAGTCAATGTTTTGGGAATCTACATAATTTTATCTTTAAAAGGTTCATAAAGAATATTCTTGTGCAACATCAGTAACTTCCTACATTGCACAGGCACTAAAATACACACTTCAAAGACACAAAGCAGTCAGTTCTGTTCAGAATGTAATGCTTCTTTATTTATTTCCTGCCCTAAAAATTACCTTCTTCTTGTCAAAAAAAGAACCTACATATTCTTCTTTTCTGGCTTGGTTCATTGCTGCCCTTGTGTGATTGTTTGCATCCATACAAAGTGAACACAAATTAGGTGGAAATGGTACAAGTTACAGTTTGGTAACATATTTGCATTGGTGTGGTTACAGAAGGTCAGAACAATGCTTTATGATCCCTATCTTCTATTTTCCTTTATACTCTATGGCTGTGTGACTCCTGAGCTTCTCGGCTACCTTATGTCCTTCCCTTTCAGATAGGATAAGCTCCTTTTCATAACCTTGGCAGCCACCTCACCTCCTTCCACTTGAGCAAGCTTTGATCTTCTTGCGTTGCTTTTCCTCAGCTGCCCCCTTGCCGTGAAATTATATATCAGTCACCAGTACAGTGAGGATGAGATTGATACCTCTTTTCAGGAAGATGGTCCTTTTTATGGTCTTCTCCTAAATACCATAATGCACCCTGATTCTGCTTTCTGTCCCATTCTCCAGACCCAAAACATACAAGCCCACACACTACCCAAAATATTGTTTCTGTTTCATAGAATATAACTTATTTTATGCACTTACCACTTGTTTCACCTCCTGAATTTCCCATAAATTCCCCTTACTGCATACCTTAAACTGACCTTTTCCTATATATTGTTAAAGTATTCCATATGATGGACCTGTATCTTCCAAACCAAACTTTACTTACAACTGAAGGCTTATTAGAGCCAAACTTTTAGGAGCTATTTGTAATGTGTTATTGTTAATATTACTAACCACTTTAGGAAGCCAGCATATGAACTTAGATAGCATTATTACTCCCAAAGGTGATAAATGAGGTGATTTCGATATCAACAGCTCAACACCAGCATTTTGCAAAACTGTTTATGTTACAAAGCGACAGACCCATTTGTAACTTCCGCAAAAGACGGCTCCAAAATGGGCTCCATCCAGAAGAGATGTTTCCTTCAGTTTGGCTTCTGTTTATAGTAAGCATGACGAAAACAGGCCCTTTTGCTCAGAGTTGTGTGGTGTATGTTTCCGACATGGAGTGTTTTATCTCCACTGGTTTCCAAAGATAAACACAAGAACATTTTCCTACAAAGTTAAGACGCATTTCTGTGGAATTAACTTCTGTATTTATAAAATGAACTTCTAAATGAAGTAATTTTCCTGGAAGATTTCAAAACATTGGAGCATTCTCTTTCTAAACATAGAGAGATACTTAATGTGGCATAGCTGCTGTATAAATAGGCCATCCACCAAAGCAAAGACAAGTTGATTACATTTAAGTCTGCCTTTGACAGCTACCATCCTCAGTACTCAGATCCCCTTCACAGTTTTTGTTCCATAATAGATAACATTTCTACTACTATAACATACATTGATTTGGATAAAACAAGAATCTTCAGAGCACCAAACCCCTAAAAACTTAAAAGTTAGGCTCATTTTTTAATTACTATTACCTTTAATTTTAACATGCTTCTGTACTTCCGGGCTCAAGCCCTGAGCAGGATAGGAATGGTGAGATATCACAGGAAAGGTTATTCTCATGAAACTTCCTGCTGGACTACAAGCAGGAAGTACCAAAAATATCGTAAGAGTTTCTTCTTACAAGTTTTCCAAATGTAAGAGCTTTGGATGGTTCAAAAATAAGATTTGATTGAAGCATCTGAATTAAGGAGGGGGTTGATTTCCAAAATTCATTAGTGCTTTTCCAAAATACCTGAGCTTTATCAATTTTTCCATCAATGATTTCTACTACATTCTGTGGTGAAACAAGTTATGTTGGCAGTTAGGTAGATGGCAGTAGAACATAGTTGTGTGATGCCCTATGTATTAATGAATCACATGACAGCAGTTAGTGTCCACTTAGTACATTTGCAGATGACACCAAGCTGGGTGGAATAATAGACATTTTAGAGAATAGGATTAAGATTCAAAGTGACATTGACAAAATTGGGAAAATGATCTGAAACATATATGATGAAATTCAATAAGGACAAGGGCAAAGTGCTACACTTAATATGGAACAATCATAAGCACAAAACACAAAATGGAGAATGATTTGCTAGGCTGTAGTACTACAGAAAATGACCTGGGGATTTATTGAATCACAAGCTGAATATGAATTGACACTGCAATATTGTTGTGAGAAAGCCAATGGCATGCTGGGATGTATTAACGGGAGTACCGTATCCAATATTTAGGAAGAGAATCTTCTACTTTATTCAGCACTATTAAGGCCTCACCTGCATTCATTTTTGCCCACCACCCTTCAAAAAAGATATGAGCAAATTGGAGTCTGGAGGAGGGCAAGATCTAGAAAACATGACATAGGAAGAAAGGTTGAAAGAACTGCGATTATTTGGTCCAGAAAGAAGACTTGCAGAGAGGAGGGGAGGGATTTGCTATCAGCCTTTAAATAACAAATGGGTTGTAATAAAGAGAGTGGTTAGTGATGGGAGTTTTTTTTGTCTGCCTGGGAAAGAACAAGATGTAAAGGTATAATAAGCAGGGTTGATGCCCTTGGCAAACCCGAGGGAGCACTGAGGATAACAAGGAGTGGGGCATATGCAGAAGTCTTACCTATGCCACAAGCACCTGGCTCCTGCTGCACAAGCAACATTGTAGGGCTGCTTTTGCTGCCAGAGCATGGACTCCATGGGGATGGGGGCAATTCTAGCATCCCTCCTAAGTTGGGTCTGGTGCCCCAATTGTGCACCCCACATTACACTACTAACAAGAAATAATAGGCTTAAGTTGCAACAAAGGAGATTTAGACTAGACATCGGAAAGAACTTTATAAGTATGAGGTTGGTTAAACATTGCAACAGATTTCCCAGAGAGGTTGTTGAACCTCCATTATTGGTCGTTTTCTAATGCAGGTTAGATCAACTTTCTTCTCCAGTAGTTTAGACAGGGGTTTGTGCAAAGGGTGGGAGAAACTGACCTCCTGTCATCCCTTTCTGCCCAACTTTTCTATGATTCTATGTTGCTTTTCTAGGGCTCAGTCCTGCACGTTGCTGCATACTCTGCCCCTAATCCTGCAAATCTCTTAAGCAAATTCTTAACCTTGGGTATAGTGAGTACCTAAGGGCGTGTGTTGACAAAACGAGGAACATGTGTGCATAACGCTTTAAAGTGGGCTATGTGCTTTTCCACCACTTTAATAGTGTTGACATTTGCACGTCAGTGGTGTATTGCGCATTAATTCCAGCCGCTATAGCACATTCAGCAGCATAATGCACCTTAAATGACTTTGGGTTTCAGCAAACTAAAACACCTCCGAGGAGTTTTAGTTTGCTGTCCTACAGCTGCAGAGTGAAACACTGGGCTCCATGCAGCTCAGGGATTGTGCAGACAGCCTGGCACCAACCTGGGAAGGTAGGCTCCACTGAAGAAAAAAACCCAAAAAACAGCGAGCCTCATTTTTTTTTTCCCCCTGGAGCTAGCCTGCCTGCATGAGCTGCGTGGGACCCCAGTCCTTCCCTCCACAGGTACGGTGCCTCCCTGGGACCACCAAAACCAGGTGCCTGCAGGCAGGTGCTGCCTGGGGGGGAAGGGCACCACTGCTGCAGAGGGAAGCACCAGCCCCCACTCCCATGCAGCCCAGGGACCACTCCTCCTGCCATCAGCTCGCCCTCCCCTCCTCGCCACCAGAGGCAGGTAAGACACAGGTGTACACCACACAGGGGGTTACTTCACCAAAAATTGAAGCAGTGTTTTTAAAAACCCACTGCTTCAATTTAGGGCCCCCATTTCGTCTACGCATGCCCCAAGGTACTTAAAATACCTGACCACCTCCCCATCTTTTTGACATACTTATTTTCAAACAGTCCTGTGATGTGGAAAATATTACTATTCCTATTTTAAGGATAAGGAACTTAAATACACAAAGGCTAGGCACTGGATTCACAAAGAAATGTAGGTGTGTAAGGGCCTTTTTAGGCACCAAAGCCCAGTATTTAAGCACTGATGAGGTCTTCAAAACCCCATTTAGCTGTCATCTAACCCCAAAAGTATCTTCCCTAGGAGTCTGAAGTTCAGTGACCAGGTCGTCCAGATTTCTGTAAGTGGACACTCATATAACTGTCCAAGTCATGATAGCACTTGGCTGCTTGTTTCCTAAGCCCCAGCAGCATCCACAGAATGGGTGTTCCTGTGCGGAAAGTAATCTAGTGTACACATTCAGAACATGCATAGCCCCATTCAAAGAGCATGGAGTTAGTGACCCACCCAGATCCTGTTAAGATTTGGCAGTCCCAAGGTTCAGTTCCCTACTCTGCTTTGTTTGGACCAGGGACAAGAACCCACATTTCATCCCTCCCAAGAAGGTTCCCTGAATGAAGCCCCTCTCCTGGTGAAGATATTCCACTTTGCACCATATATGAATATTGACCAAAGCACAAGTTAGACCCCAAGTCTTCCAGACAAATCCCTTAACAACCTGATTACAGAATCAGAGTCATTCTCACTCTCTCACAAGTTGAATGGATATTTCAGTATTTTATATGAAGTGAGAAGCTCCAGCAGAAATGACTAAGACAGACCACCACGGACTGCTTGCATTTTGTGAGGTGGGAGGATCTGGATTCAAATCTTTATTCCAAACCAAATGAAGGGGATCTGAATCTTTCAAATTCCACTCTAGCCCCTGGGACAATGGATGTAAGAGGGGATGGTGGCCTCAGCTCTTCCATCTTGCTATGTGCCTATCAACTGATATTAGAAGTCAAGAACCTTATATCCCTCCCCATCATTTACTATTGACTAGCTTGCTTTTCCATAAAAACCTCCTGGCTTTTAGGAACCCATTCTTAGTTGCCAAATTCTCCCCATTGCATAAACAGCATGGCCATGCCCAGACAAGCTCAGCCTCACTCCACTGCCAGCCAGGCTCTGCATGGTTGGATTGCCACTGCTGCAGCCCTGGGAAGCCCCTAGATAAGGCTGCTGGGGCCAGCCCACTGCTGGCCCCAGCCTCCTGTACCCCACCCAGGGTAACATGCCGTGTGCCACATGGTGAACCACCTCTAGTTGTCCCTGGGGAATCAAATGTCCATGCATATCTGGACATGGCCCCTGAGTGCTTAACTTGGAACTAAGAATTCCAGTGGGGAGATGGGTGTCATAATGCTGAGCATTATGGGTAGATCCACAAAAGGAAAGGGCATTATAACTGATTTACCTAATATCACACAGGCTCTCTGTGGTGGAACAAAGGAACTCTATTCACCCAGGTTTCATCCCTGACTAGTAGGACATCCTACCCCTTAGCCATACCAACTTATTCAAGAACTCTGCTCAGTTGTTCAAAGTTAAGCACATCCTTAAGTGCTTAGCTAGACCAGAGAATAGAAGCTATATGGTGAATAACTAGAGTAGCAGTTTTGGATTGTTAGAAGTCCCTGGAATAACAAGCCAATTTAGTTGTAACTTTGCCAAATTACATGCCATAATTAGAACAATGAGGACGGTTAACCTTCTGCTTACTCCACCTCTTCTGCATTTCTGCTTTGCCCGGGTGAACTCACATTATTGCTACTAATGGGAACAGACTAATATTCCAGGAAGGAATTTTTTACAACAAACAGTCTGGGTACTGAAGGCCAGTGTATATAATATATATTTCCTTTGTGTGATTACTAGCATGCTACTGCTTTATCAGCATTAGAGGAATAAATCCTTTGTTGTATACAAAGTAAAAGGCAGCAATAGAAAAGGAGATATTCTACCAATATATAGGAAGTTTTTTTTATGAGAACTTCCTATGTACCAATAAAGGAATGACTAAAGCAGTAATTCAAGACCAGTTACCAACTTATTTGGTGGGAATACCTCACATGAAAAATTACCTTAAAAAAATCTATTCTAGACATGTACTTGAAATTAAAAAAAAAATACTTCTGTTCATAGTCCTTTATTAATACTTTAGCTAATAAGTTCACCAGCAAGAATGTTAATAAAAACAGCTAACATCATAAACTATTTGTAAAAGGTAAATTTTTAATCTATGAATGTTAGTATTTGCAATAAAAAGTATTTCTAAGATTTACATTCATTCAGTCAGGGAACAGAAACAAGAAGTTTGTGTGTCCAATCAAAACCAAACAACATAACTAAAATTTTAGGTAATATTTGGAAAAAAGGGCCTACCTCTGAATAAATTAAAAATATAGTTTTTTGTAGCGTTTGTTTAGATTATCTCAAACACATACATTTGCAAAAATTAAAACTTTAAAATTTGCCAACTTAACAAGCAAAATGTATCCAATAAATCATTGACTCTGGGTTGCTCAGTTTTATGCAAAACGTATATGGACAGCTATAGTCATTTTTAGCCCAGCAAAATCTATCATAACAAGGCTAAATTATTCTAAGACATATACACCTTGTTCCACCAGTTAATTCCTTAACAGTTAATCCATTAACAGGAGTAGTAGATAAGGTAGTCGCAAATAGAATCTTAACACTAGTATGTATTTTGCATCACCATTTCATCCATTATACCAGTCACATGTTCATTATGGACCTATAATATGCATCACCAGCTCTACAAGTGGCCCTACAAAGGTATCACTTGTGTGGGAAAGACAGGGGGTATTGCTGAAGTACACTCTATTTCCCATTCCCAAAAATCACATACACAGTGGGCATGTCTACATGAGATGCTAACTGCACAGTAGCCTAATAACATTGCACAGTAGTGCAGTAAGTAAGCATCACTAAAAACCCTTGTGCCAGTAGCATGAGTTACTGTGCATTGATTTAGTACTTAGTTAACCAAGTACTAAACTTAATGCGCAGTAACTACAGCACATTAATAAACATGTAGACACACCCAGTATTAACTGTCTCTGATACAACTGTCTTGAGCAGAGATAGCCAAGGCCTGTTTGTTAAAAGAAGTAAAAAGGGGCCTTTGCAACATGCCTGTTTGCACTCCAGGAGACTGGTTATGTTTCAGTGAAGTGACTAGATACTAAAGCAGCTGTCTTAACATTGCTTGAAACTGTTTAACCAACTTCCCATCCATTTAAAGCAAGCAAAAGCTACTAGGAATGTCAATGAGGGACATTGGGTGGCAGAGAGGTCTGAGTGTCTTCAATGTTTTTTTTGTCACCAAACCAAAACAGTGGACTCATTTTACTGCATGTCACACTGTTGAAGTCTTCATCTGAAGAATAGGGAGGTATTGAGCTAGTTTTGGCTGTCAGCTTTCAAGAAAAGGGATGTCCAGAAAAGACCACAGAGATACCATATCTACTCATATCCAAGATAATGTATTCTTTCCCATTAACATGAAAAGGAAAGGCCCCTCATCTTGGAACTGAGTACAAGCAGGGGGCAGCCACTGCTATAGCTCTGAGTTTGGCCCTGACCTGGGCTTGGGGTGAGATTTGGAGCTGCAGTTACACCCTCTGCACCTTCCTGCTACCCTTCTGCTGCTTGCCCCCTTCCCCCCACAACTGCTTACCATCTATCTCAACACCAGCTTTTGCTCTGGTTGCAGCCCTCCTTCAGCTCCAACCCTCACCTGGCCATCTAGCAGTGGTGGCAGCAGCTCCAGCCCCAACCCTGGCTCTGACCTGGGGCCAGGGCCAGAGCTGCCACTGCCAGAACTGCTGCTTTCTGGCAAGGCTGGGGCTGTAGCAACCATGTACTCTGTGGCCTGGGCCAAACTGGTGCTGGAACTGGAGACACAACAGAAAATATGTGATGGTTGGGGAGGGGCAGGC
Source organism: Crocodylus porosus (assembly GCF_001723895.1). NCBI lineage: Eukaryota > Metazoa > Chordata > Crocodylia > Crocodylidae > Crocodylus > Crocodylus porosus. Next base: position 70,651,807 of record NW_017728947.1, read on the forward strand.
ACTGGAGGAGGCAGACACAGGGTGGGTACCAGGGGTCAAAGTGCGAGGGACGGGGTGCAGGCACTTCAAGGGGGCAGGCACTAAGGTGGAGGCAGGTGATGCACTGTGCAGGCACTGGGGGGCAAGGGGAGACAGGTGGCAATGAGCAAGGGGTGGGGGTCAAGCCACTGCTGCCTGTCCCCCTATCACTGCTTTCCCTGCTGCAGCAGTGGGGGCAGGGATTTAAGATGCCTCCTCCCCCCCCCCGATAATAAGATTCTATCTATGGAAATGGAAAATTTGAACAAATTTATAAGCTTTCCATGTTTAGAATCTTATTGGAGGGGCATCTTAAATTCAAAGTCATCTTGGATTTGGGTAAATACAGTAAATACTGCTCAGCTATATGGGTTGCCTTCCTTTTTTTAATAAGTTTCATGTTTTAAAAATCCTAGCAACTCCATAGCGGTTGGACTGCTTCTTTCCTTTCTCTATTTGGCATGAAGACTCTGACTTGTGCTTTTAGATATGGACCTTGCTATAGTTACATATGCCTGGTAACCTCCACTGGGAATAATTCTATGAGAGTACATCTCTGAGGGTCACTTGGAAAATTCAGCTAATGCAAAAATGTGGCTGCCTGACTTAGCCATCACTCTAACCATCATTCCACCTGCAGCGGCAGATGAGGTCTCCAGGTCCCCACCTCATCGCCCTTCCCCCTGCCCCAAGGAACTCTGTGCAGGGCATCTATCTAGGGCATTTGTGTGGCACAGTGCAGCAGGGAAGACCACAGCCAGGGAGCTGGAAGTGGGAACTGCAGTGCCTGCATGGCATGGTCCAATATGGGAAGGGGCATTGATGTACCATGCAGCCCGAGGGACCTACGGTCCACATTAGTGATGCCCACTTGGTGTGCAGCCCCCAGCCACTTATAAACAGGGCACCCATGAACTAACCATTACATTAGAACAAGGAGTCCCAGCCTGCTGCACCAGAAAACATGGACAAATCAGGCAGAATGTCTGCTGTTCACAGTTGTTACAGAATTTACATTTATAGAAACTTGAATGACATGTCAGAAACACGGACAGCCTTGGAATGTTACCGCCAACGACGTCTTTGTTAAATCCTCTGTATCAACTGCATGGACAGAAGGACGAATGTCAGTGTTCTGACTCAAGCAAATACCACCAGCACTGAAGCCATGTTTATATGACACTAGCTCTGTTGAATAGGACATGTCATAAGGATGCCTGATAACCAGATCCTGAAACAGATCAAATACTCCCAATTCACCAATGGTCACCATTCTAGGGGTGGACAGAAGAAGGGAGTTGCAACACCTTGAAGGCGAATATGAAGAAATGTGATATTAACATCAATACCTGAGAGACTTGAGCAGTGAATTGCCCTCAATGGTGTTGTAATGTACAACAAGGAATCAATCATTCTGAGCAAATTCACATCACTACAGGCACCTATGCTTCAAGGTGGGGAGGTGCTTTAATTAGAGTGGCTCTGAGAGTCACTTTAATTAAAGCATCCTTCGCATCCCACATTTCAAAATGGCGGCAGGGGCACTTTAACTAAAGCTCATCAAAGCTAAAGACACATGCCACAGAGGCTCCTGGAGCATGTTAATTAGCATACTCCAGCAGACTTGCAATAGACTTGATTAATCAAGTCTGCTCCAATGTGTGCTAATTAGCACATATTGGAGCAGAAGTCCATCACATGTATAGGTGCCCTATGAAGGCAGATAAATGAGAGACACAAAGGGAAAAAGTTATGAACTAATATGAGGATCCACTCCATCTCCCTGGATCTATTTGCTGCATCTGCAGTTGAACATGCAAATCCTAGATCAGCCTCTAGTTGTTTCCAAGCTCACCGGTGACTTTCCTATTTACTGGAAGACTTGTCATCCTTGTATTGACAGACTGCCAGCAATGGTAGCATTCACAGCTATGAGAAGGCACAGCCATGAAGACCACTTAGGGAAGGGGTATCCAACCCACAGCATGGGTGCGACAAGTGGAATGGGCAGCCTCTGTGCGTGGCATGTAGCAGATCAGAAAAGGAGCAGGGAACACAAAGACAGATAGGGCAGAAAGCAGAGCAACAGATCAGGCAGGGGAAGGGAACTGGACTAGACTGGCACTCAGGGAAGGTACAGGGTTTACCTTGTGGCTCACCTGCCAAAAAAGTTGTCATCCAGTCATTTAGGAGATCACTATCACTGCCCACCTTGTGGCACTGCTACCGTTCCCACCTTGTAGCAAGAATTTACAGCCATTGAGAAGTTATGCACAGAAAAAATTGTTCAATGTCTACAGTACTGTGCTGCTTTCTGACCATCTTAGTAAAGGTCCTGACTAGATGTATGTTCAGGGCAGACAAAGCCAAGAAGGAATAAACCTATGATGGAAGTCAAATAATCCTATTTAATTTTATAGTTGTTGACACAACTTGTTACATGTGTTTCCTACCAGAATAAATGAAATCACAGTCATCTGATTTTCAAATTACCATATCTATTGTTTCAGAAATACAGGGAGTAAATAATTGCAGTGCAATCTCCTATGTCTGGACCTCTCTCATCCGGAACCGTTATCAGGATTAGCATAAATTACGGTGCCATCTAATAATGAAATCACTGAACACTGATTGTGCCAACTATTTAAACCTGTAATTATTGCTCATTAGAAACGTATTTCACGTTATTTACCCCTTACAGACCCAAAGTTGTTGTCAAAAGGATGCCTGCAAAGAATTCAGCAGAGAAGCGGTGGGGTGAAATTTCGTACGATGGATCTGAATTTCAGCCGCAAAGTTTTGGTTTATGTAGGGAAAAAAGTGTGTTCTTATACATGACAGTTTCTGGGCATAATCTTGGAGATCAGCCATCCCCAAATATTAAAACCTGCTGTAAAAGAGAAAGCAGGAGAAGTCTCTAGCATAAATCTGACTTGCCAGAATGTATCTGATCACTATATACAATAGTATATACACACCAAGGATATCAAACATACAGCCCACAGAGCCAACTCATTCAACCCACAGGCTTTTGCCCTGACCCCTGCATGCAATGGGGACCTTCCCATGGCAGCAGCCAAGCACACAGGTGACAACCACAATGCTGGAGCCCCAACAGCACCATGGGAAGAAGCCCAGCACCACAGCTTGTTCCCATGACAGCCAAGTGCCCAGGGTACCAGGCTTCTTCGCACTATGTTCCCAACTGGCTAGAGTGAGCACCATAGGTATACACTCTAGCCAGCCCAGCCCTGCACAGTACCAGATGCATCATAGTCCTGGACTGGCCAGAGTGGGCATCATACATGCTGGATCTGACATAGATGGGGGAAGGGTCTGTGGACCTAATCCAGCCTGCACGGCCAACCCTACACCATTCAACCTGTCTATGAACCTGTCCCACACCACTCATATGGCTCTGTGGGCCGAAGGAGTTTTGCACCCTTGCAATATACTGTACAACAGTAGTCCCAGTCTAAAAAAGCTGAAAGTGAAAGAGGCTTTAGAAGCTACAGTGAGAAATGCTTGCTTCCAAACCCATGCTAGTTCACACAAGCACAGCTGCTAAGATAGGGCTCTTCCTTCACTCTGAACATGTCACACTCCCTCAATCTTCAAACTCATTCACGCTCTTCAACAAGTTCAAGCCCTCTGTCTTCTTTACAGCTTGGCTCAACCCAATCTTTCCATCTCTGCCTATTATACTAGCTTTGACTTCTTATTCATCACCCTTCTCCCACCAGCATTTTTCTCAATATCTTCCATGCCACCACTTATATACACCTTGCTAAGCTGATCTGTCAAGCCACTGCCATCTCTTTCCAGCCACTCTTCACAACCCATTTCTATTATACTATCTAGAAGTTAGCCATCAAAGTAGGCACTTGAAGGATAACTAAGATTTATTTTTAAAATATTTGTATTTTTAAAATACTTGTATAGTTTATCCATTCCTGGATTTTTGTACACTCCTCATCTTCTCAGGTTGTTATCACTTTTTTGGACACAACATAAGTGGTATGCCTTTCTATATGGATAAACAGCTTTTACCCTATTATGGCCAAAGCATAATATAATAATACTCATTGGGATAACAACCTTCTGGAAGCTTAGCACAGCTAAGTTGCCATGGCTGGAGGGAAGTATTTTATCACATCCTGGTACAATCAGTTCTAAGCATAGGCAAAATAGGCCCTCACATGGGGTATGACATCAGAGGTGTCTTGGGAAAAATTCTAGAAGCAAAGAGAAAATGGCTAGTGTGCTACTCTGTTCCCTTCTGCAGATCCCTTTGTCAAGAGCCTGCAGAAGGTGGTTGATTAAGATTAGCTTGCTTCCTGGCAGATCAAACTCCACAAGCTGAGCGGGCTTCAAAGAGACACAGATAAGTGCTCTTCAGTCCTAAATACATTCCTTATCATTTTTCATTAATAGAAGGAAACTGATTCATCTTTGTCATTTTCTTATTACAATATAGGCAGGAACTTTTTACCCAAGACTAGAGCTGCAGAGAGAAAATAAGCAGCACCATACAAAATCTTCCATCTCTTCTATGGTTATGGCATGACTATGGGAACAGAGAGGCTATAAACAGATGTCACAATTGTCCTGGGATAATCATTTATCCTGGGACAAAAGGCAGTCATGTAGATGTCCATATCTGTTGTTCTGAGATAGATCCTAAAAAGGTTCATGGGGTAAGAAGTGCTGACAGTTTATACCAGACATCACAAAATATGTCTGAATGGTTACCCTGCGATAAATTTGCATTATTAAATCATTCATAGAAAAGCAACAATGCATTCAGAAGCTCACTAAATCCGGATTAGAAGGGTGATGTATATACACCAGTTTGGGGGTATTTCTGTCCTGGGACAAACACCAGGCACAACTTGTCCAGAGACAAATACAACATCTATTCCTAGCCTAAAAGATGAAAAAAGGAGAGAGGGAAATGCAGGAGAAAGAGTAAAATGGAACAGAACAGAAAAAAAAGACAGACAAAGGAGAAACAAGAGATGGCCAAGCACAGGTACAGAAAAAGAGAGAACACGTGCAGGCCATAATATTTGAAGCTAGTAGTCCCAGTCGCTACTAGAAAGAACTACTACAACCGGTGCAAATACGATGGGATGCCGTTGGGATATGCTGTTTCTCATTTTAATAGCTCCTAATTTCACTTCAAGTGCCAATTAATCCTGCTGATTCCATAGGAGGTCTAGTTTTAGTGTTAAATGCCATTACTGATCACCTGGCCTGATCTTCTGTACAACCCAGGCTATAGAATATCTGCAAGTAATTCCTGTATCACGTTATAAATACCTAGTTGAACTATGGCATATGTTTTAGAAAGACATTCACCCTTAGTTTAAAGATTTCAAGTGACAGTGAACCTACTACTTCCCCATGTGGTTTGCTCCAGTGGTAAATAAGAGTCTTAGGTTAAATCTTGTGCACAATGTACAATTCCTACACAGCAACCAAGATACTGAACTGTTCATTATGTGGTGCAGCAAGGAGCAGCAGCCCAAATGGTGTGGGGAATGCTGCTACCTTTGTGCCCCTCATATTCTGAAACCAGCTGGAGATAAACCCAGCTCCCAGCATAGGTTAGAGAACCTAAGAGGCTGCTCTAACCTGTGGCAATTTTACATACACAACTTCCCATGAGCCAATCTGTGACTGAGAGTAGACCAAGTACAGAGTGTTCCAGCCACATCCCTTTCCAAGCTCCTTTTGCTTGGTCGCTGTGAAATGAGGGAAGTATATAGATGATTATTTCAGCCCTAAAAGTATGAGCAATGCTCTTTGTTCCTAGGAAAGCTGCATAGGTTCCAGCCTTTACACCATCAGAACAGCATAAAGAGCTCTAAAGTAGTCAGATTCAGGGGCAGCAAATCTAATTCCTGGAAAGGGGATGTAACTAATTGGTTCTGTATGGTCTAATGTCTTGCTATCAGCTGGTAGGCACAACGAATGGTCCTAAGAGATTGTCATTTGATAGGAATTAGATGAACTAATAGAACTGCTGACATGAAGTTCTGAAGAAAAAGCACAACGTGGCCACACACAATGTGAGTGCTCCTCTTCCTGTTTTTAAAACAAAAACCCTTTTTATGACTGCACTGCTACCTTTGTGCCCTTCCTATTCTGAAACCAACTAGAGATGAACCCACCTCCCAGAATTCATAACCAGCAATTTTGGTGATAGATGTTTTACTTGTAAAATAACTAACTAAAACAAAACAAAGCTAATTTAAGCCCTTTTTCCCAAAAATAAATATCTCTGCTGATAATGTTAACCCTCTGCAGCAGAAAAATTAATGGAAATAGCAATTTAAATTGGACTGAAGTAGTAGTAGTCTGCCATGACCTGCCATGATTATACTACTAGCTTGAGATGTCTTTGCCAATGATTTATTCTGAATATGTCTGCAGAACTGTTCACAAACCAAAACCAACATGAATGTAGCATATAACAGGTTTATAGACCAATAAAGATTTTTGCCAGCTCTGAGTTGTGTACTTGGTTCTTCCTCTACTCTCTCTTCCAATGACATTGAGTCAAGGGAGTGATAAAACCAGGGGGCAAAATATGGCCCATGGACCACATCTGGCCCATGCGAGATCTTTGCCCAGGCTGCAGCAGGTCCCTCGATACCACCTAGCCCAGGCACCACCCACCCATGGTGCATCCTGCTGCCCCCTGGGCACACAGAAGGGCTGGGGAGGCTCTGCAGCTGGACTGTCTTTCTAGGCAGCCCAGGTGGTGATGGCTTCTTCTGGCTGCCACTGCCCCCAGCTCCATAGTATCAGTGGGGACCCACACTGAACAGCTCCAACCCTGCATGCCCCATGCCTGCTCCAGGCTCACCCATCCAGGCTAAAGAGTGGCAGTACAGGACAAAAGCTGCTGCTCAGTGCAGGGGGAAAAGTGGCCCCTCCCCCTCCCCCTGCTGCCGCTTCCTGGTGTAGCCACCTGGAGCCTGCACAGGGCTGCCCTGTGTCTATGCCACATCACCACTGCCTCAGAACTGCCTGTCAGGGCAGCAGTGGCAGCACAGAGCAGATACAGGGCAGTCTGGCACAATCTCTGGGTGGCTACACCAGGAAGCACCGGCAGTGGCAAGGGGGAGGGGCTGTGGAGTCAGGGCTGTGCAGCACGGGTCCCCACTGGTACCCTGGGCCTGGATGCAGCAGCAGCCAGAAGGAGCTGCTACCACCTGGACTGCTTAGAAAGGCAGTCCAGCTGCAGAGCCACCCCAGTCATGCTGCAAGCCCAAGGGGTGGCAGGATGTGCCATGGGCAGGCAGTGCAGAGTGGGCTGGGTCCAGGCTGTGCCTGGATTCCAGTTGATCTGCTCTGATGGGGGTGAGTTTGGAGTGGTTGTGGAGCGTGCTGGGGATGCGCACTGCTGGCAGTGGTGGGGAGGTGCTGCAGGGTGTGTGGGCTCCAGGCTGTTGTGGTGTGGGGGAGGAGGCAGGTGCTGACCGGCTCAGGGGGGCATGTGCAGGGGGGCTCCTATGCACATCCCACATACCTGCAAACCCCATAACCACATCCTCTCCCACACACAATCACATACCCCCTAAACACTGCACCCACCCACACCCTTCACAAACCCCACACCCACGTGCCTTTGGGGAGAGCCCCATGCACACACCCCACTAGACACACATGCACCCACACCCCCAAACACATACCCCAAGCCACCCTCACCCTCCACACACCCCACAACCCCCATATGCACCCACACATCCTCACAACCCCCCACAAACCCCTCATACCTACCCACCCACATCCACACACACCCCCACACCCCGCATCCATACACACATTCCAAAGCTCCCAACAAACCCCATTCCCATCCACCCTTACCCCCCAACAAAATATAAAAGTAAGACTTCATCTGAGCTATTATGCAATCACTTCTATATACACAACAAAACCCACACAAATCAGAACAAAAATATTTTTTAAATAAAATTAAAGTATGTTATTTTTAGTGTTCGATTTTTGGTACATAATTTGGTTTTATTCCCAGTTCCACGATGGCAAACTTTCTTCCCAAAAGGAGTACTTCTGAGGGCAAGGGGAGGGGCTTCCATTGGCAAAGGTCAGGGGTTAAGGGGAGGGACTTCTGGTCCCAGAAGTGGCTCAGGGCACCTGTCTGGGGTGGCTCAGAGCACCTGTCAAGGGGCAGGGCTACCCTTGCAGCCCTTGACAACTCACCAAAACTTGCTAAGTGGCCCTCCATCCAAAATAATTGCCCACCCTGGATTAAAACCTTCTAATAAGTTATATGCATTACTTACATACATCCTTTTTATTATCTAATAATCTTTGCCAACTGTTTCTATAGAGCTATGGCTGATCCTGTAATTTTCCTTCCAACTTTCTCACTGTCAGATCTTGCAGGTTTATTGCCTACATTCTTAGAAAGGAGAGGGGCACATCTGTGATACTATTTATTTAAAAAAATATATCCCTTTCATTATTTGTCAGAGCCTGTTCTCTTTTACTTATAATATTCTGCTGTGAATATTATAGCCGAATGATGGATATGCCAAATGAAGGGAACTATATTTTTTCTCAAAGAATTCTTAAATGTTATTAAAAACTGTTGAAATCTTTAAATGTCTCCCAGTTTCTGAAGTAAATTGGTTTTCTTAAACACCTAACAACATAAACTAAGATTCTATTCAAGTTAATATTATGCTTTTTCTCCCTGACAGTACAAACTAGGATTTTCTTTCCAATTGACTACAAGATTATATTTAGTATTTTTATTCTATTTTGTACAAATAGAAGCGGTGACGTGTTGTGACAAGAAGACAGACATCATATTATCATACATTTATACTCTGCAGAAGAAAGAATGGTGTAAGAATAGGTTTATTAAAGCAGGCTGCAATTCTTAATGCACATAAAAGGAAAAGGTACCAACTTCCTCCACAATTATCTACCTCAACCTGTTTGTTCACCCGTTTGAAGAACTGATCAAAAACGAGAATTCAGGGAACAAACAAGAGTTTAAAATAGTAGCAGTTGGTGAAATCATCCCCTGGAGGACTTAAAGATTTCTACTTGTTGGAGAAGATGTAATAACCCTGAAGTAACTAAGTCATTTTGATATGGATTAATTGCTGCACTTGCCTGTCATTACAGTCTTTTGTTAAGTTTTTGATTGAGAAACATTTTAGTAACTCTGAACAAATAACAAAAAGAGCACTATGACAGTTACCTATACTGAAGCAGTATAATGGTCAGTCAAAGGAAAATGCATGAACAACAGTACTGGAATGAAGCATTGGAATGTTACTGTGTTTATACATGGACCTGCTCATATTAACATGTACCAATTAATAGCTAAGAGGTTGCTGTGTACGTCTGAAGTTAGGCAGAAGGCAGGGTAAAGTAACATCTTGGAAGCTAACTGATTCAGAGAGGCATGAGCTTTCATAGGTAACCTATTGTGGCTCACGCATCTCTGAACTAATTAGTTTCTAAGGTGCCACAACAGCTGAAGAAAGTTCTGACTTACACACAGTAGAGTGATTAGAATGGGCAACTGGGCTGTAGCTTTGATCTATGATTCTGAGGAAATGCAAGAATAATGGTCACCCTTGCTGCTGCTCTGGTCACCACTACTATGCACCTCTGACCAAACAAGTCCTGTTCTATTCCCTAATCAGAAAGTTAAGCATCTTCCAGACCAAAAAGGAAAGTGCCATGCTGCTTATCCACCCTTCAAAACCCACAATGCTGAGAGAGATCAGCCCTTAACACTGCCACTTTTCTGGGAATTCACATGGTTTATCTTGAGGATCACCCTGAGAGGGAGTCCATATTTTGGAGAAAAGAATGGAACATTTTTGTCAGAATTATGTTTTTTCCCCTAAATAACTGCTGTTTGAAGCTTTTCAGAGGTCTAACAGCAATTAAGTTTTGAGCAGGCTGGATTGGTGGGCAGCTACATTTTCATACCAACCTACATTTAATCCCCCAACTACAGTACCCTCAGCAATTGATTGGCCAATTTCTTGAAAAGTTACTACAGTGATTTGGTTGCAGCCTAAAGGAAAAAAAATTGAAAAATTACACCATGAAAATTAGTTTTATAAATAAAGCAGATGATAGTCTGGAATGTGAGTAGTCATCTGTCTCCACACAAGAGGGAAAGATCTTTGTGGTATTTCCACATGTAAATTTTGAGTTTTAACCTCACTGGGAGAGATAAATGTGGTATCAGACTCTAGAGCATTACATATTCTCTCCGTCTCCATCCCTTTCTCTCTGTATATATTAATTTTATAGATCTTTTTATTGTCTGAACTATACTGGTTGCGTGAGAAGCAGAACAATAGGCCAAGTACTTCCATTTCACACATGCCACCTCTATAATTCAACAAAGAATAGTAAAAAAAAAAATCTATAAACTTGTTATAAATCAGTGCCCTAAACTAAATTAACCATTGAAATAGATTATCATAAAAATAAATGTCATAAAAAATATTCTTCACCTTTGTGGTTCAGGTGTGTGTGTGTGCACGTGTGCCAAGCTCAATGGCTGCACTAATGATGTGGAGTGCCTGGCTTCTGCTACAGCTGCTGTGCGTGAGGGTGGGAGGCAGGCAGGCTGTGCTGCGAGAATGAGCTTTAATATCTCTCTGTCTGGGAAAGTAACTCATAAACAGATCCAGTAAAATATAATTACTCTACATAACTCACCTTTAGTAGTAGTGAGTCGTCTTCTCTTTCTTATTAGCTGTGAAGTATTGGTCTTTTTGGTTGCATTTCTGAGCCACTGTTGAAGAAATTAAAGATTAAACAGATCAAGCTTAAGTTCCTAGAAATAAATATAAATCAGTAGAAGAGATTCTATAGAAAATACAGAGCCAGCCTAAGACCTATTAAATATTTCTGTTGAATTAATTTTACCATATTATCTCATATACCACATAAACCTTGTTTTTTGGGAAAGTAGAATGAAGAAAAAAGAGTCTTCCACAGTTATGGCTACATAGAGTAAGAACAGAGCCTAATCATCAGCTCATTCACCCAAAGCTGAAACTCTAGTTGCTGCTGAGGACTGGTCTCCATGGCTGGATCTATACTTTTAAAAAGTATTAAAAACTCTGCAAGATAGTAAAACAGGCGAAGAAAGACTAGAAGTAGCTAGAAGACAGAAAAATGGATAGAAGAAAGGTTAGCTTGATTAGTAGAACATCAAGACCATTAAAAAGGAGAAACAATCACTAAAACCTGTGGAATGAAGAACAAAGAGCCATTAAGTCAATTGACTGCCTCAGCTGTCTGAATAGAAATGCCACTACTATTGAAAACAGAATCCAAGCAACCGCCCCAGGCCCTTCGCTTTCGGGGGCCATGCAGAGCCAGGTGGAGTAGTGCACCAACTCCATGCTGCCACCGGCTTCATGTCTGGCCACTTGGCTGTCCCCCCCCCACTGAATCCAGGACAACCAGCCACTTGTCACTCCATCCCCCTGCCAAATCTGCTGCCAGTTTCCTTGCTTCCCAGGGCGGGGCCCCACACAGTTTGATCTACCCCAGGCCCCATACCCTGCTCAGGTCATCTCTGGTATGAGAAAATATAGTATTTTATAGAAGACAGAGGAGAACATTTAAAAAGTAGAGCCTTTTCAGAGCTGCTGTGACTTAAAATATGATTGCAATGGTCCCCTATATCAGTGCTCCTCAAACATTGCTTCCATATGGGTAACAATAGTGAATAAGTAACACACTGCACATATCATCATATTTTGCTGTACTTGACAACCCAATTTTTAATTTCCTTTGGCTGCAAGTAACTCAGAGAGTCTCACAGGCAACATTTGGCCCATGTACCTCTGGCTGGAGATCACTCACCTGGAGGCTGTCCCACCCATCACAAGTAGCTGAAGTACAACATGGTCGTTCTTCCTCTAGTCCCTGCGCCTCTATCCAGTGTTGTTATATCTTACATTTTATATTGTAAATATGTATTTTGACAAGGAAAGTCATTCAACACAGGTGAACTGTGAAGTTTGCCAGAAAGAAAATTCAGCTGTTGAAATGCCAGTGCTGGGTACTATCCATCTGGCATAAACAAGACCTCTGAATAGAGTGGCACTGCCTTTAATAATAAAAAAAAAAATAGTATATTGGAAGTAACCACTGACTGGCAACAAAGTGAGATAAAATGTAGTAATTATATAAAACACTGTACTGGTGGGGCAGAGACAAGCGTATGGAATGAAAAGATAAAAGGCGGGGGGGAAATCAGCACACAAGGAACTAGCTATAAAGGAGGTAGTTGTCACCTGTAACAATCAAAGGCAAAAACAAAGCCAGAGATGGTTGCCTCTGTCAACCTCTGCCAGCAAACATGCTGGGAAAAAACTCAGAGGGTAATTTAGCACTAGTCATGAACTGAGGGGCATTAAGAGAAAGACATTTGAATTCTTTGCTTTTGGTGATTAAGGTATGTGTAAAACTGCCTGATAGTTCCATGACAGGAGGCTAACTGCAACCTACTGATGTCTTCATTTTACTTTGATAGAGAACATCAGGCTGCTGTAGGAAATACACAGTTCTCCGTTGAACAGTTTCCTTTGTTTGAGGTTAACTATATCAATAGCTGTGCATAAGCCATTGTTAACGGGGCTTGGAATGAGAGATTAGCATTGAACTGGGATTTAGGGCACTTAAAAAGCAGTTTTACAGAGGTGGTAACATAGGTTGGTTAATACTACTGACCAAATTTATCAGGTAGTTCTAATCCTACAGCACTGCTTTTTCCTTATGTTGCAAAGAACAGTGGCACTGAAAGCATCCTTATCATAGCACTGAAGCTATTGCTGGCTCTTAATCAGGCTTCATTGCAAGGGAAGAGAGACTTTGTCTTTTCCTTTTAAATGTCTCAATTGTATATAAAAGATAAACTCACCTTTCAGGATAGATTAGTTGTTATGTCATTTCAAATAATCATTGTTACAGATGCACTGAATTGCTAGGCCAGTTAATAACGACACCACATTTTATTTATATGGCTCCCATCTGCTGAAGCCTTCTAGGCAGCTCACAATGGGCTTGATTTTCAGCCAGGCTTTAACATAGCTTCTGTTTATGTGGATGCAAATATCAGTAGTTGGATGGCTGTGAGCATAAACAGGTCTAACTACTAATCCCTGTGCTCACAATGCATTGGTTTATTTGCTTCTGCAACAACAAAGGCTCCTTCTCTGAAAATCTGTCTCACAAAATTCATAAAGCATGCAACACAGCCATGACTCTCCTTTGGTCTCTTATTGTTATCAGACAATCCATCACCAAAACTTGCTACCTGGGGACCACCCTGGATGCCCATCACCCAGCTCACTACCTGGATGGGTTTTCTTTCTCAGCCTTCTCATTCATCAAGACCATATTATCTGCAAATGTTTCTTCTTCCAGAAAATACAGGAAAAAAATCAGTCCATCTCATCTATCCCAGTAGTAGTCTCTTCACCTCCCATCTCAATTACCACAACCAGTCACCCCATCATCCAACCCCAGTTCCTCAAATATGCAGCTGCTAACATTCCCTTCTTTGCACCCCACTCCAGCTATGTCACACCCTAACACTTGTACCCCTCAACTGACTTTTCTTGGAGCTGTATTTCAGATGTAAACATCTTGCTCTCACAAGTTTCTACGTAAGTGTGACCTACTATTTGTATTAGTCAGAGCCACTGTCTATACCAGCTCTTCCAACCTTGATGCTTTGCTTGCATCTTTGATCACATACAACCTCACAGTAATTGACATCCAAATACAATGGACTTCGTCTTTGGCCTTTACACCTAAGGACCAAATCCTAAATAAATTTACAGGCACAGATATTATTGTTGATAATATTGTTTCCAAATAACGAGCAGTATACCTACCAGCATGGGCAGATTTGGACCTGAAAATAATGTGCATATTTATGTATATGCATTGCTTATGTACTGATAGGTGCCAAAGTAGTAAACAAACAAATGCTCTCCAAAACAATAAGTATCATAATCTTTGAACCATGAAGAAAGATAACAAGTTTGAAAAGCTTTCTTCATACTTTTATGCAGATCATTTTCTGACAGCCTCAATCATAGTGGAAGATGACCGGAAGTCCAGAAAAGGGATTTTGTGACTCCTTTGAATGTTCAGCCTCTCCCCAGAGAACACAACAGGAGGAAAAATGGCTACTCTGTGGGAGACAGACTGCATCAATGAGTTGGAACATACAGCCCAACAGCCCTGCCAGAAATCTACTTCTGAGCTCCCTGGACAATCTCAAAAGTACAGTGGGAGGAAGAGTCTGATACATGCTGTGAGGCAGTCATGTCTTATTCTGGACTTACAGGAATGTTAATTTGTTATGATCAGACAAAGGCCCTGGCTGTTATTATACTAAATCTTCTGAGGGCTGCTTTTCCAAGAGCCTTTTTTCAACAATCAATGTTGGGAACAGCAACCAATGGTCCCAATATTAATATGTGCAAGCTCATGCCACTCAGTGTTTAAAATGACTTGGTTTTCTTACTCCTTTGAATGGTTAATGGAGGTCACAAAGTGGGGGACTAAGAAGAGTTGGTCCTTCAAGACAGCTACTCCCCTTCCCTCACAAGTGGGCAAGGAGTGGATGGACTATTGGCAATATTTTAGAACTCTCCCATTATATAGGTCTGGACCGCCAGACTGGTTTGTAAGCAGATTGCACAGGAAATTGGGCTACGTTAGCTTTCTCCCCCAATGAACAAGAGGGAAGCAGAAGTGAACAAGTTATAATTGGCCCCCTGCTTTTTCTGAAGGAGAAATGAAGTTATTGCTGGCTCTTAATCAGGTGGCATTGCAAGATTTGGACCTGAAAATAATGTGTATAGTCACCAGGGAGGACTATACCACTGTTGCTCGGGGCTGTAGCAGGGCGGTCAGGAAGGCCAAGGCAGAGATGGAACTGGGACTAGCTACCCGGATCAAGGACAAGAAGAAGTCCTTTTTTAAATACATAGGGGGTAAAAAGAAGGTACCAGGTAACGTGGAGCCTCTGCAGGACATGCTAGGAAATCTGGTCATCGCACCAGACAGCAAAGCTAACCTATTTACCAATTTACTTGCCTCCATTTTTCTGAGCAGGGACTGGGTCCCCCCCTCCACCGGGACCCCTGTAGGACCCAGGGGAGGTGCACCCAGGGCTGGGGTCAGTAAGGACCTAGTCAGGGAACTTCTAGAGGGACTGGACATATTTAAATCAGCAGGTCCTGATGATCTCCACCCCAGAGTGCTGAGGGAATTAGCTGAGGTCATTGCGGGACCCCTGCCACAGCTTTATGAGCACTCCTGGTGCTCTGGCATTGTGCCAGAGGACTGGAAAAGGGCCAATGTGGTTTCCATTTTCAAAAAAGGGAGGCAGGATGACCCAGGAAACTATAGGTCAGTTAGTCTTACCTCGGTCCTGGTAAGCTTTTTGAGAGAATTATCCTAGCACATGTTTGCGAGGGGCCAGCAGGGGAGGTTATGCTTAGGGGCAACCAACATGGGCTCATTAGAGGCAGGTCCTGTCAGACCAACCTGGTGGCCTTCTATGACCAGGTCACAAAATCCTTGGATGCAGGGGTAGCAGTGGATGTAGTCTTTCTGGACTTTAGGAAGGCCTTTGACACTGTCTCTCACCCCGTTCTCATTAATAAACTAGGAGACTGTGGTACTGACACCTACACAGTCAAATGGGTCACTAACAGGCTAGAGGGCCGCACCCAGAGAGTGGTTGCGGATGGGTCTTATTCAACCTGGAGGGATGTGGGCAGTGGGGTCCCCCAGGGCTTGGTCCTCGGGCCCGCACTTTTCAACATCTTCATCAGCAACTTGGACGGGGGTGTAAAAAGCACCCTGTTCAAATTCGCAGATGACACTAAGATGTGGGGAGAAGTGGGCATGCTAGAAGGGAGGAATAGGCTGCAATTGGACCTGGACAGGTTACAGGGATGGGCGGATGAGAACAGGATGGGTTTCATCACTGACAAGTACAGAGTGCTGCACCTGGGTAGGAAGAACCAGCACCATACCTACAGGTTGGGGAACTCCCTTCTCATCAGTGCAGAGGCAGAAAAGGATCTTGGAGTCATCATTTCTGCCAAAATGAACATGGGCCAACAGTGTGGGAACACGGTCAGAAAGGAGAACCGTACCTTGTCATGTATCCACAGATGCATCTCAAGCAGATCCAAGGAGGTGATCCTCCCCCTCTACGCGGCACTGGTCAGGCCACAGCTGGAGTTCTGTGTCCAGTTCTGGGTGCCGCACCTCAAGAGGGATGTGGACAACATGGAGAGGGTCCAGAGGAGGGCCACTCGCGTGATCAGGGGCAGCAGGGCAGGCCCTACGAGGAGAGGCTACAGGACCTGAACCTGTTCAGCCTCCACAAGGGAAGGCTGAGAGGGGATCTAGTGGCCTGTTACAAACTAGTCAGAGGGGACCAGCAGGCACTGGGGGAGTCCCTGTTCCCCCGAGCACTCCCAGGAGTGACAAGAAATAACGGTCACAAGCTGGCAGAGGGTAGATTCAGGCTAGATATCAGGAGGCGCAACTTCACTGTCAGGGCGGCTAGGATCTGGAACCAACTTCCAAGAGAAGTGGTGCTGGCTCCTACCCTGGGGGTCTTTAAAAGGAGGCTAGACAAACACCTAGCTGGGGTCATTTGACCCCAGTACTCTTTCCTGCCATGGCAGGGGGTCAGACTTGATGATCTGCTCAGGTCCCTTCTGACCCTACCAACTATGATACTATGAAGATGCCAGCCTAGCTCTCTTTGCTAAGTCTGCTCTTAGATGTTGCTTGTCAGATGAATGGAAGAATGGGTTGGACTGAGAGCAGTCTCCCCCATCATAAGCATGCTGCTATTGTGTGTGTAATTTCTCTCACTTGAGGTTTGAACTGACACACTGATGGTAATGCTGAACTTTACACATCCAGTGGGCCCTGTACTCTGGTTTTAGTTTTCAGCCAAAACTGAGATCCAGACACTGATCACTCTTCTTTGGGAATGTTTGGATCCAAGTCTTAAGTCATTATCATAAGAAGGGACATTCATAAACTCTGGGTCTAGATTTGCATTTCCTACCCTGCTTCCACATGGAAAAGGGGAATCTCAGGAGAAGGTTTCAGATCAATCTCTATTTTTTATGAGTTAAAGCCAGAGCAATCCAGCAGTCTATCAATCTGTCCAGCTCCATGTGGAACCAGAGTGATTTAAAATTAGTGATCTCAATCAACAGTAAAAAACCCAACAGCCTTGATTATTTAGGTTTTTGTTTATTTTATGGATACTTTTCTAATAAACCAATCAGTTTTTATTGGTTGAAAATAAACTAAAATATACCTTGTTGGCGAATTGAGGTGGCTTAGGTTAATGAGTTGCATTTATTTAAGTTCTTCATTTTTACATTAGTCTAAAATAGATGAGTCTGCTTCTAAACTACTAGATATTAATGGCTTGATTTTCAGAATGCTGATCATTTGCGGCTCCAAGATAAATCAGTGGGTATGCAGCGTTCAGAAAAATCAGGCCAAAAGAGACTCACTTATTGAAATGCGTAAACTATATTGTTGGTTAGAAATCACTAAAATCGGCACATTAGGAAACATCTGCATTAGCTGAATATAAAACTACTATGTGTTGATTGAGATATAGAATAGAATTAATGTAGATGACTGAACTAATAATTTTGCATTTATAAAGCATGTTTCAGAGCAAAGGATCCCCAGGCATTTAGGAGAAGGGAAGAACAAACAAGCCATTTAAGCTTTAGGTAGGCAGAATGTAATTATCCAAATTGGAATCTGGCCAGGACACCAGGGTTACCCACCCCTATTCGTGCAAAAAGTTCTCCTCATAAAGAGAGGGCAGCTGTTATGAGGGAGAGCTCTACCAATGGCTCTCACAGCCTTTTTTTTCTTCCAAAGGGGCTTGATTACTACTAAATAAAGATGAGCCACTGAAGTGCAAATTAAAGGCTAACGTCCTAGTTACAAGACCCATATATGTACTTCCTCACCTTTGTGTGTTCTCAAGTACAGGCCAGAAAACTCCAAGTTTCCACTTGAATAAATGCCTCTCATTTTTCCTGGAAGGGATGAGACCAGAGTTCCTGTCAGTTGGGTGGAATAGCCGGAAGGGTTCAACCTGTAAACCACAATCTTGGAACATGTGCAGAGGAAAGGAGTCTCCTCAGAGCTTCCTTGGCACCCCTCCTCCCTATAAACATAACTCTTCACAGCAGTACAGCTGTAGCTACCTCCATATGACTTGCCTACAGCTGCCTCAATATCTCTCTATCTGGTTATATATGGAGAGTTGCTGCCTTAGTATCATCATTAACTAGTTTCTGGAACCCCCAAATAGGCAGGGAATAGTCCCCATGCCCTGATGCTTCTGGAGGGAGGGAGGAGCACAGGCAGAGGCAGCATTCCCCCTTGCCATCACCCCTTACCAACTGCCTTCAGATTCCCTGCTCAAAGGAATAAGAGAAGTAGTTTGTTTATTTTTAAAATCACTGTTTTCTATAAATTGTAGGCTCTGTCATCAGAAACAAAGGATAACTACTGAGGACAACTGAGTAGTCACTGAGGCCCCAACTCAGCAGACCATGTAAGGGTGTGCTTAGTTCCAATGTAATCAGTGGCACTTAGGGAGAAGCTTAAGTGCTTTGCTGACTAGGGAAGGGATTACTTATGTGCTTAAAGTAAAAAATGAGCTTTTATGTGCTTTGCTGAATCTGGGCATAAGACTCAAAAAAGACGAGTTCCTATCACTGAGCCCAAGTCCCACAGCCGCTAATCCCGCCTCCTCCTCCTCTAAATCTCTCCAAATCTGTAACCAGACCAAGGCTATTCTAGAACTAAAAAGGCAAATTTATTCAACAAGCACTACAGCAGGTGGCAGCTGCTAAACAATCTGCCACCAATCAGCAGTTTATGAAAGAGAGTAAAGAATCCAATAATAACTCACAGTCGGGGAGGGAGACACTGAGCCTGTAGTTACCAATGGGGGGTAGGGGGCAGGGATCTAAAAAATGAGTTTGTAATTAGACATAGGCAACTCTTTTGGCAAAATCATTTCATTTAAAATCTGTTCAGTTAGTAAATTTGCCAATCCTGCAGTCAGGCTATCTGCAGCTAAGAGCAGGACAAGTTCTAGGTCACAGTGGATGGACTTTTGTGTGGCAGGACTCTTGTAAATGACCAGACAAGGTAGGGCTGTGTAAAATACCAAAGCTCCCTTTGATTTCCCTGCTTCTCCAGGTGAAGCAGTATTTTTATGCAATGGCAATAGTACTGAATTCCAAGGACATTTGGCCAGATTATAAAATCTAACAAATGAGTCAGAATTCTCCCTTGATGACAGTCTGATTTATGGGTGACTAGGTGGAGACTTAGGTAATTTAACATATGCTAAAAGGGTGTTTCTGGTACTTACAGGTACATTGGTACTGCACTGATTTCTGTTCCTATGTCAAGTGATTTGTCTTTATCACTTTTACTTACAGCTCAGAAATTTCTACATACAAAATTAAACAGAAGCAATCCAAGTTCAACTTTGCAAAAGCAACACTCAAAAAAAACTTTAACCAGTCTCAGAGCAAGCCTATTTTATCCAGCTGGATTACAGCACCATCTATAGGTCTTTCTCTGTTTAAGGCTTTTAGTGTTCAAGTTATTCCTTGGTAGATTGAGATTCTTTGGTTCCAATAGCACATTTACTGAAATGAACAAACTCTAAAATGACAGAAGTAAACTTCAACCCACAAAAGCTTGTGCACTGTATATATCTCTTAATTAGTCTATAAAGTCTATATCTAGCCTGCCTTCTGACTGACTAACATGGCTAACTATCTTTCTTAGGCTGTCTTTAACATATTCTTGTTTAGAATAGATTGACCAAAATCTCTTCAGGTTTGGCTAGTGAATTTGTTGGTAACAGAAAACAGACATTTAAAAGAACTGCATGGTTCAGTAGTTTGACCCTGAAACACACATTAGGAGAGGAGTTTTATTTTTGATATGTGACAAAAGAATATCTCTTTATAGTACAGTTCCATTTATGGTGGTTGAAACAGAGCTATGAGGTAACAGAAATATGCAGAAAGTGTGGAAAGAGCTTCAGTTAAGATCTGAAACCTGAAACACAGGGTCTTGCTACAGTAGCACAAGCATATGTTCCTCACTTGGACTATATACACTAGGAATATAGCAGCAGTAGCTATAGTTGGTCCATTAGCTCTCATTACACTTCTCTTAGGCTGACAGCTAAATATAGGTATCGAGTACTCAGAACTTTCTCTGACACAAATCACCAGGTCAGCTTTGTCTGCAAAGCCTCTTGTTGTTAAATTACTTGTCAGACCAAAAGGAGCTAAAACGTTCTGATGCATTTAAACACTCTGGGTTAAGGGCTGGTTCAGTGGAAAAAAGGGCTTGGTGCAATTCCCTACAATTTAACTATTAGACTTGTACAAAAATAACATCCATCCAGGCAGAAAAGGTCTGTTGTAACAGTGTAAGTGCATTTTTAAAAACACCCACTGGCTCCCACCCTGAAGAACCTTATCCAAGAGTCTGGATTCCATTCCAAAGTGTTCAATGCACATCGCCTGCTAACTTGAGAAATCCACCCATGCATGCGGGCGTGCATTGCTGCCCTAGGGCTGACTCACCGATTTAGGAGATATACAGCAACCTGAATCAGTAGGGCAGGCTTTTAGAGAATGTGCTGTATGGGAAGGACGTGCAATATCTTGTGGAATCTACTCAGGCTCTCTCTGCTCCATACCTGGTGAGATCGTTTACATAAAAGGCTTGAGCCTTCGTCTGGACATCCAGCTGCATCAATACTCATATCTAATCTTTACCTCTTCCAGTAAAATGGCTCTGCACACTCCAAGCTGCCACTTCACCATTATTGTCAGCCCCAAGCAATCAAAACCATGAATCAGGCCCCAAATAATTGATCACACAATTGGCTTAAAATGATGAGATCGTTAAAAAGAAATTGTTCTGGCTTCTTTGCCACACTGTCAAATTTTTCTCTGAAAACATGATGGCCAGGATCTTTCCTCTAAAAAGAAAGGTGAGATTTGCAAATAATCACAGAACTCCAGGTAAGGGGGCTTTAAGGAGAACATCCACTATCACAAGACCAGGGGTAGAATCACAAGAGTGGGCATCACTGCAGGAATCATCATGTAAAATATTTTAGAAGACTTATTTTTTGTCTCTGGTGTGAGAATAATCTGTCCCCCCTGTAGTGCCCTAAATGAAGCAAGATCCCGTAGTTACGGACAGTCAGGATTCCAAAAACAGGTGTGGGGAATAGCAAAGTACCTCTGCTGGGACTTTGCTGTCTAAAACATTACATATGCTGCAGAGTTAGAAGCCATCAAGTTGCTGCAATATGGTAAGCTGACTGCTTCAGATAAATCACATGCATAAAAACAGATCTTTTTTAAAAGTCTTGCGTGCAGAGAGGAATCATTAATTTCACTTGAAGTGATTCCCAAACAGGATACGGAGCCTCTAACAGCTCTTTGGGTTGTGCCAATTGTTTTGTGCAGGTGTTTAATCCAAGTGCTCAACTGCACGTAGAGAACAGTCTTTCCGCAAGTACCGGGCGGAGTTGGAGCTGCATACTTGTGTCACAGAGCTGCAAGGGGTTGATTCCTCCAAATCAGCAGAAACCTTGGGAAGCTGCTAATTCTTGTAAACAAGAGCCTGGGTTTTATGGAGCAAAACAGAGCAGAAAACACTGAAATACAGGGGAACCAAATCCCATCTGCCAAAGCCACTTTTATTATAGTAGTGAAGCACTAAAACCTGCCATAAACAAGCTGATCCTTCATTTCAGCCTCTCTCTCTGTCTGCAGCCAGGAAAAGCAGCAGCAACCACAGCCACAGCCTAAGTGTAGCTGCTGGAATAGGAAACATCTCCTGAAGGTCATTACCAATCTTATTTTTAGGCTTTATTAGAACTTCCTTATTCATGTGGAACTGAAAACAACATATACATATTTTGTATAAAAGCAGTACAGGGTTACTGCAATTGTTGGTGTGCACAATGCAAACTAACCTTTGCTCTGCTTTATAAGGTAGTGATTTGTTATGAGGCTGCAAGCAGATTAGATGGCTCTTAAGTGAAGTAAGCAGAGAGATTCTGATGTGGCTGTTAGGGACTTTTGAACCTATTACATTCCACTAGAAAGTGTTTGACAAAATGATAGCCATTAAAAGCCAACGTGGATGAGTCTAAGTGCATGACCATTTCCGTCTGTCAGGAAGCTAAACCTGCACCATGGCAAGGCAAGCTTATGCTTGGAACATCACTGTTGGACAAGGGGAAAAGAAACACAGCAGCAAGGCAGCATGGCTTGTCCCTCAACAATAACAACACAGTCAAGAGGGGACAATTGTCACTGGCTTATGAGAGGGTATCAGCAGAGACTGAGTCATAGAATCATAGAATAATAGGAAGTTAGGGTTGGAAGGGACCTCAGGAGGTCATCTAGTCCAACCCCCTTCTCAAAGCAGGACCCTCCCCAACTAGATCACCCCAGCCAAAGCTTTGTCTAACCAGGTTTTGCAAACCTCCAGGGATGGAGCTTCCACTACCTCACTGGGTAACCTGTTCCAGTGTTTTACTACTTTCCTAGTGAGAAAATTCTTCCTAATATCTAACCTAAACTTCTTTCCTGCAGCTTGAGATCATTGCTCCTTGTTCTGTCATCTGCCACTACTGAGAACAGTCTAGTTCCATCCTCTTTCCAACTCCCCTTCAGGTAGTTGAAGGCTGCTATTAAATCCCCCCTCAGTCTTCTCTTCTCTAGACTAAATAAAGTCAATTCCCTCTGTCTTTCCTCATAAACCATGTCCCCCAGCACCCTCACCATTTTGTTGCTCTCCACTGGACTCTCTCCAATTTGTCCACATCCTTTCTTTAGTGAGGTGCCCAAACCTGAACACAGTACTCCAGATGTGGCATCACCAGTGCTGAATAGAGGAGAATAACCACTTCCCTTGACATACTGGCAACACACCTACCAATGCAGCCCAGTATACTGTTAGCCTTATTGGCAACAAGGACACACTGCTGGTTCATATTCAGCTTATTGCCCACTGTAACGCCCAGGTCCTTTTCTGCAGAGCTATTGCCCAGACAGTCAGCCCACAGCCTGTACTGGTGCAGGGGATTGTTCTGTCCTAAGTGCAGGACTTTGCACTTGTCCTTGTTGAACATCATTAAATTACTTTTGAGCCAATCCTCCAATTTGTCTAGGTCATTCCAAATCCTGGCCCTACCCTCCAGCATATCTACTACTTCCCCCAGCTTGGTGTCATCTGCAAACTTGCTGAGGGTGCACTGTATACCGTTTTCCAGGTCACTGATGAAGACATTGAACAAAACTGGCCCCAGAACCGATCCTTGGGGCACTCTACTTGATACCAGGTGCCAACTAGACATCGAGCCATTGATTACTACTCTCTGAGCCTGATACTTCAGAAAGTTTTCTATCCACCTTACAGTCCATTCATCCAGCCCATACTTCCTTAGCTTGTTTGCGAGAATGCTGTGGGAAACCATATCAAAAGCCTTGCTAAAATCAAGGTACACCACATCCACTGGTCTCCCCACTTCCACAGAGCCAGTCGCCTCATTATAGAAGGCAATCAGGTTGGTCAGGCATGACTTGCCCTTGGTGAATCCATGCTGACTGTTCCTAATCACCTTTTTCTTCTCCAAGTGCTTAGAAATGGATTCTTTGAGGATCTATGAGGATCTTGAGGCGCTATGATCTTTCTAGGGACTAAGAGGAAGCTGACTGGTCTGTAGTTCCCTGAATCCTCCCTTTCTTAAATATGGGCACTATGTTTGCTCTTGTACAATCATCTGGACCTCTCCTGACTGCCAGGAGTTTTCAGAAATGATGGTCAATGGCTCTGCAATTGTATCAGCCAACACTCTCAGCATCCTTGGGTGCATCCCATCTGGCCCCATGGACTTGTACACATCCAGCTTTTCTAAGGAGTCCCAAACCTGTTCTTTCCCCACTCAGGGATCCTCACCTCCTCCCCAAAATCTACTGCCCAGTGCAGTAGTCTGGGAACTGACCTTGCCTGTGGAGATTGAGGCAAAATAGGCACTGAGAACTTCAGCCTTTTCCACATCCTCTGTCACAAGGTTGCCTCCCCGATTCAGTAAGGGACCCAAACATTCCCTGATCCTCCTCTTGCTACCAACATACTTGTAGAAACCCTTCTTGTTACCCTTCATGTCCCTTCTAGCTGCAACTCCAATTGTGCTTTGGCCTTCCTGACTTCATGCCTGCATGCCCAAGTAATGCTCTTTATCCTTCCCTAGTTATTTGTCCAAGTTTCCACTTCTCATAAGCTTCCTTTTTGTGATTTAGGTTACTGAAGAGTTCCCTACAAAGCCAAGCCGGTCTTCTGCCATACTTGCTAGTTGTCCTGGACATTGGGATGGTTTGTTCCTGCACTCCCAGTAAGGCTTCTTTAAAGTACAGTCAGCTCTCCTGGACTCATCTTCCCCTCAGACTGGCTTCCCAGGGGATCCTGCCCATGAGTTCCCTGAGTGAGTCAAAGTCTGCTTTTCTGAAGTCCAGGGTCCTTACTATGCTGCTCTCCATCCTTCCTTTCCTCAGGATCCTGAACTCAATCATCTTGTGGTCACTGCTGCCCGAGTTGCCATCCACTACTACATTCCCCACCAATTCTTTCCTGTTTATGAGAAGCAGGATCAAGAAGAGTGTGGCCCCTACAGTGGAGTTGGCCACTCCAGCATTTGCACCCAGAAGTTGTCCCCAGTACTCTTCAAAAACTTCCTAGGTTCCCTGTGCATTGCTGTATTGCCCTCCCAGCAGATAACAGCATGACTGAAGTCCCCCATGAGAACCAGTGCCTGTGATCAGGAAACTTCTGCTAGCTAGTTGAAGAAAGCCTCATCCACCACTTTCTCCTGCTCTGGTAGTCCCCTCCCCCTGCATGACATCACCCTTGTTGCTCCACCCTCTAACCTCAACCCCGAGATTTTCAACAGGCCTATCTCCAGTTTTATACTGGAGCTCTGAGCAATTATATGGATCTTTTACATAAAGTGCAACTTCTCTTCCTGGCTGTCCTTCCTGAACAGTTTGTATCCATCCATGATAGTGCTCCAGTCATGCAAGCTATCCCACCAACTCTCTGTTATTCCAATCACGTCAAAGTTCTGTAACTGTGCAAGGACTTCCAATTATCTCTTTCTGTTTCCCAGGTTCTGTGCATTTGTGTATAGGCACCTGAGTTAACTAGTTGATTGCCCTGATTTCTCCGAAAGTATGAGAAAACTTCCCCCGTTGCCCCTCCTGCTTGCTCTTCCCCCCGTCTCCTACTTCCCTGCTAACTTTAGGGCTTTGTTCTCTATCCCCCCATGAACTTCATTTAAAATTCTCCTCAGCAGGTTAGCGAACCTGTTTGCAAAGACACTCTTCCCTCTCTTCGTCAGGGGGATCCCATCTCTTCCTAGAAATCTTTCTTCTTGGAAAAATAACCCAGAGTTGAAGAAGCCAAATCTGCTGGAAACACCACCTGTGCAGCCAGGTATTGATCTGCAAGATTCACCTGCTTCTGCCCAGGCCCTTTCCCTTGGCTGATAGGATCAATGAGAATACAACCTAAGTCTCAAACCCCCTCACCCTTGCACCCAGAGCCCTGTAGTCACTCTTTCATAGATTTCATAGAAATTAGGGCTGGAAGGGACCTCGGGAGATCATCGAGTCCAGCCCCCTGCGCAAAGGGCAGGAAGTCAGCTGGGGTCATAGGGTCCCAGCAAGATAAGCATCCAATTTACTCATGAAGGTGTTCAATGTAGGTGCTTGAACCACCTCCGCTGGCAGACTGTTCCAGACCTTGGGGGCTCGGACAGTAAAGAAATT
>NW_017728947.1:70677927-70689281 GCF_001723895.1 Crocodylus porosus
AATCATTAGGTCGCCGATTAGGTCATCCCCCATAGCCAGTACCAGGTCAAGCAGCGCTTTGCCTCTCGTTGGCCCATAGACTTCTAGGGGCAGGTAGAGGTCATCCACGCACGAGAGAAAGCTTTGCGCCCACTCAGATTTAGCTCTTGATGCTCGGGGTCTCCCCTGGCAGAATCCTTGGTGCCCACATGGATGAGCAGCATAGGGTAATAGTCAGAGGGCAGAGTCACAATCCTTATTCACATGAGGCCCACTCACAATTGTAATCCCTGCACTTGGTGACTAAAGCTTAAAGTACATGCCTTAGCGCTTCACTGAACTGCATCTGCTAGGCCTGATCTAAGGTGTATTGAATTGATGATATATTGACTTCCCTGGACTTTGAATCAGGGCCTAAGAACAAACTTGCAAGATAAAACCAAAAGTAAAAACATCCTAAACTGCTGTGCTGGTGTTTTGGTGCTGCAAGCAATGATGCTGACCAAAGCACAGCCCACGGAGAAGCTGGGATATTCAAAAGAATCTCTGGATTCCAGTTTGCTTTCATTGAGAGCTGGTAATAGCCTCTATGATTCCTTTATTTAAAATCCATATAACATTAACAGCATCAGCAATCCAAAAAAGTGACCTGCCCAAGCACCAGGAAAATATATTTAGGTCACACAAGTACAAGTACTCAGAATGCCATGGGATACACATACAAATATACAACTAATCTCTGCTTTAAAATTCGAAACCAGATGGTCACTACCTGAAGCAGGGACAGCTTAGGAAATTGTCTTTATCTTCACAGGGAAGGAATTCAGGTTAAGTTTGGTCATTGGCCACTGGCTTCATATTGAGGAGTGATAATGAGACACACCAATATCATAGGTGCCTTAGAAGGGGGTGCGTCCAGTAGTGTACCTGAGAGTTGGTGGTACAAGAAGGTCCCCAGGAGCTGACTTAGAGAGAAAGCCAAAATGGCAACCCCAGGAGACTTTGCTGTAGCAAGAGCAGCTCCATGTCACCTGACTGTAGGAGCCAGGTGCAGATACAAAGGAGTAGCAGCAGGTATCTTTGTGTCCCCAGGGCAGACAAAACTGACTGCCCTTCTTTCTCCCTTCCCCCCCCAACACCCCACCTCACCCCACTCCAGGGCACAAAAAAGTTTTGTTCAGGGTGCAAAACTTGTTATGCCGCTACTAATGCCTCTCCCTTGACACTCGCTGGTGTGCACAAGAAGTCAGAGGGCCAAGGGGAATCCCTACAGAAAGAATTATATATTCCTCTTTGTAGTCTAGGCACCATTCTAACCATGCATGGTTCCACAAAAAGCAATGACAGAGGCCAGAGGAAGGTTTGAGCACTGCACAGAACAGAGAGCAAGAAATGGGCCCTGCCCAGGGAAGAAGAACTCTAAAAAGCTGTTTAAGTCTATGTGATTTATTGATTTTATATATATACCCACAACCATCAGGTACACTACTGGGCACAACCCCTCCTAAAGTGTCTATGATATTGGTGTGTCTCAGCATCACTCCTCAATATGAAGCCAATGGCCAATATTCATCCCGTGGCATTCTGAGCCAGGGATCCGGGTTTTCCATTTCCCATGGAAAAATGGAGAAAACCATGAATTCCCTGCTTTTATAGGAGAAAACATGGATTTCCCCTTTTAGTGGAGAAATCCATGGATTCTCTGCTTTTGCAAAGAGCTCTTGCAGGTCAGCAGACTTCCAGCCTGCAAGAGTTGATTGCAGAAAGGGTGGAGGTGGAGCCTGGAGGTAAGTGGGATGCGGGGGTTGTGGGACAGGGCTGGGGAAGGTGGCTGGGGGCTGAGGGAGTGGGGGGTACTGCCAGCCCCAGGTGGCACACCAGAGCACCTCCCTGCCCCCCACCTCAGCCTGCTCCCAGGAACAGGGCCGGGGGGTGAGAGCAGAGATGCCCTTCTATGGGGTGCACATGCACCGGCCGGCCTGACAGGGGGTTCACACGTGGAGGCTGCCTACCCACAGCCAGCGGCATAGTTCTGCAGGCAAGCAGTGCAGGGCATGGTGCAGTGGTGGCCACTTCATGTGGGTCACACACGTGCCGCCCAGCTGGCTGTTTCTTTCCCCCGCCCTGCCCCGCCCCTTCACTTCACTTCACACACACTTACCTGCTGGGGTGGGTGTCAGTGACTGTGTGTGCATCTGGGTCTGCATGTCTATGCCTGTGTGTGTGGGGCTGGGGGGCTGTTGTGGGGGCATGAGGGGCATCAGGAAGGCTGAGGAGGCTATGGGGGGAGTGAGGGAAACCAGCAGCACTGGGGGGTTTGGGAGGGGGCTTTAATTTTTAGGGTTTGGGGGTTTTAATCAGAGAATTTGCAATTTTTTATCAGAGAAAACCAGGATCCCTGCATCTTACTTGTGTGACCTAAATATATATATATATTTTTGGTGTTTGGGCAGGTCACTTTTTGGATTGCTGATATTGTTAATGTTATATGGATTTTAAATCTAAGAAGTTGTTTAAATCAATGTGATTTATTGATTTTTATATATGCAAATCACATTTATATATATAAAATCAATAAATCACATTGATTTAAACAACTTTTTAGATTTCTTCTTCCTTGGGCAGGGTCTGTTTCTTGTTCTGTGTTCTGGGCAGTGTTGAAATCTTCCTATGGGGCCTTTGTCATTGCTTTTTGTGGAACTATGCATGGTCAGAATGGTGCCTAGACTACAAAGAGAACTACAAATCCTTTCTGTAGGGATTCCCCTATATTTATATATATTTAAGAAGCCACCTGCCCATAAGTGTTTTCCACAAATCTCTCTCACAGTTAACCCTCTTACTTTCAAACATACATACACATACCCCCATACAATTATTGAAAATGCATAAAATTATTTAAAATTTACTTTGTATCTTCACTAAAAACAAACCTGCATGGGGCCAATGTATTAAAAACAAATGTCTAATCTTATTCAGCCATCCACTCCATGTACTAACATGACTGAGTCTTCTCTTCTGTTTTACAGCACATGAATTGTAAAGCAATTTATTCTATGGAATGACAGGCTGCACCACACAATCTCAGTCTGGGTTGACATTAAGGCTATGCAAAGCTTCAGCAGCCAATTCAATTTGGAGGAGATTTGACCTGATTTGGCAGCCGAATCTCCAAATCTGAATTGAACTGGGAGACCCATTAAAAGGTCTGAATAGATTCAGAAGCCTCTGAATCAATTTGGAAAAGATTTGGAAAGATTCGGAGATTCTCTGGCAGACATTCAGGAAACAGAAACTGAGAAGAGGGAGGGGGTGGGGGGAAGACTGCTCTGATATTGACATCTGCAGCTGGCCAATGACTGCGATCTTTCCCTGAGTTCCTCTCCAATCACAGTGCTTGCGGGGAGGGATGTAGAAACAACATATAAGGCTGTGTCTGAAGTGATCTGCGCCTTTTGTGAACTGTCTCTCTTGGACCAGCTGCATCTGAAAGGCTCTGGCTTGCTATCTAGTCTTGTGGTAGCTTGCTAGTCTCTCTTCTTCTGTGCTTTCCCTGACTGTGTCATCAGTGTGCACTGCAGGAAAGCACAACATATATTACAGACACATACACATTTTGCAGCGCACCAAGCATTATGAAGCATGCTAGAAAGGCAGGTGCTGGTCTTCAGGCAGGAGAGAAAGAGGGGGCAGAGGGAGAGATGTAAGTTTCCTCCCCACTCCCAAACATAGATGTACCCTCTTTCCTGGCAGCAATGTCTTCTGCTGCTAGTGGGAACAAGGAGGTGGAAGCAGTGTATGCACCTGCACCACTTTCACTAACACCAGCAATAACCTTCCAGTGCCAGAGGAGGAGCTGGAGCTGAGTTGAGTGCCATAGCTAAGGAAATTCTGGGGAAGGAGGGGGAATCTGAGTTTGTGCTCCACACCCCTCAAAGTTCTCCTAGAGGCAGGTCTCTTCTGGAAGGCACTTCAGAGGAGGTTGTAGGGGCTCCACCTGTTGTTGTGCCTCTGCTTGGTGAGGAGGGGGATAAGGCAGGATCCCCACCTGCAACCCAGAAGCGGCTGAGGAGTGTAGTGTGGGATCAGCTAAGTGTAGTGTGTAGCAGGTGACCAGTGTAGAGGTGGGAGATGATCCCAGGTATGCTACCTGCCAGCATTGCCAAAAGCAGATCTGCCAGGGCAAGGATGAGAAACACTTCACTACCACAGCAGTGCTGCTGCATCTCAGGAGGCAGCACCCCCTTTCCTTTGTTCCTCATCAGCCTGGCACCAGTGGAAGCAAGCCCAAAAAGAAGTCCCCCTCTTGCTCCAAAGCCTCCATCCCCAAGAAGCAGAGGCAGGTCATCCTGGACTAGTGGAGGAAAGGCACGTTCCCAAGGTAACCAAGGTCACCCAGAGTACTGGAGAGATGCTTGCTCTGTACGGCCAGTCCTACTCCTTTGTTGAGTCCTTCAGCAGGACGGTGGTGCTCTTCCTGTATGAGGCATGCAGGGAGTACTTGAGGGAAGAGCTGTGGAAGGCAGGGCCTCCGGTAGCTTTGCACTTCACCTTGGACATGTGGAGCAGCCAGGGTGGAAATCATGCCTACCTCTCCTTCACAGGGCACTGGTGCAATCAGTCAGGCCATTGGTGAGCTCTCCTTCAAGCGAAGGTGATGGATGAGTCCCACATGGCAAGGGAGATCATGATGGCCATGAACGACATGGTGAAGTGGTGGCACATTGGGCAGGGTGAGCTCAGCTGTGGGTTCATGGTCACCAACAATGGGGCCAACATGGTCAAGGCGGTGTGCAATGCCAACTTTGTTGGCATCCTCTGTGTGGCACACAAGTTCCACCTCATAGGTAGAGACACCTTGGAGGGGGACAGAACTCCTGGTAATGGCTCCATCACTACCAGCCAGGTCATTTCAAAATGCAGGAAGGTGGTGGGCTACTTCCACTGGAGCATCAAGGTGGGCAAGATGGTGCGGGACAAAGGGCAGAGCTGAACATCCCACAGCACAAAATCATGCAACATGTGGAGACTCAGTGGAATTCCGCATACCTGATGCTCAAAAGGCTGGTTGAGCAACAGAAGGCCATCCATCAGATGGCCTTGGTCAGGGAGATTGGGATCAGTGGTCTCCTTAACAAAACAGAGTGGGATACCATCTCCCAGATCTTGGTGGTCCTCAAGCCATTCCTCAAGGCCACTGAGAGCCTCAGTGTTGGTGATGCCCTCCTTAGCCAGGTGATCCCCATAGTAAAGGAGCTTGAGAAGTTCCAGGGGATCAATGTTCCTGGCTGGGACAAGCTGCTTTCACCAGAGTTTCAGGAACTCGTGAAGTGGCTGAAGGAGGGCATCAAAAAACAGCTGGATCCACTGAGGTCCAGTACACTCCACATGCCGGTGGGCATGTGTGACCCAAGGGTGAAGGGGAACATCAAAACCCTTGATAACTGGACAGAGGTGCTGGTAAACAGCATCAGGGAGGCAGAAGGGCAGAGGCAGGGGGACATGGAAGAGGGGGATCCACTTTCCTGTCCCAGCACTCTAAGCACAAGCCATTCTCCTCCACCACAGCCACTTCCAATGTGGGCCAAGGGCATGACTTCAATGTTGCACTGTGACCCCTTGGCCTATTGGGCAACCCTCAGCCAGGTGTGGCAGGATCTGACCACAGTTGCCCAGGAACACCTGTCCTGTCCACCACCCAGTGTTCCAAGAGAGTGGGTGTTCAGCATTGCTGGTGATGTTGTGACACCCCACTGCACCTCCTTGGATCCTGGTTTGGTGGAGCAGCTGGTGTTTCTGATGGTGAGCCTCCCACTGCTGGGGTTCCCCAAGCTCCACATGCAGATGAAGTGAGTGCCACCCTCCTCACTCTGTACCTATTTGCTTTTTTTAGTTGCTTTCAGAACCATTTAATGCCTTGCTCTCAGAGCTGGAGGCAGCAGTTTAGTTTATCACCAGCCAGAAGGGGAAGAACATCTCCCTGCTGAACTCCCATGCCAGGATGAACTTGGAGGTATGGACTGGAACTATGGGGAAGGAAGAGACCCCAGGTCCTGGGCATGACCTAGAACTGCACCCTGCCAGGGTAGGGAGGCCTGGTGGGACTGCTGGTGGCACGGCAGCCCCAGGAAATGCCAGGACTCCTAACCTCCCTGGTGAAAGGTGGGTAGGGGGTGCCTGATAACCTCCACCTACCATACACACAGACAGTCCTGGCTGAGAAAAGCCCAGACCTGTAAGATCTGTGAGAGGTCTGAGGCTTACAGTTGCAGTGGAATTGTGAGGGTGAGAACAGGCAAGCAGCTCAGATCTGACCTGAGGTACCCTCGATTGGTCTGTGCTGGGGCCAGGACCCAAAGGAGGGGTCACAGGGCCAGGGGCCCACTGTGAGGAATGTCCAAAGCAAGAGGCTCAGGATTCTGACTGGCCTGAAGGCAGAGTCAGGGCCTAATGGAGAGCCAAAGTCCCCAGAGAGGGGACCAGAGCTTTTCACAGAGAAAGCTATGAACTTCACTTCATCAACCTCCTAGAGTCAAAAAATCATAGACTCCATATAGACATTGGATTTATGACATACTATAATCTGCCCGACATCTGACTCCCCAGGTTCTTCTCCACTTTTACCTGCTACATCTCCCTTCCCTCCCTCCACCTCCCAGCCTGTCTCTCACCCCCTGATGCTTCAATTTACATTTTCACTGACTGACTTTCTTGCCTGCAGACCAGCCTCTGGCTTCTTTACTGTTCATTCCATCCCGGAAGAGCACACACCAACTGCAGATGCTTCCTCAACCTAACGAAGGGTTTTTAAACCCCAAAACTTGCTAAGATATACTTCTCCAACTATTCAGTTGGTCTAATAAGAGATATCAGCTTGACCCAAAGAACCTTGTCTGCCTATGTCCTTAGACCAGTACAGCTACAACCTACACCCCTTACCACATACAAGTTTTGCTTTCAACAGGTTGAGGGGCACTTTCACAGAACTTCCTAAGCCTATCTCCTTGAAACTTGTCAGGCTTCATGCCCTCAGAAGGAGCTACTATCCCTGCTGTTTTCATCCAAAACTGCAAGAAAATGACAAATGTATAGGTATTTTAGTGATTCCCCATTATAGTCTATGGGTGAATCCCTGAATCAGTGCCGAATATCTGAATCTGATTCAGCCAAATCAAATCGGGACAGTGACTCAAATCACCAAATCAAATTACAGTCCCTCTGAATTGGCCGAATCTGAATCAAATACTTGCCACTTCACACAGGCCTGGTTGACATAAAACAAGTACATTTACTAATGAATTATTCCAAGATAATTAATTAACAGAGGGGAAAACTTGCCACAGTTTAACGCCTGCTGTCAGTGGAAGCTACTACCAAGCTCAGCATTGCCAACTCGGAGCACTAGGGAAACAAAGCAAAAATAGAGGGAAGGGGAATCAGAGAAGAAACCATTGCATTTGCAAGTTGCTAATGCTAAAGGTGCACATGCTAAAGTAACAGGCATGTTGCTAGTTTTATTAGGCAACAAGAGAATAGCTTTTGGAAGTATTTAGATTTTTAAGAGCCAGAACCCACCAACTCCGAAAGCGAGCCGGTACAAATAGTCAAGACTGATCTAGTCCGCTAAGCATCTTCATTTTTCTCCTTCATACTGCAGCTAGCAAAACTGTAGTTTCCCAAACAGAAAATGGCATTGTTCCATATCCCTCTGCATAGCCAATGACTATAGAGTGTGGTCTTTTAAAAAGATGCATATTTCAGACGTATAAAATGAGTTTGTTTTGTTTTACAGCCCAAGTGGTAAGTTTAAGTGTAAAACTCTGTAAACTGATGAGGAGAAAAATAGTCCCATTCACATAAAGTGTAGCAGTTAATGTGCTCAGCCTTCTACAGGGAAGATAGCCACATGGGATTAGCATCTTACCCACGTACAACAAGAATAAATACATGGTGAATAAGCTGATATCAATCTTACTCTTGCCTTTTTTTTCCACAAGCTCAAGGGAACATAATTCAAATGCTTCTGTGTGGAGTCATTATGTACAGAGCCAACTTGAGCTCCCACTTATTAAGGAATATTTAGCACCCTTACTCAGAAGCCCTTACATCTATGGATTCCACCATTCTTAATCTCACATTGCTTTTGCTAACAATGTGGTTACTGGGATGTTGGCCCTGATCCTCAAAGGAAAGAGGATATTAGAGTGGAAGCTTATGGTAATGAAATCTCATGTAATGAAACTCTGTTTACAGTGAAATGTTCATATGTTGCCATCAAATCTGAGCCTCAGAATGCAATTTCAGAAAGACTTGGTAATTATGCAACAGTCACAAAGTGGGACTGGATGGCAGGCAGGTTGTTTAGCATTTATTACTAGAACATAACACACTGCCACTTTGCAACTATAAAGGAAGTGTGAGGAATATAAATATTACACAAAATACTCTCAGAGCAATTACGAATCTCCTACTCAGAACACTTTTAATAGGTGCCTTTAAATACATGTTATTCCTTATTTTAAAATGACACAAGGCTGAAGAGAGTGCCAGACCTGTACATTTTTAAGTCAGGAAAATTGGTTCCAAAGAGTGGTAGGAAGGTAAAATAGCAGGACTAAAACAGAGTAAAAAATCTCTACAGTTATCATCAGAGGGTGTACGTATGTGTATTCATGTGTGCATATATGTGCACATGTGATCTATACACTTATATTGAGATAGGCAGTTAAAACACTAATTTGTGACTTGTTCTCAGAGTTAAACATTATGGAACAAACATTACAATTTTACCTGTTGCAAATCTAATGCCAACTCATAATTCTCAAGAGGTCACTCACCGGAGAAACTGAGAATGCTTGGCATTAATAACATACTTTGAGTAAATATTGGAGATTGCTTTACATAGGCAAAACAGTACTGAAATAAAATCATAAACCTCATATGCATCGTATTACTGAAGCACCAGCCAAATACACCAATGAATACCTAAGGGAAGGTCCAGAGGGAGATCTGCAACTATGGACTGGAGGATTCTGTTACCCTTTATGCACGTAAATGGCACTTACAAAGCTGTGTAAGTGGCATTTTTTGGAATTTACAGTTTGCAGTTCTATCACCTTCCATTACCAAGGTACTGTGGACACACAAACATCCACACCACTACTGCGCATGCTTAGAAATCACAAACTTGTGTTTATTCCTGCTTCTACTGCTGACTTGTTTTGTGACCTTGGCAGGTCAGGGCAGGTACACAGCAGCAGGCACATACCGAGTATATGTGTGTAAGTCACAAAACTCATGGCTAGTGTTACATGGCAGAGGAGAAGGGATACTCTCTCGTGTTTTGGCCTTAATAACTGAGTAGCTAGGGCACTCATCTGAAAAGCAGAAGACCCAAAGGGAGTTTGAACCTTTTTCTCTAACATCTCAGCACAGCACTCTAATGGTCATCCTACAGCTCAGGCATTATCCAGTGCCTTCTCCAGCACTCTTTTTGAACCTGACCCACCATACCTGAACCACTCAGCTATTGGAGCTAAATGTAGGAGGGTTTTCCTCTTTTTCCCCCTCCTCCTTCTCCAACTATTTGTTTCCAGACCTCATTCCCAGTGTATGCATGCATGTAGCCTCGTAGCCACCTGGACAATGAGTAGCCTACTACGTATGCACAATCACTGTGTGGGTGGTTATGCATCCACACTGTATCAAAAACAGAAATCACAAACTGTATAAGTGCCAAAAACACCAATTATAGGGCTAGGTTAGTGCCATTTGAGCACACACAGGGTAGCAGAATTCCACCTACAGACTATCTTTGTATATGTTTATTAATCACTAGTGCCTGGGACTGCATGAGTAGCATAGAGCCAAAGGTTTTTCTTCAAGGTGTCTTGTATTAGAGAAGAGCCCAAAGCCACAAAACAATTAGAACCCCAGAGGCATTTATATACGTGCTCCGGGAGTTAGGGGGCAAGGGCGATTTAATTAAATCAGCTCTGAGAGCTGCTCTAATTAAAGAGCCCATAGCATCTCATGTATAAGTGTCCCAGTGCTGAAAAATGATGGCAGGGGCACTTTAACTAAAGCTTATCAAATGAGCTTTAGTTAAAGCATTCTGGCCGCCATTTTTCAGTGAGGGGACACTGATACGTGAGACACAGGAGTCTGCTGGAGCACAGTAATTACTACGGCTGTGCAAAACACCATTGTTTTGTTTTGACATCCGTTTTGCTGTTTCAAAGGGACAGTGTTTCATTTTCTCATTTCATTTCAAAGCACTGTTCCATTTCATTTAATCAAAACTGTTTCGCTGTTTTGACGAGTTTCAATGTTTTGCCTATAAACTATAATGGGGAATCATAAAAATGCCTAAATCTTCATCATTCTTACCTGATTTGGATGAAAATTGCAGGAATGGTAGCCCCTTCTGAGAGCATGAAGCCTGCCAAGCTTCAAGGAGATAGGTGCAGAGGTTTCTGGGAAACTGCACCTCAAACTCTTCAAAGCAAAAGTCCTGACACTTGCCAGCAGCGGCAGCCTCCTCTCATCTGGCGCACAGATTCAGGCGCCCACACCCCCGGGAGGGTTGTGGGGCTGTGCCAGACTCCTCCCAGGGGCGTGGGCCCCTGGATTTGTGCACCAGATGAAAGGAGGCTGCCACTGCTAGTAGGGACCAGTGCTGGACGCAAACCATGCCCACCACCAGAGAAGATTGTTGCTGCCATCTGAGACTCCTCTCATCTAGCACATAGATCCGGAAGTTCGCACTACTGGGAGGAGTCCAGCACAGCCTGGCAGCCCTCCTGGGGGTGCGAGCCCCCAGGTCTGTGCCCCGGACGAGAGGAAGGTCAGGCTGCCTCTCCTACCTGGGCTGGTTCTAGGCATGGGCTTCACCCAGCACTGGACAAGACTGCTGCTGCTGCAGCCTGAACTTCCTCTCATCCAGTGCTGATCTGGGGGCTTGCACTGCTGGAAAGAATCCAGCACAGCCTGGCAGCCCTCCCAAGGGTGCAAGCCCCCGGATCTGAACACTGCATGAAAGGAGGCTCAGGCTGCGACAGCAGCAATTTTGTCCAGTACTGGGTGCACACCCTACCCAGAGCCAGTCCCAGGTGGGAGAGGCGGCCTGAGCCTCCTCTCAGCTGGGCTGCAGATCCGGGGGCTCGCACCCCCCGGAGGGCTGCCAGGCTGTGCCAGACTCCTCCCAGAGATGCAGGCCCCTGGATCTGTGCTGGATAACAGGAAGCTGTGGCTGCCATCTGGGACCAGCACAGGGCATAGTCCACCCCATACGGTATCCCACCCCATACTGGTGAACAAGTTAAGGGGCTGTGACTTGGATGACTGCACAGTCCGGTGGGTGGAGAATTGGCTGG
>NW_017728947.1:70690081-70697173 GCF_001723895.1 Crocodylus porosus
AATGTAGGCCCAGCACTCTTTCCTGCTTATGCAGGGGGTCAGACTCGATGATCTATTGAGGTCCCTTCCGACCCTAACATCTATGAATCTATGAATCTATGCCCAGCACCGGGCTCCATGGAGCTCAGCCCAGCAGCAGGAGGTGGAGTGCAGCACCAGCTCTGCCCACCTCCCACCACTGGGCTGTGCTCCATGGGGCTGGCAGAGCCAATCGGAGAGCAGACTGGCAGCGGGAGGTGGGCAGAGCCAGTGCTGCCCTCCAATCAGCTCTGCCAGCCCCACGGAGTGAAGCACACTGGTGGGAAGAGTGGAGATCCAGAGCTGTGCTTCCAGCTGGGCTGAGCTACATGGGACTGTGGAGCCACTCAAGGCACAGCCGTGGCTTTCCCCTGCCTCCCACCACTGAGCTGCTTCAAAATTTGAAATGTTTCAAAAGTTTAGAAACGTTTCAGG
The DNA here is from genome assembly GCF_001723895.1 of Crocodylus porosus. Classification (NCBI taxonomy): domain Eukaryota; kingdom Metazoa; phylum Chordata; order Crocodylia; family Crocodylidae; genus Crocodylus; species Crocodylus porosus. Next base: position 70,690,535 of record NW_017728947.1, read on the forward strand.
TGCCCTCATTTCACTTCAAAGCCATTTCAATGCTTTTTGTTTCCTTTCAATTTCACTGTTTCAAGCTCGAAACATGTCAAAACAGTTTCAAAATGAAACACTCAGCAAAATTTCGCACAGCCCTAATAAGCAGTCTTCAGTGGTGAAAAAACAGGTTAGGCTCTATTTGGAAAAGCTGGACATGTACAAGTCCTTGGGGCCAGATGCAATACATCTGAGAGTGCTGAGGGAACAGGCTGATGTGATTGCAAAGCCACTGGCCATTATCTTTGAAAACTCATGGCAAGTGGGGGAGGTCCTGAATGATTGGAAAAGGGCAAATATAGTTCCCATCTCTAACAAAGGGAAGAAGCAAGATCCAGGGAACTATACATTAGTCAGCCTCACCTCAGCCCCTGGAAAAATCATGGAGCAGATCCTCAAGGAATCCATTTCTAAGCACTTGGAGAAGAAAAATGTGATCAGGAACATTCAGTATGGATTCATCAAGGGTAAGATGCCTGACCAACCTGATTGCCTTCTGTTATGCCTGATGAGATAACTGGCTCTGTGGATGCAGGTAAAGCAGTGGACATGATGTACCTTGACTCACTGACAATGCGTAGGGGGTGTATGCAGGTGCACATGGACCCCCTGAGATTGGCCATGCCCCACTCTGAGAGAAACGCCAGTGGAACTTCTGGGTCTGCCACCAGGCAACCCAGCCACAGGAGCAGGAGCCATTGGGCTCCACTTGTCCCACAACCCAGCCCAGCTGGGGCTCCATTCACCATGAATGGGATCCCGGCTGGGCTGGGTCATGCGACAGTTGGAGCCTGGTGGCTCCCGCTGCTGTGTGCACTACAGAGGAGCCAGGGGAGGGGTGGCACCTTCCCCCAGCCCCTTGGCTCCAACGTGCCCTGGCCCTGGATGAGCCGCTGGGCTCTGACTGCCCCATGATCCAGCCCAGTCAGGGCCCCATTTGTGGTGAATGGAGATCCAGCTGGGCTGGGTCGTGGGACAAGTGGAGCCCAGTGACTCCTGCAAAGTTGCAGTGCTGGGGAGCCAAAGGGGAGCACATGGCCCTCCTTCAATCTTTGCACAGGGCAAGGGCAGGCTGCAGCTGCAAGGCAAGCTGGGTTCTGCCTGCTCCATGCCTCTACACCTCACTGCAGCCTTTAAAAGTGGCATGGCACAGCACCATGTACCTCGCTGCCCAGCCCACCCAATGGCTGAACACAAATGGCAGCACACCACTTTCAAAGGCTGCAGTGAGGCATGGAGGCACAAAGCAGGTAGAGCCATGTGCTCCCTTGGCTCCCCAGCACTATGACTCTGCAAGAGCCACCAGGGATGACTTAAGCGGGGCGGGGTGAGGGTCCCAGGAGTTCTATCTCCTCCGGCTTAGCAGTGCAGCTGAGGATGGCCCCACTCCAGCTCCAGGCCCCTCTGGGCAGTGCAGGGCAGGGGCCAGACTAGGGCTGGTGCGGGGAAGCAGCCAAGACCAGTGAAGGGCTGGGGTGGGGAGGGGAGCTGGACACCAACACCAGGCAATGACCCCTGGTGTGGGGGAAGGGGAAGCCCGATCCCTGCCTGGTGCCAACCCCAGCCTCATTCCTTCTCCCCACATGGCCTTTGCTCTCCCCCTGCCCGTTCTCCCATGGACTTTTATGGGGTGGAGATGCATGCATGCTCTGCCCTCCACCAAAAAAAATGTTTCTCTACCTCCAACCCCAGACTCCCAGTTGGCAATCGGCCACTGAGGGACCCCCCCCCACCCAGTTGGTGATCAGCCACTGGGGGATCCCCAGTATTAGGACGCACCAGTTGCCCATGCCTTAACTTTAGCAAGGCCTTTGATCCTGTCTCCTACAGCATTCTTGCAAGCAAGCTAAGGAAGCATGGGTTGTATGAATGGACTGTAAGGTGGATAGAAAGCTGGCTGAATCATCAGGCTCAACAGGTAGTAATCAACGGCTCAAGGTCTAGCTGGCAGCTGGTATCAAGCAGTGTGCCATAGAAGTTGGTCCTGAGGCCAATTTTATTCAATATCTTCATTAATGATCTGGAAGATGGGATGGATTTCACCCTTAGCAAGTCTGCAGATGACACCAAGCTGGAAGGTAGTAGATATGCTACAGGGTAGAGCTAGGGTTCCGAGTGACCTAGACAAAATGGAGGATTGGGTCAAAAGAAATTTCATAATGTCCAATAGAGACAAGTGCAAAGTCTTGCACTCAGGATGGAAAAATCCCATGCACCCCTAAAGCTACAAGAATCTCATGAACTGGCTAAGCAGCAGCTCTGCAGAAAAGGACCTGGGAGTTACAGTGGACAATAAGCTGGGTATGAATCATGAGGGTGCTGTTTTTAGCAAGAAGGCTAACAGCATAATGGGCTGTTGGAGCTTTTAAAGTCCTGTTTACAAGCAAAACTAAAGCTCTAAGTTTTCCATCCTAAAAACACACAGACTCACATACACGCACACTTTCATACTTCTTCATTGACGTATGTGGTTTTGCTTCTTACCTGTGCTTTAGTACTTTCTCTCAATGGTAATAATAAAATTCTTATGTAGGTTTCCAATTCTGGGAAACTATTCTGAAAAGTATTAAATAATGATTATAAAAATATTTTTAAGACAATATAAAAGCTATCCAAGAAATCCTTTCCCTACTTAGAGATAATTTTCAGAACAGACAGTATAACAGATTCCAACCTAACAATCTGTTGCAGTGCTCACTACAGTACACTGAATAAATACGTAATCTGCAACTGTCTACTTTAACATATTCAATTAATTCTTCCTGTTATATTTCAGTTTTCATTATGGATTATGACAGGCTATATTTGCTCAGGGCAGACACATACACACACATACATATATGTATACATACAGCAGTTAGGTATCTCAGCCCTAGAGTTTATATATAAACTATAAACTCTAGGGCTGAGATACATCACTGCTCAGCACCTACATCTCCTAACAACTTCAAAGTGTACTGTGAGCACTTAGGACTTCTGAAAAATGAACCCCCTATCAGACACAAGAAACATCTGAATACAATGAAGAGAAGTAAGTTGAATTTTTTTGGACATGTGGAGAGAAGACAGTCATTCAAGGATGTGTGGTAAGAAGAGGAATAAGGAAAGACCTAGAATAGCATGGAAAAAAGGGGCAGAGAGAAACAGACAGAACTGGGGATCAACCAGGCAATGAGACTGGCAATGAATACACATCTACAGACACCTGGTTTATCAAGAACACTGATGATGATGATGATGATAATGATTAATATTCAACTTGGATGATCTTTTCATTTACTTCTTTCATATAGCTGTAGCGAAATGTTGATATTTTATGTAGTATTTACAATTACTAAGCAAGGGAGGGTGTCTGTAACCCATAAGCACAATTGCAACAGCATCCTACTGTTCTAATCTTTTGAATGGATGAGCAGAAATACAGAAGTAGCAGCTTACAAAATGAAGTTACATTATTCAATGTAGGCAGTTTCAACCAAAACTTTTTAAAATCTTGTAGTGTAAGTTCAATGTATTATCCACAGCAGTGCTATCATCTTCCAACAGATCAGGCCGCTAGGAGCTTTCAGATAACAAAAATGAAAGAAAACAGGAAAGGGAAAACAGAGAAGTGAAGTACTAGGGTGTCAGTTTGGGGGATCCACATTGTTAGAATTCAGAACAATGAAAATGGCATTTAGGCTGACAGACAGTCTCTATTACTCAGTGTTTTCCCCCAGTTGGGCAGCTAAGCAAAGCAGTTATATTCTGCTGTTTTTCAGCTATTCTTGTTTTGGACATGACCCCACTGATACCAAGTATAGAGCCACAACATAGGGAGTAATATATATTGTGCTTCAGTGCTACATGTTTAGTTGAAGAACCTATAATAGTTGCTGTGTAGCCATTAATTCTCTTTTTTGTGATAAGCTTTTTTTCCCATTATGAATGAAACTATACTTATTTCTTTTTTGTGACTTGGTAGGGGAGATAATACTTCACAGAGAGTGCACTTTCTCATTCTCTCATGTACAGACAGAACTCAAACATGCTTTCAAAATGTCACAGCTGTTTTGATATAGTGTGAATGAGTGAAACCAAATTCAAGTCCACCTTAGGCATATGCAATCAAAAGCGTGATAGTGGGGTTCCATTAAGGAGTGTGACAAGAAAAAGTTAGAAAAGCAAGGCTTTTTTGGTGATATCTTTTATTGGACCAACTATATAGTTGGCAAAGATGTTAAACAAGCTTTGGGGCACAAAGTGCTCTTTTTATGCTCTGGGGAAGAAGCAAATACAACCTAAGGGTTAAGATAGGGAACCCTTCCTACTAGTTTCACAAAAACCAAGTTCCTGAATAAAAATTCCAAAAAATGCTTATTGCACATATTGATTATTCCTTTTTAGACTGCATCATTTTGATTCTTTTCTCCCATCGACATTACAGACAGCGTTATCAGACAAAGCAAACTGTCAGATTAATACCACCAGGAAGGTTAGAAGGCAGTGGATCAGGAGGAGTCCACTGAGAAGAGTCCTTCCTTTTGACAGCCCTTCCTCTGCTAAGATTAAGAGTGTGACAGAGAAGCAAACAGGTTGTTTACAGGCAGCACAGATCCAAATGAATCCATATACACCTTATACCAGGGCTAATACATGTTTGTGTAACTCAAGCTATTTGATCTTCAAACCATATTCCTTGTTAACTAAAATTCTAAGAGGTTTGTTTTAGTAGTCCAACTGTACAATGAGAGTCTCACTGGTATGAGAGAGAATGGTACCATGAGTTATCTTGACAAGCAACTCCACTACTAAAATAATGCATTTCTGTTGTTAATTGTATAGAAAAACATGAGATTTAATAAGAGCGTGTTATAAGCTCCGGAATGTATTGCTTCACATTAATTGCACACGTAGATGGGCCCAATTAAACCAACACTGAACAGTTTTGAACACTGAATCCACTCTTAATGTGCTCTTGATAAGAGGATCCATGCATGAATTATCCTTACGCTTTCCACAGTGCCTTCTCACCCCTTTCATCTTTGTATTTATCTGCCTTACAAATTGACCAAACCTAGCCCTCCACCAGGTCTCTCTCTCACACACACTCATACCACTCCCCTCTCACTGGGGCCTCTCACACTCCACCCCCTTTCACAGGGTCTCTTGCTCGCTGCACCATATTGTGCCCCCTCCACTCTGCCCTGCTCTCTTCTGGAGCGACCCTTCTGGCCATCAGGCTTATCTGAATCACATCTTGGCTGGTGACATGCAGTCTCTTGGGCCTCTCCTGCAACCCTCACCTGGGGAGTGGCCAGCCAATTCACCAAATGGAGGGCCAACTTCGCCATAACCCCTCACTGGGCTTCTTATACATAATCACATGTTCTTGTGGGGATTGGTCCATGTGCTGCCCTTATGGCTGTCCTTCAGCCCTGCTCAGCACACTCCCTGGGGCTGCTCTTCAGACCATCCTTTCAACCCTACTCAACTCCTAATTACATCCAGTCCTTCAGGTCATAAGGATGCATCCTACTCCATGCAGACCCACCTACAGCCCTGCTCACTCAGGGTCTCTCATCTGCCCCTTCTCTGGGGCCACACAACTATCCCCTCCCTGAAGCCTCTGGGGTCTTGCACCCTGTGGGCTCTAGTGGCTGCAGCCATGCCAGACCCTACTCCTCCCTCTTAATAACCCACCTGAAGGTGGGGCCTGGGGTTTAGGTGCCCTGACCCACCTTACACCAGGGAAGTTCATGGTCCTGGTATTTAAGTGGGGCTGACACACCACTGGCAGTCCCACTGGGCTTCCCTATCCTGGCAAGGTAGTTTCAGGTCATGACCAGGATCACTGAGGCCTCCTCCATCCCCCTAGCCTCACCCTTACTTCCAAGGTATTCCAGGAGCAGCTCAGCTCAATGTTGCCTCCTTGGCTGCTCAACACAGACTGCTGCCTCTCTGTCCTATGTTTGAAAATGGCGGCCCTCATCAGGCACCTGGTGGCTTAACAATAACTGATGTAACTCCCATTTTCTTCATAGCTGGGTCTGGCAGGATTCAATTTTTATAGGTAAACTTTGCTAAACATTGATTTCACCTCATGCTCAGAGACTAATGAAAAAAGTATGTCCATCGTTAATCACTGAAATTTATAAAAAGGTGACATAAGAATAGGCTGCTGCCTCAGTGCCTGGGCAGGACTTGCTGAGCTGTAGCTGGAGATAGGGTGGGGGCAGAGGGGGAAGGTAGGCTGGGCTCCATGTGTCTGTGTGTTTGTCCCCACCCCTGCCTCCCCAGTTTGGTGTCTGCAGGGTTCTGGCCAGCCGTGCCCTCCCTTGCAAACTCGGGCAGCAGATAGCAGGAAGAGTGAGCTGCTGGCTACAGAGGGTAGACGCTGATGCAGTAGCCAGAGGTTTTCTTGCCAGGGAGTTAGGGGAGGAAGCAGGGGGCAACAACTGCTGTGGAACAAAAGAAAGCAGGCACTGAGATTGCCTGGGGGCTGGATGGTGGCTGACACCCCGGCAGCACAGCAGTTTCCCCTGTGCCTGCTGTGTGCTGGGCTGGAGAAAGAAGTAGGGGTGTGTGTGTGTGTGTGTGTGTGTGTGTGTGTGTGTGTGTGTGTGTGTGTGTGTG
>NW_017728947.1:70698053-70726385 GCF_001723895.1 Crocodylus porosus
GGGTTTTAAGAGGAGGTTAGATGTACACCTTGCTGGGGTTGTTTGACCCCAGTACTCTTTCCTGCCATGGCAGGGTGTCGGACTTGATGATCTACTCAGGTCCCTTCTGACCCTAGGAACTATGAAACATTATTAAAAATAAAAGTAGAATTTTGCCAAGCCTATTCATAGCTAACACAAGTCAATCTCTTCGTAGGCTAATTATATACCATTTTTGATCTACTGTCCTCTTTGGAACTGAAACACAGGAACATTTTTACACCCTTCAAATTGTTCACAATTCCAGCAAACAGCGATTATTAAATTACTAAACTGGAATGAAATATTGTGATAATCTAGACTGATCTCCTGTATAACACAAGCTTTTTGAAGAACTTTCCCAGAGTAATCCAATTTGAGGATACCTTCATGGAAAACATCCAATATTGATTAAAAATGTCTAGTGATACAGAAGCTATAGAAAAATAGGGTTGTAAAAGGTCTCACAAGGGAAGCTCTTGGAAGGATCATCCTGTCTCAACCATCAAAGCCAAATACTTGTCCACTCTGCACCTTAAAGCAGTTTCAACAACCTCTCAAGGTAATCTGCTCTAGGCCTTAACCACCTGCATGAATAACATCAGTTCATCTGATCTTTTTTTCATAAGTAATGTTTATTAGACTTTTAATCATTTTGTTGGACTCTCTCCAATTTTCCCATCCTTACCATTACCTGCATATGACACTACTATTAAATAAGCCCCACTATGCTACTAACTTTTCTACAACACTATTATATGACTGAATCATACTCAGCTTTCTATATGCTAAAGACCTCCTGGTCTTTTTCTGTAGTACTGCACACTACCACATCATTTTGCTGTTCTTAAGAAGACAAGAACATAAGAAATGCTATACCGGGCCAGACAAGGTTCCTTGTAGCCCAGGGTCCTTCATCTCAAGTAGCAGAGAGCCAATGCTAAGGGAAAATGTTATACTTCTACACTTAATTGCCACTTCCTAAAGGTATAGTACTCTGCACTTGCCTGTATTTCATTTCATTCTGTTTATTTCAGTCCATATTTCAAATGTATCAAGGCATTATGAATCCTAAACCTGCCCTCTAAATCAATGGGAGTCAACCTTTTTGGCAGAAGTGCCACAAATTAAGCCCACACCCTCCGTGAGTGCCACTCCAATCTCCTTTCTGCTGCCAGCCCCGTGCTGTCTACCCAATCAGCTTCTCTACACTTTGCCACATGCCCTATCTGACACTGCTACTAGTCCCTTCCCTGATCTGCTGTGTGTCACACACAGGATGCATGTGCCACTTGCAGCATGCGTGCTGAAGATTGGCCAAGCCTGCTCTAAGGCATCCATTATATTATCCTGCTTGGTGTCATCATACAACTGTGCACTCATTTCCATCCTCCAAGTCATGATTGATTATATTAAATGATACCAGACCGAGGACAGACCCTTGGGGAACCTCACTTGATATTTCCTTAGTTTAATATTGAATATTGATAATTAGTCTTTGTGTATAATTATTCACGCAGTTATGTTCTTCCTTATAAAAGTTTCTTTAGTAAACTGTTCAATGATTAATTACCTTCATAATGAAGAACTTTATTTTGAGTCCGAGTTGTCTAGCTTCAACTTGCAGCCATTGATTATTGCTATGCTTTTGTTTGCTTGAGTAGAGAGACCTCTGTTATTAAGTTTCTGTTTGTAGGTACATTTAGGCACTAATAAAGTGACACTAAAGTCAACTCCTGAATAAGCTAAATAGATTGAGCTCTTTGAATCTTTCACATAAACTCCCTTTCCAATCCTTTAATTATTTAGAAGGCTCTTCTCTGAACTTTCTGTAGTTTTTCAACATCCCTTTTCCTTATGGACATCAGAACTGGTCAGAACAGCATCTACTGGTCATACCACTATAAAACAGAGAGATAATATAACCTCGCTATTCTTATTCAAGAGTCCCATGTTTATAAATTTAAGGATTTTTTTTAGCCCTTTTGGTCACTGTGAACTCTTGTTCATCTGACTTTCCATAATGACTCCCTAACCATTTTCAGAGTCATCTAAACCAACAGTAAATGAATTCAAATTTTACTAATTCAAAAATAAAATCTTTTCAGATTTTTTCAACTAATGTTTTACTCATTGGGTAAATATTATACGACCCTTATTCTACAGCAGCTTGGAGCTACCTTTTCCAAAACAAAAGCTTCATCATCTCATGGCACAATGTACAGTACAGTATACATAGGGTGACCATATAGGAGAACACGAAATCTGGAGTACTGCCCCCTTCCCCCGCTCCTCTCCAGTCCCCTCACTCCACTGCTGTAGGCAGAGGCCAGGGTGGGGCACCACTGGTATTACTATTCAGGCATCTAAGGAGTCATTGACCCATTAATGACCTTTTTTTTTTTTCTTCATAGGTGTTAACAATCTTCTTTTTAATGGTCATTCCACTAATCATCAAGCTAACCTATAAGGGCAATTTTGCTGTCTGCTAGAGCTTCCTATTTCACAGCTCCTGCTGCTCTACCTCCCTGCCCAGCACCCCGCACCTGGGACACTTGTTTTAATTTTCATCAGCCAGCTTGGACTGACCATTGAAATCCAGGACTGTCCCAGACAATCTTGGACATATGGTCACCCTAAGTATACAGTATATGCAGTAAAGTGTGTGTACATGGCACCATGTACAGTGATATATACTATTTATTTATTCTTCAGTGCTGAAGTCAGTGGAAGCTTGGTAACCAATTTTTATTTGAATCTCTTAAATCTGCATATCAGACAGGATTTCACATATTTTCCTGGTTCTAATTTCTGCAAACTCAAAGTTCAAAGGTACAAAAGCAATTATAAATCATGGGGAAAGCATGATAACCAACATTTTGCAAATTTTGAGGATATGGGGTTTTTTGGTTTAAGTGTGGCCTGAAGTCTTGGGTTTGAAGAAAAGCACAAGCCATATGTTCTGTAGCCCTACATTCTCCAGTCAAATGCAAGCCAGAGAAGAAAAAGTCTCCTCTTGATAGTTTTTTACAGTTTTAAGATGATGTTTTTTCAACATGTAGTTTTAAGACAATGTATTTTTCCAACCAGAAGTTGTTCCTCAAATCAAGTATTAAAGGTCCATTGCCATCAATTGTGAGATGAGAACTTTTTAAAGGAAAAGTTGCTAACATCCTTTATAACAGGAAGCTTTATACTTAAACATAGCGACTGGTGTTAGCTCAGCCACTGCTAAATATCTACCCTTTCTTTATCATGATGACTTTAAAGCATGAACTAGACAAAGCTCAGAAATTGACCTGCAAGGGCCGTGCTAGAGAAAGCCAATATATTATAATTTGAGCAGGAAAGAATTTGTTCTTTTTTTCCCTCCCAAAACCAGGGAACAAAGAACATGGGAAACTGTGGAAAGGTGATTGCTGGGGGGGTTTTTTCTTTTCTTTAACAAGGGATTTCCTTTTTAACACTCCAAAAGATTTTCCATGGATTGCTAACTGAGGGGGCTTTTGGTGAAGTTTGTTATTTTTTTCCATGCCCGTAAAGGTCTGCTTGCCTACAGGAATTTGGTGTAAGAAATGGAATGAGAGTTTTCCAGGGAATTTGAGGATGAGGAATGTTTTGATAACAGCAAGAAGGTGCAGTTTTGAGTGAATGTATCTGTGGTTAACACGCCTCTTTTAAAAAGTGCATGGTGAACAGTGGGGGAGAAAGCAAACGTCTTAGCTGACAGTTCTTTGTTTTGTGATAAATTTAACGTGGCAGTAAAAAAGGGTTTACGTTTGTACAAATGTCTTTTATGAACAACAGTTTCCATCCATTTAATAATGACCTCGCTTTTCTCATGAGAATAGCATAATTATCAATCTGTCACTGCATTTTTTTGTACTGCAAGATAGCACTTCCTGTTATACTTAATCGTTTCGCCCATCTGTGGAACGCTAGTCTCTCCGGAAGACACCTGCTTTCTCAAATGTTATTTTTAAGGATCAGACCCATTGCAGTTGATTGTGTGAGGCCTGTTACAATTGGTTGTGTTTTAAGAAAAAGATGGGTGAAAGCCAGGATTCCTACTAGGCATGCAACTTCGTAAAAACAACCTCTAATTAAAAACAAAAAGAACACGCACAAAAAGCCCAAACGCAAACAGCCCTATCTTTATATAACATACTAAAGTTCAATATAGGTTTTGTAATAAATAGAAATTAATTATTAATTTAATATTTTTACGTGCAGTTTTGGATTTAGATAATAGAATGTCAATTTAAAATAACAGACAGAAAAACTGAACAGTCAAGCTATTATCTGGTTTAATGCATGAAAGCTCTCCTTTTTTCTCTGCTGAAATAAAAGATGGGCCAAAGTCACAAAGTCAAACTCTGATTAAGTCTGCCAGTCCACTGTTCTAGTTTGGGTCTTTTTAAACCCTATTCAATCTCAGCTAAGATTATCTTGAAACCAAGTTCTTAAAGGTACTTAGGAGTGCCTGTAGATATGCAGAGATGATGCTCCGACGTGTTCTAACAACAGTGCATCAAATCAGACTCAATTAATTGAGTCTGCTGGAGCATGCTAATTAGCATACTTCAGCAGCCTCTATATCTCATGTATTCAGCATCCCCAGGCTTCAAAATATCAGAGAGGACACTTCAACTAAAGCTCACTGAATGCTGAATACATGAGACACTGCAGGTGCTTTAATTAGAGTAGTAGTTTTAATTAAAGTGCCCACCCCCTCCAGGGGAAGTATAAAGATGCCCAAGGTTTTTTGACATGGGTGCCTAAGTCCACCTTTTGAAAACCACTGATATTTTCAAGCCACCCCTCAACTACTGCTAACCCCTTAGGTGTGTAAGTCTCTTAGGCACTGAAATGCCCTCCAACTGGCATTTGCAAAGCTACCAAAGTGCTGATGCCTCCCAGCAACTAAGGAGCTGTTCAGAGTCTTAATTCAATCTGAAGCCCTAGGGAATGGCTATTTTGCCATCAGAACCTGGTCCTGTAGGTTTGCTCAGAGCAAGCCCAACATCTCAGAGCAAGCTGCCAACTCCTATATCAAGAAGGCCAGCAGCAAGCCACTAATAGGTGGAGAGACAGCAGTGTCAATTAAAGTCCAAAGGTAAAGGGAAATAGGGAAATATATATGGTTTCAGCTGCAAGGGCATGGGCTAAGTAAATGGCAAACCTAGTTTAAGTGCCTAACTCCAGCAAAGAGCTTGTGATTAGAAATCCCCAGCAGAGAGTTTCTATTTTGACCCATCAGCCAGGTGCATCAAGACAGCTGCTTAGAACAGTACTGTAGCAAGGAGGTTTGGCACCCTGGGTAAGCCCGCAGCAGCAGCCCGCCCTTGCCCCGTGCACAGATCCAGGAGGTGCATGCCCCCTATGCTTTCCCAGGAGCACACACAGCAGCAGGAGCCACCCTCTCCCCACCCCCATGCCTGTCCCCCTTTCCCCCCCAACCAAGCTACTCACAGCTCTGTCCTGTGTCCTGCCCTGGCTGGGCAGCCAGGCGTGCCTTCACTTTGGTACCGGAGATGGTCGTCCCACTAGCCCCCCGACCCTTGCTATGGTACTGGCTTAGAACATATACCCTTCTCGTCTTTCTATCTCTCTCTTTGGCATTTTCCTCTTAGCTAGCTTAGGTTGATCCTTGCTCAGCTGGCTGGCTTCTGAAAATAACTTCTGGAGATGCCACTTCCCCACATACATTGTGCAGGAGCCTGAGTGCCTCATTTAGGGCTGAAAATTTCACTGCTGAGCTAAGCAACACAAGGAACCTTTAAGGAACTAGGTGTTAGCCATTAGTGAATTGTTTGCAGAAAGCATTACACATATTAAACACCATTAGATACATCTTGGCAGGACTGACAGCAAAATCTGCTGAGAAAAGGCCAAGGACTGAATTATGATAGGATAGTTGAGGTCACTGATAGGACACATGGAGGAAGCCTCCTATTACTGGCTGCTCCAGCCCTACCACTGTTCAAAGGGTGTGATTCATTTCCTAGTGCTGACACTATAAGAAGACAGGTTAGATAACAAGCATCTGCTTTGAACTTCCCCTACCCTCCAAGATGTGTATTTTAAAGTCAGAATTTGTAAACTGTATCTTATTCAGATTCATATTTCATTGTGCTTTTCTACTTGAACTTTTATATTGGCAGAACAAAGAAACTCAAGATCCAACACTGTTCTGATGAGCAAAGTTGATCTCTGTCTGAGGGGCAGATAAGTAAGTGCAGGTTAGATTTCCCAATCTACCCTGCAAGATTGGACTCCAGACTCCTCTTCAGAAATATGTATTCACTCATTTTTAAAGATTTAGTGCCCATGGAGTTGCAAAACTGACAGTAGAGAGTCTTATTATATACACAAGAGGAACACTGCTGGCACTGATAATCCAGTCTTCACTGCATCCAGTCTTGCCACTAATATGCCATAATCCTAATCCTAATCCAGTCTTGGCACTAATATGCCATAATCCTAACCTAGAAAAATTCCTTCACCGAAGAAATCATTATCCATGATCATTCAGACCGGCATTGCTTATAGAAAGTCCAAATTATATCGGTGATTTTTTGTCTTGAAGGTACATCATCATGGTAAACTAGACTGAGACTACTAAACTGAACATTTTACATTGATCTCTGAATGGTTTTAAAACTGACTTTCAGTTATATCTTCCTCAGACTAGATCTGAACTGGCAGCCTATAGGTAAAAGACTGTGTACACCACTAAACCCACTTCGAGATATCCAGTCTCACAAAGAGTAGCTTTAGAAAAAAGACAAGAAACCCCAAGAAAGAGATGCTCTAGACATGGATTAGGTAAGCAGTATGACAAAGTAATTTCATTGTAGTCTATACCCATAATTCATTGTTTCTTGAATAGAAATGCACCCCTCTCAGCTGATTAGATTCAGATTCAATCACTGAACAGTTTACCCATGTCTAATATATACCAATGCAAATAGCCATTTTTGCAAACCTTCTCTTTTGAAACCAAATTTGAATCAATTTCCTGTGTAACTTCACCACATCTTGTGGAACTATGGATCTATCAGGAAAGAATAATCTCCTTTAAGCCCTAAGGAAACTCTAACCTGACTTTATCATCCCATCTTCTTGCCTGCATGGCTTCTGTGTGAAGCACAATATGGGTAAATTGTACTTTCTATGTGTTTTAAATAGATACTGATTACGATAGTGTCTTTCATGGAGAGAGCTGTTATTACTATGGAAATGAATGCTGTTTTAGTTAGGCTGTACAAACATTTCTTTTAAAATCAAAAGAGACTATATTTTCCCTAAAATATTTCACCAGGAAAAGATTAAACAGGTAGAAACAACCTGACCTTGGAGTGCTACATTGTTATTTTCCATGAAACCTACTCAAAAAACAGATTATTTTATAGGCACTAGGCTCATTATGCTTTACAAATTAAATCTTCATTTATCTATATGCACCAAATAATACCTATTCATCGCCTTCACTTAAAAACGCATTGCCCTTCTTTCTAGCCTTGTTAATTTCCAGATGCTAATTAAATTTATACTCATAAAAGTATCTGTTTAGTATGCATAACTAGATTATCTTTCAATATCCATTACCTGTTGTACATTCCAACATGTTTACCTACCACTTTGGTTGTTGTGTTTTGATCTAGTTGCATTATTTTAAAGGGACAGACTTGTAAATTCCAGGCTTCCATTTTAATTCCAGATGCATGGATTCTCCATTTTAGTGATTTTGTAGGCAATTCTGGCTCAAATTATGCAGTAGAAGAATTATTTCTGGATAACAATACAGAAATAAATATCAGGATAAGAAAGGATACTTGGAAAAGTGATAGTTGAGTCTTTATCAGACCATTAGAGAAAAAGAAAGGGCCTTCCTCTCAGTATCTGTACAAATTTACTTATTCTAATAGAAACATAAAGCCTGTTATAACAGCATTTTCTCTGATATCTCAGGGTGAGTGTAGACAAAGTGGGAGCCCTAAATTGAAGTGCACTTCAATTTAGAACAAAGTAAACCCCCCCATCATGCACACACCCTGCACTTACCTGTCTCTCTGGTGCCAGAGAGAGGAGGGAGAGCTGCTGGTGGGCGAAGCAGTCCCTGGGATGCAAGGGGGCTCATGCTTCCCTTTACTGCAGTGGCAGGCCCCCCAGATGGCACCCACCCACAGGCACCCAGCTCAGGCGGTCCCAGGGGGCACCACAGCCGCGGAGTGAAGCACCAGGCCCCCACGCAGCTCAGGCAGGCAGCCAAGCCGGCAGGCTTGGGGCGGGGGAGGGAGTGGGGGGGGGAAAAAATTAGGCTCACCGCTTTTCTTGGGTGGAGCCTGCCTTCCCGGGCTGCTGCCAGGCTGCCTGCATGGCTTCCTGCAGAGCCGCGGAGCTGCACGGACCCCAGTGCTTCACTCCATGGCTGTAGGGGCAGCAAACTAAAACTCCTCAGAGGAGTTTTACTTTGCTGCACCCCAAGTCATTTAAAGTGCATTACACCACCAAATATCCTACAGCAGGTGGAATTAATGCACAATATGCCGCCAAGGCATGCAAACACCAGTACCCTTAGAGCAATGCAAAAGCATTTAGCCCCCTTTAAAGTGTCATGCACACACACCCCTCATTTCATCTACACACAGCCTAATATAGCTTACTGTTAAAGTAACACCTCAATGTTACTTAACATAGTAAAGGGAGGGACTCACCCTTGTAGTCTACAGGCAAGCGTTTGGACAGGAGAAGACCTACATTTGATTTCTGGAATTAATTATACACCAGAGGCTTGCAAGAAGCAGCCCTAAAAAACCAGCACTCACCTATTAAATAGGACAAAAATCTGCATCACTCAAAAAGTAACCTAGCTGCCACAGTAAAAAGTAGCTTTCTGAAGGTGAGGCAGGATTGGAGGATGGTAATCACAGTGTAAGGCCCTTTTAGACTGGGGCTTTAAAACATATTAACGTTCCCAGATAATACAAGGCAACCTCTTTTTAACCCTGATCCACACACACTGAAGCAACTGACTTTCACCTATGTCTGTCACGGAAGCAGAATTAAGCCTGTAGCTTGCTGTTCCCTTTATGGCTGTATCCCAGTCTTTGTATAATCCACCGTGGAATATTTTCCTTTTATGGAAACAGTAGGATGTGCAGTTACAAAACTGAAACTTCCTCAGGAACAGTGATTTATTGGTGTGAGGTCAAGGGGGCAGGAAAGCCCTGGATATCCTTTCGTCTGTCTCAAAACATTCAATAATTCTCCAGCCTCCTGTTTCTCTCCACTCTCCATTTTTCAATGGTTTCTATTACATTTTTTACCAGACATTACAAAATGCCATTTGCTATCTGATTTCCAGCACTGGGGCAAAGTACAGACATTACACTTTTACCAGTATAATTTATCAAAAACTGGTCTATATCCATAACAAAACAGATATTCGGCACACGTAGCCAGGTTTAAAAATGGCAGAACCGGGTCTAAGACTTACACCCCCCACCAAAGGGTGAATGTATGTTCTGACCCATCTAAACTACGCCACTTAACACAAAACCATGTAACTTAGATTGATTCCACCTCAGGCCTTTTGAATGCCTGTACCTAGTCTGCGACTACAACTTTTCCAAATCCCATAAGGGAATTCTGACACTTGCTTCCATCACAAATCAGCACCAAATAAAAAATAATTGTCTTTTTTTTTTTTAATTAACAGAAAGTTTCATCATTTCCCATCTAAAGATGTTGAAAAGTTTCATTTCTCTGCTTACAATCAACACAAAAAGATTTAAATATCCCTGCATTAAAACACTGAATTTTGATTTGTTGAACTGAATCAAAATGTTTTGTTTCAACTTGATTTGACATTCAGCCACCTCAGTTCAACCTGCCATGGTGTCTACAGGAATACTAGTTTGAGTTTGTCTTAAATTACCAATATATTTTATGAGCTGGTCTCTCCAACCACGCCCTCTCAGAGGTCAAGAGAGGCCTGGGCCACTTCCATTTTTTAAGGCTCCCAGTATATTAAAAAAATATTAATTCATAGTGCACTACAGGAGGTCTGACCCGGTAATGGGACACAAGTTTAAAGTTGTATGATGAACATCTTCTTCTTTCAATCCTGTCAGTGTATCTCTGTGTCTGTATGTATAACCTCATTTAGAGATAACGTCAAAAGTCTAAATTTGAGGCCCTCCGTGAATGAGAGGCCTGGGCCAAATGATCCTCTTGGCCCCCCCTGTGATAGGCCCTGTCTCCAACTGCATGACATCTTATAATGTGCTTAAGTCCATTGCTAAGGGGCTTCCAAAAATAGACTGACTATTCCACCAGAGGAGAGACTTCTGGGCATTATAGGAAGTGTAATCTTGGCAAGGAGCCCACCTGTAAAACAAAATGGAGATATAAGAGAACTAAATTTCAACTCTCTTAAGGCATTGCAACAGCTCAGCCAAAGGCAACTGTTAAACACACCCCAAAACAAAATGCTTTGACTTGTGTCTACCCAATTCAAAACAACTAAGTATCCATTTTCCCCATGAAAAATGTGATTTGATTTGGCAGAAATGACTTTTTTGTATTAAAAAAAAAGTACAGGACACTACAGTACAATTGAACATTTCTGACCAGCTTCAAACAACACTATTAGGCCTGAACCTGTAGTGTTTACTAAGGCTAAATTCCCAGCGATTCAAATGAGCTGGCCACTTCAATTTCATGCCCCTAGAACAAAAATATATTACTGTTCAGCAATTAAACTTTGAAAAACAAGAATCTATTCCAAGTACAGCTGTTTGACTGATTTATTGTGTTTCTAAGGATTAAGAAATGGCATGTGATGGGAAAGAAACTAATGCCATTATGTTATTGGGACTGAATCTTTTCAACAATATAGAGGGAACACTGCCTCTGTGCTAGATGACAAGAAATTTCCATGTATTGTACAGTGCAAAGGCATTGACTCTGCAAAGGAGAATTAGACTGCTGGTTAGTTTACACACCACAGAATCAATGATTTGCTTTGGCATGGGCTCTGCAGTTATATTTCATTCACTCTTAACACAGACAATCATTATCTGCATGTGGGTGCAGAGGGGACAAGGTGGAAGCTCAGAAATCAAGGTCAAGGAAATAAGAAAAACTAACTCATTTATTCTATATAACAGTTATTCCATTCTGCAATAAGTTGGGTTAACAAATAACGTAATAAAGATTGGCATGCTGCCAGGATAACTGAATTGATTCTTACGGCACAGCACAAATCTCTTGATCGCCCCATAAAGAATGGGAAATTATAGCCATAGTGGATACCTCACAGGAAAAGCAACTAAAAATTAAATGAACATTTCTAGGCAGTTTTGACCTTGCTTTGGGGAATACTGCTTTAAATTTGATTGCCCTGCCCACTTATTATTTCACTAGAAGACATGGGCAAATCGCAAAGCCGGTTTTTAGTATTCTTTTTGATGAGATAGAAAAGTCTATAGTTCTCTTCCACCCCTTTCCTTTTTTGGTTACTATACTCAACAGAAATGATTTTATCCAGGCTTTGATTTGATTTGCAAGATTTCTGGTGGGAAATTCTTACAGGAGATATTTTGCTTCCATAGGGGTTTATGGTGCTATTCTGTCTAATTATTTCTGGCATTTTGCCCATCAAATTGTGAGTTTCTTCAAAGGAATGAAATGACAAGAGGCCTCCTTTAGAGCAATCATGGATGGTGTTTGAATTTTGTTGTCTTGGAAACAAGCTAGTTCTTGTCATTGAATATATTCATAAAATAATGGTTGAAACATCGCTGATAATAATGGGCTCTTTCCTTGTCAAAATTCATGTTCTAGGGATTTTGCTGCAAGAGCCTCTGTCAAAGCATTTTTGCACATGTTGAAGCTAATTTCAGTATTTCTATTCAAAATTATCATCATGGATATCTACCCCAGCCCTTCAAGTCATGCCTCCATCCAGCTGATATGTAGAGGTTGGCCCACAATGATAAGGAAGACTCCAATAACCACACTTAAAATCCAAAGTCATGCATATTTAGAAGTAGACTGTGAGAACCTGGCCAACCTCATCCATGCAACTGGGCCTCAAAGACACATGCTACCCTTTCTCTGTTTGTCAGCCTTTCTGTACCAGGTGGCCTTGGATCCGGAGAATGGCACACAGCATGGATAACTTTGCCTGCATCGTGATGATTAGGGAGATTTAGTCTTGATTCCTATGCAAATCCCATTTCATGGCCAGGGGTCTTATCAGCTTCATAAGTAGGTGCCAAGTTTCCCAGATAAATGAGAATTGTCTGATGAGTAATTATCAGACTCTAAATGGACAATGAATATGACTTTCCAGTGAAGCTATTTGAATCAGGACCTAGTTTTCACCCTTGGGCTTCTATATCAGCAATCCCTTTAGTTTTTTTCATGGATTCCAAAAGACTTTGCACCAAAATATTGGGGTGGTATAAAATAAAAAAAATTAATCTGAGAACTGCCTAGACTTGAAAAACTCTAATGGTTCTCTGTTTGGAGTTTCTTTTTGTGGGAGTTTTTGTCAAGAGGCACAGGTCATAAAAAGCTTCTGCTCTGCTACCCTTTTCAATAATCATTTGGCTATAATCAACCTGTAGCATGGGAGAAAATTAAAAACCCTAAATTATTGCTGGTGGGACTAGTTATAATAGATCTTCTATAAGAATCATGTGAGTCTCACTTTTTTTCCCTGTTCTTCTGAAATTACTACATGATGATACTCAATACTCAAATGTCTAACAAGGCTACTTAACATAGCCCGCAGAAAATAATTTTTCTATGAAATTTTACTACAACCTTTTTAGCATAAAACCTTTTAAAATTGTTAGTAATTTGCATTAGATCTATTTAATTTTGAAGACTGCTAGTTCAGTAACTACAGACATAGAAGTCATGTATATGTATATGTCTGTATATGACTAAAGTTCCCAAAAGGTCAGAGGAATTCCACAAGCCAGGTGGAATTTCCAAATATTCTTTTCATTGAATGAACAGAAAACAATATGAACCACAAATCAAAGGCAGAACCGCTTATTTGTGACATGAGCAGAACAGTCATTAACCATATAATCTGCACACCTGTATCACCAGAGTCCTTTTCTCCCATCCTTGGCTGGATAGTCTTACACTATGAAATGTCTTCCTGTCACCCTAGTAGATGCCTGATGATGGCCTAGTGATTACAGGAATTTCTTGAAGATCCTGTGAGAGGCAAATGAAGTCTCTGTTTTAATTATCATCAAATAAACAAACCTCTCTCTTTCCAAACATGAAACATGAGACTCATAGGATTAAAAGATGCTCTGCTGCATAACTCTGAATGACTCTGGAGTCTTTTGTGGAGACATCTATTCTGTTACCACAGCGCACACAAGCACTATTGAGAAACTTGGCCCCATGCACTAGCTCCTACTCTGCACATGCCAAGCCTGGAAATGTGGCATTGACGCAACCTGGCTGACACTTCCAAGCACATCAGAGAGAGCCCAAGGGCAGCAGCAGAGGTTATCTTCAGGGTGACTTCACTGCCTCATTTCTGGGTTTGGGATATGCAAATCCAGAAATCCAGTGCAGGAGCACTGTGAATTATAGGCATACCCCAAGCCATACCTTCAAAGTTTCCAGAATAATCTAACAGTGAAATAAAGACATGAGTTTAGTTCTCATTTCAAGGTCAAAAAGGTCTTTCCTCCTCCTCCTCTAGGTTTGAACTGGCGCATAATATTTGAACACACCAAGGAACACAAACAGATGGGCTTGACCCAAATTCCTGGATTTTCCTAAGCACCCTTGTTGACTGACATCTGCATGTCAGGGGAAAAACTACATAAGCACCCACTTTACACTGGTGTCTGAAGGTGCAGACAGAAGTGACAATTTTCCCCTGATCTGGCCCCTGAAAGCACTCTACAAACATGACCAAATACAAGTGCACAGCTGCAGAGCACTTTAAAAGGGCCCAATACCATGAAAATCTGAGCCCTCATTGCATGAGCATTCAGATGAAGATGCTTCAAAATGGAGCACCCTCAGTAACTTCTGTCTGTGAACACCTGGAACAGGGCTTGACTGACAGACCCCAGCCTTGATCCAAGCACTGTTTTCAGAATGAGGGAGGGGAGAAGGCAGGGAAGGGAGGTCCATTCTGAGGGTTCCCCCAGCTGTGCTGGCACAGAGGGGCAAGTGGATAGGAGCCCCCCACCTCAGGAGCCTCGAATCCACCCACTCCACCACTCCTATAGGCAGATTAACGCACGGGCCAGTGAGGCCCGAGCCCAGGAGCTCCTGCCTAGGTCCCCTTGGGAAATGGTGGGTTTCCCCTTGCATCTGGGCACTATTCCACCCTGCAAGGGATCCTATTTGGGGCTGCCAGGAAATGCAGGGGTGGAAGGACTGGGCTGGGGCTAGGCTAAGCCAAACCGGGAGCACTGTGCCTCTGTGGGTTGCAGGCAAGAGAAGAGAGGGTGAGAGGCAGCAGTGGCACTGGGGGAGGCTAAGGTGAATTTTGGAGTGACTAGAGCCTCTCTGAAGCCTCCCCTAGCACCACCCCATGCATGTGTGCAGCCACATGTGGCCAAGAACACAGCCAGGCAGCCAGCTCCCTACAGGTAAGTTTAATGGGGGGGGAAGGGGCATGGGGAAGGGAAGAAGTGTAAGTGGGGCAGATTGAGACCACCATGGTGAGGGAGGGAGTGGGGCAGGGGCCAGGGCTTGGGTGGGAGGTGAGATGGAGCTCATCCAGGTGGTACAGGGAGGAAGAGAGAGCCCTGAGTCCACAATGGGAAGCCCACATCCACCCTTATACAGCTGGGCTCTGCTCTGGCCGTGGCAGTGGGAGGGAGCTGGGGAGCAGGGAGAGGCAGATATGTGCCACCCCACCCCCAGCCCAGCCAGGTTCATGCAGCCTCCCTGTTGCAGAGCACTTAGGTGCCCTGTTCCTTTGAAGAGTGGGAACTGCTAGGGAAAGAGCCCTAGCAGTGAGTGGGGAGCCCCAGCTGCTGGTTACCAGGGCAACCAGAGTGAGCTAGTGGCCCACACCTGCCAGCGGTCAGCTGACCAGAAGGGGCAGGGTCTGGCTCACATATAAACCCCAGGGCCGAGGCCAGGATGGCAGTTCCCTGCCAGCAGCCAAAGGGGGAAGGAGCAATCCCAAAGAAACCAAAGGGGAGAGGCCTGACTGCAGGTACAGCCTCTGATACTGTTGAGGGACGGAGCACCCCTGGTGTGACTTGAATGATGTTATAGCTGGGTGGCTTGAATTTATGTTATAGCCTAGAGGTTTGTGTTTTGTTTGCTGTTTAAGACTGGTGGTTTGGGTGAGGCTATCAGGAGAAGGATGAGGCCTCATAGGGGACCCACGGCAGCATGGAGACCACGGTGCCAGAGAGGGCGCAGCATTTGGGGGTGCGCCAATCCTGGCACCAGAGAGGGTGCAGCATTTTCCAGGGCCATGAAGAGCCCGAGCACCAGTGAGGCGCAGTGTGAGACAGCCCGAGTGCCAGTAAAGGCACAGTGCAAGACTGGCACTCAGGCTGTCTGCAGCCCTGTGAAGGCGCAGTGCAAGACAGGGCTGCGAAGAGCCCAGGAAGGACCAGGGAGCCAAATTATAACAAGGCCCAGACCAAACCATGTCAGTTCCATCTGCAAGGTTTGGGGCATGGTAAAGGGGTGGTTGGAGCCATGCATAGCCCATAAGGCTAGGGTGCCCCAAAATGCACATTGCAGAACGGGACCCACAAGGGATCCAGGAGTCCATAGGGTCAGAGCAAAACTATGTCCAAGATGACATAAAGGCAGCCTCCCTAATATATATTTACCAACAAAGACGTGGTGGGTGAGAATTGAGGGTGCCCATTGGGCCAACTTGGCATGATAAGGGGGCCTAGGGGAGAATATGGCCATCCTGCAGTACCCTGTGCCATGACACTCCCCCACAGAGCATGGAAACCTACCCCAACCTTGGTTGGCAGCAACAGCACCTGGACAAGAAGGGGCCCCTCCCCTGCTGGAGTCCAGCTCCAGTGTGGGGAGGGGGCCTCCAATTTTGTGTTTGCCCAAGGCCCCAATAAATCTTAAACCACCTCTGCCCACTCCTTCTCCTGCCTTCTCCCCCTCCCATACTGAGAGAGTAGGACCTGCAAGGGGTGGGGAGGAGCTAGGGAAAGAAGCTGCAGACACAGAGCTTCTCTCCCTGGATCGGTGGGAGCTGACCCTCCAACCTCCCAAACCAACCTCCATGAACAGCCTGTGCCCCTGGCAGCTGGGAGGGGCACAGCTGCACCAGCAGTGATGGGAGAGTGGCGGGAGCCCAACAGCAGGGAGCTCCTGCAGATGCCGCCAACACTCTCAGCGGCTGGGGGGGGGCGTGGCAAGCACTGACCAGGGGTCAGCAACCATCCGCAGGCACCACCGGCAGCAGTGGTGGTGACCAGGGTATGAGACAGCACCTGCGTGCACCCTCTACGCATCGCCCCTGCTAACATCTGTTGGCTTGGGAGTATTGGTCCAACATCTAACATCTGTTGGCTTGGGAGGATTGGTCTAAGCTCTAACTTTCTGCAAAGCACCATGTGTTAGGCTGGAGAGTTGCATTTCTATCTGCAGCTTGAGTGAATGTAGAAAACACAATACATTATGCTGCATAATCTGCGCTTACATCAGTATAAATGTTGAGTGTGAACACAGTATATAGCTCTATACTTATCTAAGTCACTTCACTCCAAGATAAAGATTTCCCTCAGAAGAGGGAAATAACTATTCACTGGTTTATATTACACCTGTGTACATGTTATGCATCGTATTTCTAGTCAAACTGGCCCCTGTGATACCCTTTTGCTGAATGTAAATTATTGAATCCCTTGCCACTTGGTGGTGAGGCCCTGTACCAGTACCAGCTACCTTAGGAGAGCTGATCTGTGTACTCCAGACACCAGTGTCATTTACATTTAAACTGGTTTAATCTAGAATGGTTTGTAAATCAATGTTTCATGTGTCTACATCCTAAGAAACATATATTTCTAAGTACAAAGGACTAGATTGTAAACTGTTTCTTCATGCTAGAAAGCAGTTATGAGTATTCCCACTGACTGACTTCGCTTAGACCACTCACCTAAGTATCTGCTGGCCCACATGAGTAAGGTGTTCATACTGTGATCCAAAAAGTCTTTAGAACACTTCAGACCCCCTATAACTCAATGCTCGGTCACAGCATCAGAGTCAACGCTACATTTGCCTTAATTCAGGAAAGCAAGACCTTGTTAACAAGATTGGCACTGTAATTCAAACACCAAGTAAAAGAAATAGGCCTGATGTGCCTACAAAGTTCATGGAAGTATTTATGGAAAACTATACAACCAAAGAATACTTCAAGCAGCCTCCTATCAAGGTTCAGAAAGGACCAGCATTAGATGTAACAATATCTAGTCTTCTGGAGTTTGCACTCACAGTAAGACAGTGAATGGGGGGAAGAGGGGGTGGGGAGACACAAATGCAAAAAAGAAACTTTCCAATCTGTTCTTTGTAAGTCAATGGTTATGAATCAGATATGTAATGAAGCAGTAATAGGAATGATGACTAAGTAAAGTAGCTAATAAAGCTAATTTATGTGAAGCTGAAATTTTTAGTACAGTGCATTAAAGCAAGCATGATATCTCAGCATACTGGAGATGATGTTAGTGCTGTACACCAAGTGCCTGCACTGTTTGGAGACAGTAATACAATTAGATGTGCTGACTTCCTGGACCTCAGCTAAAAAGTGTTGTTCTTCACTGAAGATGAATATAATGGCTTCTTTCATACAATATACACAATGGCCAGCCATGCACCCTAGCAGGCTGCTCAGGGGGTGGGCACATCTGTCTAAATAACATTCCATGTAGTTCTGTCACAATATTTAAAAAAAAAAAAGGAAGTAATACAGCAGATGTTTTTCAATCACTATCATCTCAATTTCACTTCTACAAAGTTTGCCTAACCTTGACTGAAACAAACTTTATATTCCGTGATATATATGGTGGTCTGTGAACTATGGCACACACAGCTTTTTTACACTAAATTTCCATTTTAACTGACCAACTAGAAGAGGATTTCAGTCATACTGTAACTCAAATGATTACAGATTACTTTTTTTTTTTTTTTGGCTATATTCATGGTATGTAGATAATTAATAGACATGAACAAGCTTCCCAGAAAGTTTGAAGGCAGAGACAAATTAAGGTTCTGGGAGCCAAACACAAACTACTGAGTTACTCTAACTGTACACTTCTGAGAAAGGAAATATATAACGTGATATATTTGTTCACTTTGACCAGCAGGAACTTCTGCCAGAATAGTCTCAGGACTTTGGCTTGTGGTCAAGTTTTTCCCATACACAAAGTCAAACCAAAGCCAGAAGCACAGCACAATCCAGGTTCACAAAGCAATTGGCTTAAGCACCTTTACTGATGAAAATACAGTTTTGATTAATCAAAATCATCAATTAGAAAGAAGCCCTTGCAGTTCAGGCTCCAGGCAGAGAACTGGAATGGAGCTGGCAAAACATTGTTGCATTCTACTATGAAAATCAAAAACAAAATCACCTAATACTAGCATATTAGATTACAGAGTTGGCAGCTCACTGTATTGCTACACAAGAGAATTAATATCTAGTCCCAGGCTGTAGGAAGCACCAAGTTCAGTCGCTATTGGAAGGCACTCCCCACATCACACAAGCTGGATTCTGCTGACGGCCTGTGGAAGACGCTCTATCCAGCTCTCCTTATAAGAAATAGGCTTCTCAGCTCTCCTTATAAGAAATAGGCTTCTCAGGGTGTGGACTTTACAAACAGTCAAAGGGATTCCTTCTATCTACCTCCATTGCAAATGACCTCCACAAAAGAGGGTAGACTTTGAATTTGATTTTATATCTCAATCAGAAACAATGTGATCTTTCATTAAGATGTAATTCTGGGGCAGAACTAAACATCTGAAGCCACTGGATAGATGGCTAATATTTCTAAACACACAGACATTTTATCACTTACCATTTCTTCTAAGCATTCTCTCTCTCTCTCTCTCTCTCTCTCTTTCTGAGCCTCCGCCCATGAAATTGAAAGATTTCTAGTAGAAATGCCTTTGTTGTATCAGCTTTGGAAATATGGATTACAGTATTCTGTGAAAAACATTTATTACTCTGAACTGTGACTCAGACATTGTTGCATTTCTAGGGTTATAGATTTTCTTTCAGCTAAACTAAGGCTGTAAGTCACAGTGACAGTTGTAATGTGTGTAATACCACAGTACCAGATTCTATTACATACATATTTTTGCTAGAGGTTTACGATGTTAAAAATATTTCTTCTTTTTCCAATACCCTTCTGTACCTGTTGTGTAAATATATTAGACCCTATAACACTGAAGTCAATTTCCAGATGAAATGTGCACAGGAACAGTAGTTTGTCCTTTTATGAAAAAAAAAAGGAACACTGCATACAAACTAATTATATTCAAGCACAATATTGAATTGTAATAAAAGATGAATGAGAGAAAGTACGTGTCATTGTGAGGAATGGAGAAGGTTACAGAAAGCTGAGACTGGGGAAGGATTTATCATGTGAGATGCTTCAGGCATTGTGTTGAAAGATCTGCAGACTTATTTGCAAGAGTGTTTTACGGGAAAATAGAGCAGTCTACATAGGAAAGAATTACTATAGATTTTTATCTTTTATACAAGACAAAGATACAAAAGATAAAACAGAGGGGGGGTTTAAAAGAAATCCATGGGAGAAATCTCAGTGAGAGACAGGAGAAAAAAACCCTACGAACTCAGCTGAGGGACCATCAATTTCATAAATTCAGGGAACAGACATTTGTTAAAAATACAGCTGATCCATAATTTTCAATGTACGCACAAAAATGTGTGTTGGGTAAAAAAAAACCCACCAAAACTGGTAACAACTAGAAAGCTTTCCAGTTTTGCTTGCAAAGCCTCATTGTGCATATACATGCAAACAAACCTTTCGGATGGTTCTTAGAATTCAGATCTAGTACAGTCATAACACAGCTGTGGAAGCTGGAAAAATAATGGCATTCTGGGTGTATTAGTATGCAAATGAGCATGCCAACAGTTCCACTTTGCTTCCAGAATTCCTACAGCCTACACAAGCAGTGTTTCAAACCAAACAGGATTTGAGATCTCTTGGGTCAGGAACAGTTGACACATTTTGCTCCATTATTCCTGTTTAGCATAATGCAGCAGCTTGGCTAAAATGACATTAGTGCACCTTAAGTCTAACAAGATAGTGTAGCCATAATATATTGGAGAATAAATTCCAGCAAGTAAAAACCTGCTCTTCATGAGGAGAGATTTTCAGTTGGTCAGCTGATGGAGCCACTGTCACATATCTCATTATAACATGTATGTTTCACTCGAGGATCAGCAGATGATGGAGACACTTACCAGTGTCCTAAACAATACTGGTAATTTGCACTTCTGCAGCATCTTCCATCTACAGCTCTCAAGGCACCTGACTACAGACTGGTACATCGGACTGAAGCTTCATGACATACTTATCAAGCTCACATGGATATTAATATCCCAATTTCACAAATGGAGAAATGAGAGCAGTGAGAGATCAAGTAACTTGCCCAAGGTCACAGAGTGAGTTGATTACAAAACCAGGATTCAACTGAAATTCATTCTGAGTGTCTGATGCCAGGAGAACAGGCAGTGTTGATTTAAAAAAAGAAGCTACTTATAAGATAAGCTATTTAGGGTTGAAAGGCAAACATAAAGAGCTTAGTTTTAGGGATGGAGGGAATTTGTTTGGAAGAGTTTAAATTTAAGTTAAAAAATAACAGGAAGAAAGCATAATAGTCTCTCCCTCCCAGCCAGCAGAGCCCTTTCTATGACTGCTGGTTAGCCAACCAAGTCTTATAGTCAATATTGGGCACTGTTAATTTGTCCTCCATAAATCAAATTTAATCTTGAAGGAATCTTTAACAAGGAAGAGATATCAAACAAGAGCATCCTTTCCTTAAGCATAAAGTTCACTTCATCAGCACAAAACCCAATTATTCTCATTTCATTCAGTTAAACCAGAATGAGAGAAATCTACTATAAGCAACCACAACTCCACAACACAGCAGCTGATTACATAGTCATAACTCTGGTGTACAGGGAAGAATAACTGCTGCAACCCTCTCTGTCACATGGATGGCAAATTGGAACAATGGATGCATTTTAATGCCTGCAGGCCTCCACATCCCTTCTCTCTGTTCCTGCCCGTGTAAGCTAGCAAAAAGGTACTCTCTGGGGCACATGATACAGATGCTCTAAGTCAAGAGTGTCAAATTTGACCAGCTACCCACCACCTCCCCCTCCCTACCCCAAGATGAATCTGGACCATGAAGAGCCTTGTGGGCTGGATCCAGACCCAGCGGCCAAGGCAAAAGGTGGTGACAGCAGCAGTAGCCCAGCAGTTAATGCAGCCTTTGCTCACCACCCCCAAATGCAGAATCCTCTCAAATGCAGACTGTTTCCTTCTTTCATTAAAAACATAAAGATGAGAGTTTAACTTGACAAAGGAGAAAAACAATTAGAATCAAGCTTGGGTGACATCCTGATTCCCCTATATTCAAAGTCAAAATTCCCACTGACTCCAGTTAAGCCACGATTCCACCCAAGATTCATGTGATGACCTAAACGTGACTCTTTTATGCACCTGAGTTACAGTGCTAGTATACATACAGGTTTGCTATGAGCCAGTGTACAAACATTTTCCTTCTGAACTGTAGTGTACAATCACATGACACTTGCAAAAAGGCAAATGAGAGTTTCCCAGAAAAAAACAGAAATTATAGGGGAAATAATTAAGAGATGTATGTTTCCAAAATCCTCCCTGCAAAGAGAACCTGAAAGTTAAGCAAAGAGACACATACAGGCATTTATTTTCTCCTGGGAGAGTTGCTGATCTCCCAGGAAGAACCACAAGTATTGAGATGTTCAGTCTTTTTCTTCCAAATTAAAAATAGCCACATCAGCTCACTGGATTCTGCTGCTCCATCAGGGAGCAGAACATACCCCCTTTACAACACCCATATTCTGCTTCAGGGAGACAGGCTGACCAGGGGCAGTCTGGATCAGTCAATTAGGACTGCCCTATGTACTGATGTCATCTGTTGCCAGGCAAACTAGGAGAACCTGCAGAGCAGCTGAGATGTGTGTACAGGGCACCCCCTGGCTGCACAGTGTGAGCATTGCAAGCTCTCCACTCTTCAGGTCCTCAGCATTCAAATGTCTGGACATGCAACTATGGGTAAGTTTTTCTACCAGGAGAACAAACCTGGGAGAATTCTCCCAGATTATTTGAATGTGTGTGCATAGCATATAGAGAGCTATAGTTGTAAAACAGTAACAACTCAATGTCTACAGTCATGTATTGTCCTAATAAGCATTACGAGTACAAGAATTTTTTTCAAATAATCAGTATTCTCCAACAGTAACCTAAATGGCCTTCCTTGACTTCTACTAGTCACAGTAGTCAATATGTATTCAAAGACCTCAGTCAGTTCAGATCCATTCATACTAGGCACTGTATGAACACAGAAGAGAATTCCTGTGCTCGGTGGCTTGTGTTTTATTGTACTGGACAGCTTGTAATATACTACTGTACAAATAATCCATTACATATCAGATTTATCTATTTTGAAAAGGGGAAAAAAACAGTTCATGTATACAGAATAATTTATATAGTGGTTTCCTGAACAATTCTTTTTTCTAAATTGAAATTTCTCCTGCCTGACATCTGCTCAGAGAGAACTTCTACTTTTTAAAGAAATTTGGATAAAATTTATTCACTTCTTTTGAGCTACAGAAAAGTGAAAACATACTTCTCCCTCATTTAAAACCCATTTTTTACATACTGTCTCACATATAACTCAGAAAGAATTGAAGTTTACAAATTGAAATCCACAGGTCGGCTAGTAGGTTTAAAAATTCAGCCTTGCAGTTGGGTTAATTTTTTTTTTTTTGTATTTAATAATCTGCTGAAATCACTTCAATCTTTCTCCTCTACTCCCCCCTCCTCAGTAAATCTTTCATTTAAACTTTTCCCCATAGGCTATATCTACAGATTATTCTGACAATTTCTGTTTTTTCCGGGAAACTCTCAGTTGCCTCTTTGCAAGAGTTAAGAAGTGAAAATATTTGTATACTGGCACCTAGCTAACTCATACATGCATTAGCATGGCACATACGCACAAAAGAGTAAAAAAACAATTGCAGTATACCATAATACAGAGATATCCAACCTGGCAGAGGGAGGAATTCCACCTTGATTTTCCTTGTCCAGCGCTTTCCTGTAACAGGGAGCCAAAGGCTCCTATTACTTTAAGGGTGAAGAAGCAGAGAGAGCCCCAGGAGTGGGGGAAGCTGCCCATTATGAGCTGCCAGGGAACAAGTACCTGGGGATTTACCTATTACAAGCTATTATTACAGCAGAGGCCAGCAGTATTAAGTTTCTCTGGGGTTGAGCTGGCAAGCTAAATCAGGAAACACATGCAGCAGCTCACCAAGTCACATGGCCAAAACGGGGTGTGGCTTCTAGCCATATAAACCCAGGGCCTGAGCCAGAATAATTAGTCTGGGTCTGGGAGCCACTGAGGGAAGGGCTCCAGGGCAGGATTGCTGCAGAGATGCTCATAGCCAATACCCAGACTATCCTGGGAGTAATGCAAGTAGGATGTTGCTGACTTTCAAGGGAAGAGGACTCAGGGTAGGGGGGGAGCTGAATGACACACCCCAGGAGCTGGGGTTTGTGCTTGGATCCAATGGGGAAGTTGTGTTATAGCCAGAGGTCTTATTTTGGGTTAGAGTTTTACAACAGTGGCTTGGAGGTCACATTGGTGCCCAGGAGGGCACATGACTACCTTGAGCCTGGCCAGGGGTCAAGCTTAAGACAGAGACAGGGGGTCAGGGGGTCCAGTGTGGCCTGAGAGGGGCAGAGATGGTGCCAGAGAGGGGAAGAGCTTGGGGCCAGGTGGCCTGGAACCCAAGAAGGGCAGAGATTTGGGAGCCTGTGAGTGCACCTACATCTGTACTTTACTGCCCACTGCTGCCAGCCAGCACCCAGGGCTGACCCACCTGTGCCCCCTACCAGCCCAGGGTTGCTCCACCCCAGCTTTAACTGCTGCAATCCTGGGTGCACACGTAAATGCTGTGCCTGGAAGTAGCTGATTCTGGTGCGTAGTGCACCACATTTTATTGTGTCAGGTTAATTGCACATGTAGATCCAACCTGTGAGAGGCAAATGTGATCAAGAACCTGGGCAGGGCAGAGATGAAGGCCCTTGAGGGCTATATAGAGGGCTGGAGCCCAGAAGCCAACTCCAGGGCAATGGATCTTGGCTAAGGGACCAACTAGAGGAAAGGGTTGAAAGCTGGTAAGGTCAAAGCCCCAACAAGGCAGAAAAGGCCTGAGGTGGCCTGGTGGCTTTGGGGACAAGTGTCTCTGCTGGAGGGATGATGCAAAACACCTGATGCATGGGCATGTCTGTAGGGGAGGTTTGGAAGCCATGATTAACCCATAAGGTGATGGGTCAGAAGGGCCCACTTAATGAGGTCAGATAGAGAGGGGATCTTCTGGAAGGAATAAACCAAGGATCACTCTAAGAACCATGGGCAGCCTCCCTTTTCAATCTGTTAATAAGAACAAAGTATGACAGATAATAAGTAAAGGAAGGGTATCTTAGAGACCAAGCTGGGCAGGAACCATAGGCCACCACGGAGCATCACAGCTGCCCCTGGGAACCAGTCCTGTTACACTTACCTATCCAGGCCTTTGTAGTAATGCTATTCACGATACCTACATAAGTCAAGGCCGTCAGCCACAAATATATTTGGATCTAAGTGGGAAGTTCCAACACACTGAGTTTCTCCCACAGAGTAGGATTTGGGTTCCTAAAAGCCAGTAGTCTGAGTCAATCCAGATCGAACAAGTTCTGGAAAAACATTTCATTCTCACACATGGCAGGAAGAAAAACAAAACAAGAGTTACACCTATGCAATAGAAAAGAGTCCAAATAAATTCCACAGGACCAGACAAAAGAATGATTGTTAAGAGACCATAATCTAACAACATGTCTGCTATCAGCAGTGTGCTGGTATGCTACTCTAACTCATTTCCCATGTATAGTGGTGTTATTTGCCATAGTTTTCAGCAGGGAGTGATCAGCAGACACCTTATTATAAACTTCTGCAGAGGTGCAGTCAGTGTTGAAAAGTACTCTTAGTTTTGCCTCCTTCCTGCCTGCCTTGTTCTTTACAGATCATTTTCTTTTATCAAACTGGATGGCAGTATCAAAATTGAAAGCAAGTAGAAGCTGTGAAAATAACAGACCCAGGAAAGAATTTTTAATTTTGCTTCAATTTCTTTGATGATGAAACCAGTGCTGAATACGAAATAAGACTTAAAGTTGAACATCAAGTGAAAGTTCTATTCCTGTCAAAAATCAGAGCCAAATGCCCACTAAGCATCTTCAGAGCAATATTTAGGAAAAAGCCAACATTCTCCTTTGCTTTTACAATCCCCCAAAGTCACAGATGATCACACTTTGCTCCCCCAGTGTTGTATTTTCTACGTTATAATGATTAGGACTCATCCAAAAATTTTATTACGTGTTTTTCATTTAAAACTGGCAGCTTGTCAAAACCAGTATATTTTTCAAAGTTTTTTGTTTTAAAAGCAATTCAGAAAATTGTCAAAAAAACCACTAAAGACCGAATTTGTCTGGTTTTAAACTAAAAATGGTTTGGTTCCCCACAATAAAAAAGAATCCTTTTTAAAGGAAAATTTTGGAGGGGAGGGAGTGTTGCAAAATAAACACCAGTTTTTCCAAACAAAAATAAGTAACTTTGTCACAGGAAAAAGTTTCCAGAACAGCAATGATCACAGCTAACAAGTAACTGCCTTGAAACACAAAGCTGTCTCACGGGGTCAGGAAAATCACATTTGTTCAGGGTATGTCATGGTTTTCCAAAGGGTCTTTTTGTTTTAAATCCCTTATGATGACCTGCAACTTCAGAGGACTGAATGAAAAGAAGAAAGTTAAGTTTTTACTTGTATAGCAAATGCTTTTCTGAGCCTGGCAGCAAGGACATTCAGCGTATGCTACTGAAATAAAGAGAATTTTCATACTTCACATCTAAGCCACTCTACCTGTTCAAAAGAGATGTCATAGATAAAAAAAAATATGGCTTGATGGAGAAGGCTGATGGTCTGTCTTATGCAAGGAGTCATAATGGTCCATTCTGATGTTAAAGTCTGGGAATCATTACCTTTACAATTATTAATAATGGATATTTATATAGACCTATACAAACATAAGGCTCTTACTCAGCCCATAAGCAGGCTAGGTAACAACTTTCTAAAACTGAATCATCTGGACTATCCAAGAAGTACATTGTTCTAGTAGTCAGCAGAAATTAAGGGATGCTGACTGACGTGAAAAATAAAATGTGCTTTACCAGAAGCAGCAGCATGCTAGAGACATCCAGCTTGCCCAAATTCTGTATAGATTGGGCACCTCAGTAGGGCCTTTTGGTACTTTTTGTAATAGTTGATTCAATCAGCTATTAGATAAAAGTGCCAAAAAAGCCCCACTAAAATTTATGATCTATACAGTCATTGGGTAAGCTGGGTCCAGCTGACATGATGCTTTTTCTGGGAATGTGCTGGGCTCTTCACAGGGATGCATACAGTTCAAAGTAAAGTGTCATTTTGGGGAGGGATGTTCATGGGTGACTGGTGCCTCCTGAGAATGGAGGGGCAAAGTTTGTGGGTGGCAGCATCAACAATGAGGGGTGACCACCTACAGAAACTGCCAGCGGTGGTGGCCAATCTCGGGGGGGCACATGCCCCCCTCATCCCCCACCTACACATTGCCTATGGGGGCGGTTATGTCTGTAAGCAGCCAGAATCAGACTTATGGGTAAGAAACATTCTCTGCCCTAGAAAACTCACAAGTTATGTATTAGTTTTCTGTGGCGAGGTGAAGTGCTAAGGAGTCATTAGGTTTTTGAACATTCAATTTCATTTGCAGAACTGAATATTTAAAAAGCCTCTACCCCTTATCAACCTCTTTCCCCTGCTCCCTTGGAAAGGATCTTAAATCTATCAAGAAGCTATTTACGATTATTTGAAATGTTCACATTCAGTCATCTCTTGACTACCATGGATGAGTAGTCATTCCCAGCTCTGGTCCCAGTGAAATAAATGGGACTACTTCTGAGTGTAATTGCTCCTCAGTAGGAGTAACTGGGTTCATAGTTTGTCTCTAGGTAACTTATCCCCTGAGCCTGTGTCTGAGGCACATGTATATCACATTCACATTATCTATTTTATGTACAGCAGTTAACTTACTATTAGTTTGTCAACACGCCACACTCCTCATGTCCAAGGTTCTATTTACTACTATCAGCCCCCCCCCCCGGTTGCCTGTTATCTTTAATTTTCATATTTGTACTGTACAAAGGAGAGAGTGAACCTGTTAGCTGGCAGCATTGCAGGCTTAAGCAACTGAGCTGGAGTGTTGTGGTTCCACATCATCAACTGAATGTATTTCAAGAAAATAAATACATCTTTTAGCAAAGCAATGATTGGTAAGCTTGGACCTATAACAATGGATGTTCTCTAATGGGAGCAGGGAAATCATTATTCAACTGCCAGTTAAGGGTTAAATCACACATCAGTGAATAGGAAGATTATGCATAGAGCTCCAGCTAGAGTTGAATCCTGCAATTCAACCTGTAGGCAACACTGCAAGAGATTTCAGGAGAACTTGCGCTTGCAGTTCTTTTGCTGAATGAGACATTTAAGCATGTGAGGAGCTTCCTATGAGCACCTTTGTAAAATTCCACCATCAAACTAGAGAGAATATAGGGACTATTGTCCTGTCTTTCACTTCTGGATATGTCTAAGCCATCCCCAACTGAAATGTTTTTGTCCCTGGCATCTTACATATATCTCTGAATATTTCTGTTTTTGCCTTAAAATGTACCAGGTTGCACCAAATATGACAATCTTAAAAATGCTATGCAGTCCTACTACTGAACTCCCTTTCCTCATAAGGTCTCTTCACCTTTACCCCCTCTGCCAGTTTCACACCAAACTGTGCTATCAGCAGGGATCTGGGTTTTCTGTTACCCACAGAAAAATGCAGTAAAACCCGAATTCTCTCGTTTTAAGGAGAAAAAATGGCTGCCTGGAGAGCAGCTCCTGCGGATAAGTCAGAGGGA
>NW_017728947.1:70726964-70729169 GCF_001723895.1 Crocodylus porosus
GGTGGCAGCTGGGGCTTGGGTGCTGCTGTGGGGGGACAGGAGGATGGCCCCATAGACTTGGCAGCTGGGGGCCCCCTCCAGCAGGGTGGGAGGGATGAAGGGTTGTGGGTGGGGAGTGAGGGGCACCAGCAGAGCCAGTGGGATGTGGGTGGCGAGTGAGGAACACGGGCAGGCCCAGCAGGGAATGGGTGGGGGAGTGAGGAGTGCTGGCAGGCCCAGAGGGCTGTGGGTGGTAAGTGAGGGGCACCAGCGGGGCTGGGGTGGCTGTGGCTTGGGAGGGAAGGGCAATGGCATGGGCAGGGCACCAGCATATCAGAGCTACTCAGCACCACAAAGCTGTGGTGGGGAACAACCACAACTGGACCTGTGTCCTGGTGATTGGAAGGGGCAGGGGGAGCTCTGATTTTCCATGATAAAAAACCCTAAATCAAACACCAAAACATATTGGTAATCAGAATTTATTTTATTATACTGATTGAGGCATTGGTAAGCTTCCAATTTGCTTTAAAATTGTAAACATATCAATAAAACATTGTGTTCAACTAATACATACATACATATATATATATATGGTGTTTCAATGGTGTTTCATTTTAGCTGCGGGTTCTGGGGTTTTTTAATCTGCAAATTTGTGATTTTTAAGCAGAGAAACCAGGATCTCTGGCTATCAGTGTACCCATCTTGAGAACAAAGCACAGACCTTTCCTGCACGTATACTTTATATAAGCTGCTCTGCCAAGTCCTTTTCTCCTTAGCTATGGAAAACACTTGTGTTAAAAGAGAAAACAAAAGAACACATTCCCAAAGTTCCTCAGCCTTCCTTTCTGCAAACATGTGCACACATGGGCCACAATGTTTATTACATACTAAGAAGGACTTTTTGTATGAGAGCCTTTTGTTACAATACTGTTAGCAGATCACTGGGAACAAAACTTTAGCACTAATGGAAGTCCCTGATCTAAATAAACCAGCTCAGTGATGGGGAAAAGGGCTCCTATATTTCATAGCATATACAATTCAGTGAGTCATGAAAGACTTTTAGCACAATATGTAATCATGACACAAAGAAGACTGTTCCTCAAACTGGAATTTAGCATTACAGTTACCAAACCATGAACACAATTTTGGCCTTTATTGTCAGAAACAGTTGATTATAGCAAGAGCTAAGAAACTTGTTTGGATTGTGTTATATTGCCCTCTACAGTTGAAATATAGCAGTATCTTCAGTGGCACTTACCTCTTTTCAGCTTACTTGCCACAGAGTGGCATGGAACAGAAAATCTATAGTATGAACAGCATGCTTGCAAAACTGATCCTTAGAAAAGACTGTGTGATAATTTTAATAACATTTTATTTCCAGCCCTAACCAGAGAAAGCTGGTTGGTTTGTTTGTTTGTTTCCAAATGCTTCTATCTGATTAGACAAGAAACTTGGCAAAGAAATTACATTTTATGAAACACAGCAGCAAATCTTATTCTTTCCTTTTGCTTGTGAGTGGCAAACATCTTTCTTCTAGATATTTCCCTTCTTTTCATTATATGAAACTCAGAGGGGGAAGGCAGGAAATAAAATGACTGATAAAATATTTCTATCCTACCCACCAAAGGAAGGCAGGATAACAAGAGAGATGTCAAAGAAAAGAATTTTCTTTACACACTTCAAAGAAATGCACCCTAATATAAAAGATACAGCCTGGGTGGCCAGACCTAGCGCACCACTGAGAGAGCAAAGTGCTGGACCCATTTTGTTTAGCAGCAAAGACAATACTGTGTAATCAGTTATTTTATGCATGTAACCATACTTACATCTCTGCCTTGTTACATTTT
Organism: Crocodylus porosus; assembly: GCF_001723895.1. Taxonomy (NCBI): domain Eukaryota; kingdom Metazoa; phylum Chordata; order Crocodylia; family Crocodylidae; genus Crocodylus; species Crocodylus porosus. The sequence goes on from NW_017728947.1 coordinate 70,728,791, forward strand.
TAGAAAAGTTTTGAAGGATCCTCGTTTGCCAGATAGTAAATGGACTTCAAAAGAATTGGAAATAGCTGCTGAATGGCAAAGTGACCTTTTACTACTCCAGCTACAGTTTGTAACTTGTACATTCTTCATTCTATTAAAAAAAACACTCCTAGGACCACATTTTCAAAGGCCCCTGCTGGGAGGAACAGTCAGCCAGGTTGGACTGTTCCAGAAGATTCCTGGCCAAGATACAGGACTTCAGGAGGTGCACAGTCCCACCAGAGGAAATGCCCTGTTGGACCTGGACCTGGACCTGGTCCTGGCCACAGGTGACAACCTGATAAGGGGCCTCCAGGTTCTTGACCACCTGGGCGATAGCGATCATCGCTTGCTGGAATTC
>NW_017728947.1:70729269-70730894 GCF_001723895.1 Crocodylus porosus
ACAAGGAATAACGGCCACAAGTTGTTGGAGAATAGGTTTAAATTAGACATCCATAAGAACTACTTCACAGTCAGGGCAGCTGGGATCTGGAACCAACTTCCAAGGGAAGTGGTGCTGGCTTCTACCCTGGGGGTCTTTAAGAAGAGGTTTGATGCCAACCTGGCTAGAGTCATTTGAGGCCAGTTTTTCTCCTGCTCAAGCAGGGGGTTGGACTTGAAGATCTACAAGGTCCCTTCCGACCCTACTTCTATGATTCTATGCAGTATATTACCCAGAAACGTGGGCAAGATATTGAGTTTTATTTCTGAGTTCTAATCATACGGCATTGACGTAACCAGGCTTAGCATCCAACCTGAATGACTATCATTATGGACTTCAACCTGGCCTCCACATTAGTACCTGTAATTCATGTGGATATGTTTTTAATTAATGAAACTGAACTCCAATTTGCACATTGTTAAGTATGCAAGTCAAGTGGCTAGGGCTAGGGCCAGGAGTTATACATAAACCAGTATAAGTGATCAGAAACTGGTTCAAATCTGTAGCACAACAGAAGTTCAGTGCACATAAACCACTTTAAAAATGGTCAAAACCAATTTAAGATAAACCTAGATGGATGTAGTATCAGACTTAATTGAACTAATGTCTTAGATCCCCTCCAGATTCAAGTAAACTCACAGTCCCCCAGCATCCCAGGATGCTTTGCATCTCTCCCACAAACCCCGCTTGCAGGGTGAGTGGGCTAGCCTTGGCCCAAGCTGTCTGCTCCAGCCAAGCAGGGAGGTGTGCTCTAGCTCCCCCTGGCTTCTGGCGCCCAGTGCAGGCATGTGGCTGCATTTCTGAAATCAAAATTGAATGTCTATTCTCTTGCTTATAAATTCAATCTACACAGCTTAGACCAACCTGCAAAGAATGAATCGAATCAGCCTTGGGCTTTTTGACCGCCTGTACTTAGCCACAAGTCTCCCAAACTGACATGGTCTGATTCAAATTTCTATTCATGTAGAATTGTTTATGCAAATTTAGTATCCGTTTTGAAAATTTTGACCTAACTATATCACTTATTTGAGGGTGTTCCATACAACTTCATCACAAAAAGCAACACTGAATTTCATTTACTGAAGTTGCTCTAAAGGAGCCAGAGGAACATGATTCTCACTTGTAGGGATTAGAAGCATTATGCAAAAAATAGCTGTAATTTTAAGTATTGTCCCCCACCCCCCACCAACAAGTTAAAGTAAAATAAAAGCAGCACACAAAACCATATTGATAAGAAAAAAACACTTATCCTTTTTCTTTAACAATTGACTGATGATGATACTGGGGTGATACTGGTTTTGGCCCAACTTTACAAAATCAAAGTTTGAAAAGCAAATGGCAGAGAAAGGACAGTATGATATCTGCACTCCTTCAATTAAACCACCCTTGCTAAAAAGCTGAGAATCAGATAATAACTATACACCTTCATGGTCAAATGGGTCACTAACAGGCTGGAGGGCCACACCCAGAGAGTGGTGGTGGATGGGTCTTATTCGACCTGGAGGGATGTGGGCAGTGGGGTTCCGCAGGGCTCGGTCCTCGGGCCTGCACTGTTCAACATCTTCATCAGTGACTTGGATGTGGGG
>NW_017728947.1:70731479-70754471 GCF_001723895.1 Crocodylus porosus
GCGCTACTTCACGGTCAGGGTGGCTAGGATCTGGAACCAACTTCCAAGAGAAGTGGTGCTGGCTCCTACCCTGGGAGTCTTAAAGAGTAGGGTTGATGAACACCTCGCCAGGGTCGTTTGACCCCAGTACTCTTTCCTGCCATGGCAGGGGGTTGGACTTGATGATCTGCTCAGGTCCCTTCCGACCTTGCCAACTATGAAACTATAACCTGGTAGCCTGCCTCTAAAACCTTGCATGTAATCAACATCGTAAACAATTAACAAACTTTGGAAGGTTTGATCTGGAGAACAACTAAAGTGAAGCAAAAGTTTAGCAGAGGAGTTTGATGCAGAGAGCCACAGGACTGTTGGAGGAGCTACAGCCAGAACATTTGGTTCTCAGAAGGCAGCTTCACTGACTTGGATGCTGCAGCAGGGGTGGGTCAGTCCAGAGCGAACCTGGGCTGAGCCAGCAAGCCCAGATCACCCCAGCAGCAAGAGAGAGGAATGGTCTGGACCAGGGGTTGTCAACCAAAGGTACACATACCCCTGGGGGTACTTTGAAAGGTCCCGGGGGTATGTGCGGGTGGGTGGGAATGGAGCACCACCACCCCACATCACTGCCTCACAGGACCAGGGCCAGGGCAGGGTGAGAGCAGGGCTGCACAGATGCTGCGCTGCCACTGTTCCACCACTCGCCACAACCGTGCTCAGCATCCGACTGCTTGCCAGGCTCCCCGCCCCCGGGGTACACTTACTATAAAGGGGTCCACCAGGGATACACTTATTAAAAAAGGTTGAAAACCCCTGGTCTGGATGACAGACATTACACTCTAGCCTTCAACCAGTACGGAGAGCAGACAAGCATCAGGAACTGCAGCAAATGGATGGTTTTTACCCTGAGGGGACAGAAAGGTCAGAGAGATTACTGAAATAGATGATCAGGTTAGAGAGCATTGCCTTGTTTATCTGGGTTCTGGAAATGCGGGACATGGTAAAATTATTCAGAAATACACAGGGGTCATTCTCTTTTGGAGATTGCTTCCTACTACTATCCCTCAGCATGAACTGCTTATATCAAAGCATTACTGTTGTGTTCAGAGAGGTGTCTATACTTGGGTTTACTCTCTGATGCTGGTTCAAGGGCAAAAAACCCATGTCAGATCTCAGAAGGTCCCATACAACACTGGTATGCTGTCTGGCCCAATATTTCCTACTTCTATTTGTGATGGAAACACTGCAAATATTTTTCTTGTGTTATTGTGTTATTTCTGGTGCTAGCACTGATTGGGGCAGGACTAGAAATGTGAAGGAATGTAAAAATGAAGACAATGGTAATACTCACATTTCTAGTTTCATGAAACGTTAAGGCTCACAAAGTTTATCTTCCTTTTATGTAGAGCATAAATAATCTTAAAAATCTTATTAAAGTCTATCCCAACTGTGCAGCTGGTCCAGTAAGGTATCACTCACAAAAATCCTTGCCTCTTGAGTATTGAAGCACTAGAAGCCTGTTCTGTGAGTACAACTGAGTTGCTTGTTTCCTACCCTGCTTGTGAAACAGGAATCAGAGTGAAATAAAAGTGGAAAGTAGCTTAGAACATATGCAATTGCCAGAACTGAATGTAATTCAAACTTGAGATAGCTCCAAATCTCAAATCCACAATTTCAAATGAGTCCTACATTTTAAAAAAAGATCAGCAAGTTGCTCAGCAATTTCTTAGGGAAAACTGAAGAGATATCATTTCATACCAAGTTGAAACAGAGACCTTAAGAAAATGTTCATGTAAAGCTAGAGAGAGCAAGAAAGAGAGAATCATCATCCCCTAGTAGACAACAGTACAGTGATCAGTGTAGATGAGTCAGGTGAAAGAGACCAAGTTCGAGTCCCTGCTCCTCTTGACATAATCTCTCCTACTGGAACTCTTATAATATATATATGATTAAATATCTATTTGTCTAGCCTCAACCTGGCCCTGCAGGAGGTGAGGGCATGGCCTAGCCCAGACCCAAACTGAGCCCCATGGGTAGAAGGGCTTGTGGCCTGGCCCCAGTCTGGCTGTGTAGGGGTCAGGAGTATGGGAATTTGGCAGCAGGGGAGCAGTGGCAGTATTACCTCTACCACTCCCCTGCTATCAAATTTCCCAAACCATGGGGAGCCCTACAGGCCAGATGCCCTGGCTCCACAGGCCTCATCTGGCCCACAGACCAGAGGTTGAGCACCCCAGGTCCAGTGCAGTGGTTCTCAACCTTCTTAAACTCCAGGCACCCCTCAGAAAATACCAGCTCAGCTTTCAGTTGTTTCTTAACTATGACAAATAATACAGGAATTCTTCTGTTGAAAAGAACTGAGAAGGACTATAACATGGTTTTGACACTTTGGGTTCCTGTTTGAAATCTCTGAGTTTATCCTATGCATCACATGTAGGTGCTTGCACACATAACAGTGCCAATATTGCTCAGTATCCTTAAAAAGATCTCCATCTGCTTAATGGAGCACTATGGCTGAGAATCACTTATCTAGTGGCCTAAGGCACTTTCTTGGGACATGGAAGATCTGCATCTAAGTCTCTGTATCTCTCCCATTTAATCCCATGGATGGTTCCTGCCAGATTTTGACAAGAAATGCTATCCTGGACCTAAAAAGCCTTCTTGATAATAGCTTAATTGAAACAGATCTATTCCTGCAAACAAGTTTCTTCCATTGTAAACAATGCATCAAAAAATTCCCAACCAGCTGTAGGCAAACAATCAGAATAAACTGCTCCAAAAACTTGAAAAAGATAGCATAAACTTCTTAGCTACATAGAAGCTCTGAGGCTTTTATGCAAAAGCAAAACGCTTTACAGATTGATCCAGCCTCTCTCAAAATTCCCCCACAGCTACTTTCATAACACATTGATGAGTCTAGATGTTAGGACAGCTTCTTAATGAAGTGTTCCAAAAATCTCTTGAACTGCTGCACTGCAAATCTGTGCCAATGTGCAAATACTTGGGGAAGTTCCCAGCTCCTCCCCAAAACATAGGAAACCTTCATGGGCACCCTATATTTTAGAAAGAATCCAGAATTTCTTGCATCACAGAAGTTATTCTATGCTATATATGATGAGCATTTAACATGTAGGTGCTTGACTAGAGAGAGGCGCTAATCAAAAATACTCTAAAGTCCAAAATGATAATTAAATGCCTGAATGCCTTTAAAGATGCAAAACTCTAGGCCTGAGGGTGATGTGACAGGTTACCTTAAAACAATTCTAGAGGCATTAAACTGTGCTAAGTACCCTCTAAGCATCTTAAAGTTACACCACTTTGGGTGAGGATTATCTCTGAGCCATTCTATCTAGATCAAGCTAGGGTATTGTTTGTCTGCTGCAGGGAGATAAAGCAAACAATTTGCAGTCATCAGCATCCCAGGATGCATGGCTCACAATCCTTCTATCCTACCAAACTTGCCACCCTCCCAAGCTCTACTGCCCATGGGATGGTACTGGCCCCAAGACAACACCTCCAACTGTCCCCAGTGCATGTGTCCCCAGTCCACATGGCACCACACTGCTGGGTCCAAGGAGCCTAAAGGGCCCAATCTGGGGGCTAGGCACATGGTTCTCTCCTCAGAGGACCAAGCCTTTGCTTCACATCCAGGTAGCTGTCCCCTAACTAGGAGAATTGAGGGCGGGGGCAGCATTCCCTCTAAGCTGTGTGGTGTGCGCAGCCGTGCCTGGTAACATGGCATGAGCACAGCTGCACAGCCACATATGCCTCACAACTTAGGGGGAACACTAGTGTGGGGCCATGGCTTCCCTCCCCAGCTTCCTGCAGTCCTGGTGGGGGAAGGCTGGAAGCACTGCCTGTTGCTGTGCATGGTGAGAGCATGGAGCTCAGGGTCCTGTGCTTCCCCAGGGTTCGTGGTATCACCGTAGTTAACCCCCGAGGCTCCCGTCCCAGAAGAGGGATAGAGGTCCTGGCTTGTGACCACACCTCTGCTCACCAGGCCCGCGAGCAGGAAGTCACAGTTGTGCAGGTCAGACATGGCATTAAGCCTTAACCAGTGACTGCTCCGAAACTGTTCTAACTTGAGCACCACCTAACCTTCCACAGATCCAGAATAGTTTAAGGTAACCTGTAGCAGCACTTCCATTTCCTAGTTGTAAAGGAAAGATACTAGTGCCTCCCTACCATACAGAGATGTTATGAGGAGAAATTAAGAAGATTCTGAGGTGATCAAATACTTCATACGCAGACAAAGGGGAGAAGGGTTGTACAAGCAGCTTAGGTACTTTTACATGTAATGAGAAGGAGAAAAGAGGTAGGAATGTTCAAGCAAAAGGTGTCGTAAATGGGTCAGATGGAGAAGTAAAGAAGTCTGGAGAAAGAGAAGGGAACAAAGAAGCGGAAGAGTGGAAAGTGGCAAGTATGGAATGTGCAATAGTATAGACAGTACACTTTTTTATTATTACTTATTTTATTTTTGTTCCTACCTTCCTGCCAATGTTTATGCATAACTCCTGCAAAAAATACTTAGTTCAAAACTCAAAACATAGATTTAATTTTCTTCAGTTGTAGAGGTGCCAAAAATCTTTAGCCAAGGCTAAGAAAAGAGACTACAGCAAGCTTCTTCAAACCTGCATTAATAGCTTCCACAACTGTCCCCAGTGGTATTTTTAGTAGGCATCTGATGAACTGTGGCAAAGGTAGCAATGTCTCAATGACCTTCCAAGGAACTAATGAAGAAGTGGGGCTATACCATTGGTTCAACCACCTATAATTGTGGCACAGAGCCTTAAACTATGCAACACCTGCTGCAATGACCACTGCTCAAAGGCACATGTACAATGAAAGATCTTGCGAAGTACAATAAATGAGCACAAGCATATGTAACAAAATCATCAAATGTGGTATACAGACACAAAAAGAAGAAGCAGGCATCCAGTTGAAAGGCTACATGATCAGTTTTGAAAATGCAGAACACTTCGTATTAATGCCTCAAATTAAATGTGTCTCAGTTGCTGAATGCTGGTAAGCCTTCTTTTGTCCAAGTAATACAGTTGAAAAAAATTTAGGAAAGATGGAGATAAAATTGACATCCTTTCAGCTGAAATCAACTGTTATAAAATCTAGTTCCCACTCAACCAATTTTTAAGGAACAAGAACTGAAAACTATTTTTCACACTGCTTGGTAAGGAATACAGCCAGCATTTTGGCTGAGTGTCAGGAGATTTGTGAAAGTGAGCATGGAGCTTCCATAAACAGTTTAAATCAAGGTTTTCTTCCAAGCATGCTGATACTGAAAGAGTGTGGGAGGCTAATTTAGACATCAAACAGGGGCCTGCACAGTAGAAATCCATCTGGCTACACAAAAAAATTGGGCATTCACTGACTCAGATGTGCTTTTACATCGTATACTAGGCAATTTAGATGACAGTAAAACTGAGCCAGGCAGAAATATCAAATTTATATGTGCCAGTCTTGCCAGGATAAAGTTGGTACATCATTTATGAGTGAGCAGCAGTCCACATGGCTCACAATATGGGAAATTTATCTATGACCTCCTGTGCATAAATAAATATTGCATTATCTCCCATGTTGATATCATGTGGGAACAGACTTTGTCTTCCATCAACAGACTGGTGGAATTTTAACAACAGTTGTGGTCATCCTGTCCAATTGGACAGACACATCAAACCCCGCATACTGAATGGCTCAGTCAGATGAATATATAAATCTGAGAGAGCTGCCGACAGCAACACAATGCCAGGATGTTTCAATGAACATGGCAGATTTTTTTTCTAGCAAATGGGAGTCTTCAGGAGTTGTTATTTATTTGCTATGTACCAACAATGTACTCAGCACTGTAGGTTACTGAAAGAAGATATCCCCGAGGAGTTTACAGTCTAAGGCCCTGATCCTGAATCCCGCCGGAAGTATTTGTGAATAACATTAACCCCAGGTGCTTATACAATTTTGATTTAAGAGAATTAAATACAAAGAATGGAACATAATGTGAAACCCAGAGAGAGAGACAACAGAACGATACACTTTGCAGTGTATATAAAACAGAAGGAGAGGGCACAGCTTTCCATCACGTATACAGCTGTGCCTCAGTTTGCCTCCTGCAAAGAGTCTTCTTTGGGCTTGTAGGGTGATTTTACTGTCTAGCCACGTCAAAAGTCCTTTCTTAACAGGATAAATAAACTGCAACCAAAGACACAAAACTTCTCATTTTCCTTGAGCCACACCACAGGTCCTCACTTAGAACCTGAGCAATTGAGTTTTCTGCTTTCTCTGTTGGTTATGCAAGGTCCATTCTCTTCATATGTCAAAGTCAAGCTGGTTTTGACCCACATTGGGACACATCTTCTCACTAAGTACCTTCTACTTAGTTGCAGGGTTCTCCAATTGCCTCTAGGTGTCACTACAAGGTAGTTCAGAGCTTCTCTCTACTTCAGGCCCTCCTATGTTCATCTGCAAATTATGCTGCTATTCAGTTACCAAGGCCATTTTCTACTTCTTCCCATCTATTTCTACTTGTAGGGGTAGGATACTAACAGACTCTGTTCCTGATTCCTTCTCTGCTGGAAAGCAGTGCCAGTCTCAAGCCAGGCCCCTTGTCCCAGAAGATCCCTTTTAAGCCACTGCAGATGTTTTCCAGGTCTCTGTTACCGTTACATGTGACTTCAGCATTTTTTTTTCTAGGTTCCATCTCCATGACCCAGCTCTCCAGCCAGCTAAGACCTTAGCCTCTCTCTACAGTGCAAGACAGGATTTGCCTTTTTCTCCTGCTCTCATTTCCCAGCAAGCTGTAGCTTAGCCTCAAAAATCACCTGATCTGAGAAACAAAATAGGCAGAAAAAGGAACTACAGCTACAGTTCTGCAGCTCATCTTGTAACAAGTTGGGCCTAGTGAAAGACATGCTACAGAGATACCTGGAGGCAGAGGGAGGTGTGGGACAAGCGGGGGCTAAAAACTGTTTGCTTTAACGCTTTATGCTTTCACAAGAATGTACCCAGGACCTGAAATTTGTCTTTCCGCCCTGTTGCGTGAGAATGCAAACCACAAGCTAACGGCTAGATAGTCCCAAACTTTGCAACCAATTTCACAACTATGTAACCCAAAGTACACCTGTGCTAAAGGAATTTTCCAGTACCTTGTAATCGAGTATATAAGCAATGGAGAATAGGCACTCGGGGTCGGCTTTGATCTGAGTCTCATGACTCCAGGGCGACCTGCTTGCAAGCAATAAAGGCTTTGTCTCTGTGGCTTGTGGTGTGATTCACTGCTGGGGACCAAATTGGAACTTAGCCTCCAGGAGCTTGAACGGCCCCTTGTGCAACAGAGGTAGCTTAGTGAATCAGGACATGGATGACTGTCTGTGCAAAATGGCTGCATGAAAACAGGCATAGAGACAAGAATGCAAGAAAGAAACAAAAGGGATACTGAAGGTGGTGATGACAGAGTCTTTGACCTCAAAAAGACCTGGCTCTCACCCAATCACATAACCCCCTTCAACTTCAGTGGATCCAGGATTTTACCCTTAAATGGTAATTTAAGAGGCATGCTCAATTGGTCTCTTGTTTCTTTCCCTTCATCCTCTCCAAGCTCTTGTTTGGCAGAAGGCAGTTAGGGATGGAATGAAACTTAAAAACTAACTGTTCCAGAAATGCATAAGATTTCTTTACGCATACAGTATTTTCTTGCCTATAACTCATACCTTTTTCCCAAGAAACAGCTGGGCCAAATTAAGGTGAGCATTATATGCAAGGAAAAGGCCTCCCCATGAGTTCAGAAATGTGGTGGAGGGGGAGAGGGAGGGGATAGAAAAGCGGCAGCATTAAATGCTGCAGCTCTGGGAGCCACAGCATCTAACTACTCCCTCCCTCCCTCCCCTGCCCTCTGTTGCCAGCTTTCCAGACCAATGAGGAGGCTCCCTCCCCACCCACATGCTGAATTGGGCTGGCGTGTAGGGCTAGCTCATGACCAGAGCTGGACCACAAGATCTGATCCAGCACGCAGCCCTGGACCTGGTGCCCTGAGTCCAATCCCACATGCTGGCTCCAGAGCCACATGCTGGGTTGTACCCAGCATGTTGAGGTTGGGACCACATGCTGGCTATAGGATCATATACCAGGTTGCACCCTGAGGCAGCCACATGAAGTGGTGGCATCCTCAGCACATGCCAATGGCACTGTCTGCAGGGCTCCCCAAAGCATGGGGCCTGGGGCAGTCGCCCTGATTTGCCCCCCACCCCTAGGGATGGCTGTGGCTGTACTGAATCCCAGTGTAAAGCATCAAGGCTAGCCCACATTCCCCAACCGCAGCCCCTGCATGGCTCCCAACCCCAAGCCCTGGTGTACACACACAGCCCTGGCACACAGCCCCCCAGCCTCAGATATCCCAAACCTCAGATACTTACCCATACTCTAAGATACCTTTTTCTTTCTTTAGGCCTTCTCAAAATAGGGTGCATGTTATATTCAGGGAAAAAATATGGTACATTCTGGTTGGTAGAGTTTATACAGCTATTCTTTTTGTACAGATATTGCAATATTATACCAGGCCTGGTGCCTGCATCTGTTACGGCATAGATTAACCTGTTACAGTACAAATCTTTTGGGCTATGGGCTATATGAGTGGCTCTGGGTCGGTCTGTGGGCCAGATCCACCCTGTGAGATCAATCTGGCCAATGGGGCTGGGGCCCAAGCCAGCATGCAGAGCTCCAGCCCCACACATCAAACTGGCCCCCAGTTCTACCCTGGCCCCACATAACAGACCAGGCCCCACACCAGATCATAACCATACCCCTGGCCCTATGCACAAAACCACATCATCTGGCCTGCAGGGCTTAGAAATTTGGCAGTGGGGAAAACAGTTGCAGTGTTAATTGCCACTGTCCCCTGCCACCAAATTTCCTGCAGGCCAGAGGTTAAGCGTCACTGGTATAGACAGACATTACAAGTATAGTAATACCAAAGGACACTGATACAAATTCTTCCTGAGCCTACAGTGATACAAGCATAACAAAATGCAACTTTAACCCTGCTTCACTCAGGGTCAAAATTGGGGCAATTTAGCTCATATCTATCCTTACAGGAGTATTCAGGTATATCAGTTATGATGTTAAAGCCCCTAAGCAGCAGCTTCCCCACCCTTTTTAAAGCAACTAAAAGATATATTTGCCCATACCCGTCTGTACTCCTTCCTCGTCACCAGTTTGCAGTCAGTTAAATACATTGGTAAAAAACCTTACCAAAAAACCCAAACAATCATCATGTCCATTCAGATACTTTTGCTATTGAACCCTCTCTTCAGATGGTGGAAATCAATAGGAACAATGCCAATTTTCACCAGCAAAGGATTTGGCCTTTACACGTTTTAATGCATGATAATTATCATGAAAGTTCTCTGCATTTTAACATAGGAAAAAATAGAAAAATGGGTTGAGTTCAGGAACCTTCCCCATTTTCTTTGGAGGCCCTCTGTGGTGGTTCTGAAACCACAGACCTAATGATATATTTTTATTTAATTAACTATTTTTTATTTAATTAACTTCCAATAAAGCTGTTTAAGCTACAAACTCTTCTACCATGTCGCTGTTCCTTCTTTAACACACACACAAACTCCAAGAAAGCTCCAGGCATTCTGAGGGAAAAAAATAACCAAATACCTGCAAATATTTAATTTTCTATGCCGGAAATGAGAAACAGGTGTAATTAAAATAACACTTTTTAAATTAAGTGACCTCTCTTGACCAACCATCTGTGAATAATTCAGATTTTTTTCCCCCATTATTACTGTAAAATTAAAACTAGGGCATATAAATGACGAGATCCTCTTTAACTATCTTTAAGCACCAGCAATATATATTTTCCACCAGTTAAAATCCTTAATGATACCAAAAATCTGTCAAGCATAACTCCCCCAATTCATTTGCCTGAAACCATCAATATTTTATCATGCATTTGCAGTTGGCTTTAATTTAACAGTCCAGGTTACTAATCAAACAAAACACCCAAGTCATTAAAAGTTAGCGTGCCATTTAGAAAGTGCATTTCACGTTTATTAAAATATCTTTCATGGAGCCATTAGAAGGCTAAAGTTTTAATTACAATCAGATATTTAGTTCTACTTCAGTTATGCTTTTGGCACTCTCCTGCAACTGCCTTGATTAATCTTCTGGACAGAGCTCATCCATTACCTCCTGAAATTATTTTCCTCTTAACTTCTTCATAATTCATCTTTTTTCTCCCCCCACAACATGTAAAATGCATTAAAAAGGTGTGCACAATACCTGCCTGAAAGATAAGTCATTAGAAAGATTTCATTTCAAATGCAATTTATTCTCAAAAGTGCCAAATAGCCATAATTCAAACAGATGTATTGAAATTGAAATGTAGGTTTCCTTGTCTTTGTTGTCATTTTAACTATTTTCCTACAGATGAGAGACTCATGAGCCTTTTTCTACCTTTTTCCTTCTCTTATGGTTTTTAAATATACAGTTTAGCTGAATTTTGTCTGGGTAATACTGAGGACATACACACTTTTACATATACTCATGCACTTTCACATGTACCCTGTCACTTAAAATCTCTCCCCTCTTTTCTCACCAATATAATGGCATATTGGAATATATTTTACCTGTACTAACACCATTTCAAAAACTATTTTCATATTGGCAAACAACTGCATATCCTTAGCTGGCAGTAATGAAAATAATCTCATTTCTATTGAAGTTTCTGCTCATAACCAAGATAATGCTTTATAAATTCTGTGTACCCCTAGCAACTCACACTCAACTCTGTATTGTGTAAGGGTTCTTTCTAAATAGAGATTAAAAAAATAGATGCAAGACTGACTAAGTAGATTTGGAAAAAAAATCAAATCTGCCCTCAAACATTTGCTCCCCTGAACTGATTTTTATTTTTCCTGCAGGCTTCAATTATAGACACATACAAACACAACCCCCAGATCTACCCCATCCCAGCAATCAAACTGGCAATAGGATAGGTACCGGTGCTGTTAGGTATGTTCTCATTTAATGTACTATATGTACGACTGAATTGCATACACAACTACAAAGCTTTACAAGCCATTTTTGAAAAGTTTGACCCACTACATTTATTAGTTTAGGAGGTAATGTGTCTTCAGCAGAAAAAACTCTACCTTACAGAACTCTGAGCTTCCCTTATCACCTGAACATTAGAAAGGCTATTAGAAAAGGCTTCTCTCAACTCCCTGATTCCCAAACATCCTTGTCCCTTCTTACTTCACTGAAGCCCTTTAAATAGCTCACTAGGGCCCACACACGACTTTCCAACAGGCCTTTCTTAGTCTCCATCCTCCAATAAATTCTATTATGAGCAACAGACTAGGCACCTTTGCTGGTCAGTTCTACTGTTGTCCAGTTGTGTAATGAGTGGTGGGTGACTGCAGCACCAGTCTTGGGTGCCAACTTGGAGGGGAGCACATGAACAGGAGCTGCTGCATCTTCCAGCCCAGCTACCACCGCTACTGCATCCATCCCAGCCTTGGCTCCCTAATACCCAGAGGGCAAACCCTAGACATTATGCCTCTGCTGTTGTCTGCCTGATGCATGAGTTTCTGTGTGCAGGCTTTTCAAGGCCTTACACCCTTCTCCCTGCTATTCACTCTCAGAGAATGGAGTCTAAACTGTAAGCAACACCAAGGTACTCGAAAATGGTACAGTCTCATGAACTGACTCCCTAGAAAAGACTGTTCTGGCCTCCAGACTTGCTCTTCATTACTTCCTTTCTTTTCCCAGTTGGGTAAGGAGCCAAGGTCATTCTGCAGTCTAGAGGTATGTCTCTATGCTCACACTGGTTGGAACCTAGCATAAAAGAAGGGGCATCCCCTACATTACAGGATGCAGAAAGCCAATTTCTGGTATGTCAGGCCAGTAAAGTGGGTTTGTAGGATGCAGAGGATATGCTGGCTCAATTAGAGCCCTGCACACTCATTTGTGTGATTGGCAGTGTAGGCTTAAAAGCAGAACTACACAAATGTTTCAAGAAAAGCCTTAAGTACTAAGAGAGTGAACTGGGAGAAGAAAAGTCTGTGTACTCCATCTGCACTATTCATAGCTATAGACAATGTTTTTGATCCTTCCCTTACAACCAAATTCACATCAGATTCAAATTGTTTGTTTATTGTTTTTTAAAAAGCAAAAGCTTTCAAATAGAGCTACTAAAATTAAATGAGAGTTGGAGGCTCCTTTTTCTTTTAAACAACAACATCATATTTAAGAAGGAAGAAAAACAAGTGAAAGAAGCTAGAGAAATGATTAAGAAAAACAAGTAGATGAGAGTGAAGGAAAAAGAGTCAAGTAAGCAAGGTTCTGTCTGATATGAGCGTTCCAAAGAACATGGGACCCAGGAAAATGTCGGATAGCACAAATTTTAAAGGGTCAAGGTTGGGATTCAAATAAGTTCAAAGCTCGTTTTCAGTGTTATGGTTAAGTCACTTCTTTAAATATACTTTTAAAATGTGGACAAACAGAAATCCTGCTCTTTTCAATGCTTCCAGTGAAAAGAAGGCTTGAATAAGGTGTATTGTTCTCTGGCTTATACTTGATAACATGGCACCATCTAGCGTCTGCTGTGAGAATAGTATCTTAAACCGGAAAATAAAGAAACAAAGGCACTGATTAAACTAACCAAGAAGGTATTTTGAGCATGGAGCCTGCTGAAAGTGGGCAAGAATCTTCAGAACCTCTTAAAATGAAAGAAAAAGCAGTAGCCATAAGTAATGAAACTAATAGTGGAACTTTAACTAGCAATAGTAATAGAATGGGTCAAATATCCCATTCACCCCTGAACAGTCACAATTTTAGAAGACAGAAAGGTAGTTAGTTGTGTTAGTCTGAAGTTAAGCCGAAGGCTAGGTAGGGCAGCATCTTGTAAAAACTAATTTTTTCAGAGACATGAGCTTTCATGGGCTACAGCCTATGGCAGATGCTATGAATGGCCTTGCAGAGAGCAAGGGTTCTAAATAGAAAGGAATAAAGTCATTTAAATTAAAAGTATAGGGTAAGTGGGAGAGCACTGGTGGACTGAAGAGATCAAAAGAGATAAATAAAGCAGTTAACCAACTTAGGAACATAGAGGTTATAAAAGCTAGTCTAGGTAATGAGACAAGAATCCAGAGTGTCTGTTGAGACCATACTTAATACAGTCCATGGATGATTTCTTCTTCCAGTTTTGTGTTCAAGTTGTTTTTTAAAATGATTTTGTTTAAGAACAACTACTCTGGGGTCAGCAACTTGATGTCCATGAAAGTGAAAGTGTGCCACAAGTTATTGTGGCAGAGATGGCCTTGAGCTGGATGGAGGTCATCATTTTCCAGGAGGGGCTGGAGGTCATTAATGATGTGTCCAAGATATTCAAGCTGGGGGCTAAAGGGATTCTGTTATCTTTGTCACAGGCTTGGTATTAGACCAGTTGAGAACAGGTCTGAGTTTGGCTCTGTTAATTTGAGTGGCTACAACTGGGGATTGTATTGTAAGTGTAGGAGTCCCTGCTTCAAATCCTTAAGGTTTGCATCCCAATCAGTGGAATCAGAGCAGAAACACTGTAATGTAGAGCCTGATTTTAGATCAGTGAGTCTCAATCAGGGTCCCTTGAAATCCTTTCAAAAGTGTCACAGGGTGCCAGACAATATTAACAATATTAGGTATACAAATACAGTTCACAAGACAAATCTAGAGATTTTAATCCACAGTGTTAAAAGCAAATATTCTGACTTATTGTGGTCAGAAGAATTGTTCTATTCTTTTTCTGTAGTAAAAAAAAAAAGTGAAAACCAAGAACTGGCATTTTCTGAAGGGTGCTTCAAGTGAATCTAAAAAAGGTTGACAAGCATTGCTGTAGATAATGCATCTAGTGGTATGCTTAAGATAAAAGCCTGTGGCCTGGTGTTAGCTGTAGCAGTTGGTTGGTTTCCACTACAACGTGGTGGTTATGTGACCACTGTAAAGTTTCACAGTGGTGTCCAAGAAATGAATAGGTTGGATGGAGTAGTCCGAAGTCAGTTTGATGTAGAAATGCTAATGCTGTTAAAGTCCTGATGGAATGTCTCCAGAGAAATTCCTTCCCATCTGTTCATATGATGATGATGACCTTAGGTATACCTGTGAGGGCAGCTGCAGAGGAAACAGGCCTCAAGGTCTGTCATGAATATATTGGCATATTAGGTGGCTTAACATGCGTTTGGCAGGGCACTGAGGTGCACCTGCCCCTTTAAGTGTGCAAGCAGCCAGAGAGGCAGCTTGCAGGTGGCAGAGCAGGCTGACTGGAGAGTCACTTGACCAGCAGAGGGTAGGGTGACCACCCATCCCTAATTGGTTGGCACAGTCCAGGAATGGGATCATCAAGTCCCAGTCGCAGGCTGCATGATTCCAGGACAGCAATGAATGCCAGTTCCCACATGGCTGCACTGCACACCATACTTTGGGGAGAAGGTGAGCAGCCCACAGTGGTGAAAGAACAGATTTAGGGACTATTTAGAAAAGCTGAACAGATATAAATTCATGGAGCTGGACAGGATGCACCTGAGGGTGCACCTGAGGGTGCTGGGGAAATTGGCTGGTGTGATTGGAGAGCCACTGGGCATTCTTTGAAAACTCATGATCAGAGGAGGTCCTGGACCAAGTGCAGCTGGTGAACTCAGATTGGTGGGGCGAGTGAAGTGTCACATGGGAGTGGCTGGGGGGTGGGTTTTCAGCCGGCTGAGAGCAGGGTGGGGTTTGCAGCCAGCTGGGAACTCCAGCCAGGAGCGGGGAGGCTGCAACCCCTCTCTCCACCCCCCCAGTGTGCCACTCCACCCACCCCACCAGTCTGAGTTCACCAGCAGCACCTGTCCTGGGTGACTGGAAAAGGGAAAATATAGTACCCATCTTTAAGAAAGGGAAGGAGGAGGATCCAGGGAACTACAGACTGGTCAGCCTCACCTCAGTCCCTGGAAAAATCATGAATCAGGTCCTCAAGAAATCCATGTCTAAGTACTTGAAGGAAAAGAAAGTGATCAGGAACAGTCAGCATAGATTCACCAAGGGCAAGTCATACCTAACCAACCTGATTGCCTTCTATGATGAGGTGACTTGCTCTGTGGATATGGAGAAAGCAGTGGACATGCTGTACCTTCAAGAGGAGGCTGGACAGATATTTGGCTGGGGTGATATGACCCCAGCACCCGTTCCTGGCCCAGTGCAGGGGGGGTCGGGCCTGATGATCTGTTTAGGTCCCTTCTGACCCTAAGCACTATGATACCTTGACTTTAGTAAGGGTTTTGATACAGTCTCCCACAGCATTCTTGCAAGCAAGAATGGGCTGGATGAACAGTCTCCCAGAGCATTCTTGAAAGCAAGGAAATATAGGCTGGAAGAATGGACTATAAGGTGTATAGAAAGCTGGCTGGATCGTCAAGTTCAATGGATAGTGATCAATGGCTCAATGTCTAGTTGGCAGCCAGTATCAAGTAGAGTGCCCCAAGGGTCAGTCCTAGGGCTGGTTTTGCTCAATATCTTCGGTAATGGCCTGGAAGATGGCATGGAGTACACTCTCAGCAAGGTCACAAATGACACCAAGCTGGTGGGAGTAGTAGATATGCTAGAGGGTAGGGCTAGGATTCAGAGCAACCTAGACAAATTGGAGGATTGAACCAAAAGAAATCTCATGAAGTTCAATAAGAACAAGTGCAAGGTTCTGCACTTAGGATGGAACAATCCCATGCACCACTACAGGCTTGGGACTAACTGGTTAAGCAGCAACTCTGTAGGAATGGACCTGGGGGTTACAGTGGACAATAAGCTGAATACGAGTCAACAGTGTACCCTTCTTGCCAAGAAGGCTAACAGCCTACAGCCAGGCGGAGTTAGAGCCTGGGGCCGGCACCTGTGCTGTCCCCAGCAGTATAAAAAGCTGCCCTGCCCTGGCCTCATCCATACAAAAAGCTGCCTTAGCAAGCAGCTTGGGGACTGCTCGCTCTCTGGAGCTTCTGGGGCCCAGCCAATTGATATCTGAGGACACTACCCCTTGTGCCAGCTGGGCTGCTGCAGAAGCATCCTAAATCATTTTTTTAAAACACCCCAAAATCCATGTTCTTCCACATTTAAAACAAAAAAACACTCTACACACACACATATCTAGAGAGAGAGAGACAGTGATAAGTTGGGTAATGCTTTAGTGGTATATTTACAATGTTAAAGCAATTTGGAAGACTACCAGTGCCTCTATCATCATGAAAAAAAAATTCTAAATACCTGTATGTGTTGATCTGTGCATTCGGTTTTCTTCATACATGATGGGTGTGTGATGGGGGGGTGTGGTGTTTGTAGAAAGGGGGTGATAAGGGGTGTGGGGGAAGGCGGGTGGGTGGATGTGGAGGGATGTGGGTCAGTCTGTGGGTAGGAGTGGGGCAATTGCTGGGGGCACTGTGGGTGTGGGGGACCTTGTGTGGGGGCTGCTCAGGAAGAGTGGGTCCCCTGGCTCCCACAAGGTGCAGCCCCCCCACATCACATGGAATGCCTCCCCCACCCAGGGTCCCAGCTCCCCCCTGGAGGACCACAGCAGCTAGCAAGCATCCTGAAAAAGGAAAAAAAGAATACTACATCCTGGGATCCCATCACTCATGCAGTGAAGGTATGAAGCCCCACAGCACTGTAGCAACCAGGCAGTGGGGAAAGAAATAGAAAAGTGGCCCTGGGAGGGGGAGGGGGGGGGGTAGTGTCTGCAAGCAGGGGTTTTCCCTCATTTGCAGATGGACTCCAAGCCAGGGTGTGGCAACTAGGGGATGTCTGCAGATGTCCTGTGAGTCTGTAGCCATGCAAGCCTAACAAAACAGGTCCAGGGTATTTATGGCAATTTAGCTCACTTTTATCCTATAGGCTCATTATAGATGTAACAGTTACAGCCCAACAGCTGCTGCACATTTCCAAACAGCAGCTCCCCCTCCCACTTTTGAAGCCACTACCAATGTACATTTGTCCATATGCACAGAAGACTTCACATTGTGGGACATCACAGACTTGACTGGACAGAGAACTAGGTAACACAGAGTGATGACTAATATTGCTCCATCTAGGGTGTGAAAACCATGCATGTATTATGTTACCTACCAGGCTTTATCTGTCTCTAACTTCTATGATTCAAGCACCCATATCACAAGAACTAGCTTGTGATGAAATGGCTACTAGAATATGGAAGATATACTTCCAATGTTCAGATTGTATATGGGTAAAATGTATATCTGACAGAAAAGGGTGATGGCTACCAGTAGGCAGTATAGCAAATTGGATAATTTAATCCCAGCAAATATCTACTTCAGTTTGATAACCCTCACTTTATGCTTCTGAGTGGTAGGAGGCATGAGCTGAAGCATTCTCTTACAGTAAGAAGTCTAAGATTTTGCCTATACGCCACAGATCATATTATTTCAAAGGTCATGAGCTATATAAGAATATACAAGAAAGTTACAGTAGGCTGTAGGGAAAAGAACCAGAAAAAGCAAAATCTTCCTTCATTAGAGGTCAATAAGAGGTGAGGAAAAGAAGTGCATGGCAGGAAGAAATTAGAAGTGAAAGACTATCGGTAACATTAATAGTAGAAGGAACTCAAAAAAGAAGGAAATAATTTCTAGTCTTTAATTAGCCTTGATAATATTTGTAGGCAAGGAAGATATAATAATAGAATCTCAACTGTAGGGACATGCCACTTGAACTTCGTTATAAATCACTGATTGCAGTTTCCTAATGTTAAGAAAAGAAACTAGTAATAGTACTAGGCTGGATAATCAAAGTGAGCAGTCAGTGATGGCAATATTAATTGTATTTGACTGATGAGAAGGGGAAGGAGAGTGAATTATTGGCAGAAGAAAGATGTAAAATGTGATGCCTGCCAAATGAGCCATGATGAATAATGGTTTTGCTTGTCACAGCCACCACTAAATTCTGCCTAAAGCAGTAAGCTAGGTATTCATCAGCATGTGTCTAGTTTTATCCAAAGCTCTAATCCTGCTCCTATTAAAGTGACTAGAAATTATAAAATTACCTCAAATGGGAACTGAAAAAGGCTGTAGTCTTGTGTTTTTAAAAATTCCTCACTGCCCCAAAGGTGTCTTCCATCTAAACTAAGTTTAAAACCAGTCAAAAAGGTACTCTTTTCACAGAGGTCTTTCCTAAGAAACAGGTACTGACCATTTCCAGGAGTTAAATTTTCCAGGGCATATTAATTGGGTTTTGTTTAGTCTATATAATTTAATATATTAATTAAATGTAAACAGACTTGCTGACAACTAATTTCTAACCTAAGTGTTAAAAGAGAGCCTCAATTCTGTTCTAAAAGAGAATATAGAAAAGAATATAGAAGAGAGATGGCACTTCAGACCTTGGGATAAAAGTTTTTCTGCATTATGTCACTGATTTGTTTTTCTCTCATTTGCTGCCTCTTTCATCAGTAGATCAGAAGTCATTCCATTTTAGTTTGTGTGATGCTGAAACACAATATTTGTTCAACAATACTAGGACATTCTAAAATAAAAAAGTATCTGTTTCTGTTTCATTTTTAAAAATCAGGGCATTTTCTTGCCATACTTATGGCGGAATGAATAAAAGATATAATGATGGAATTAAATGATAAACAGTTTCTCTCTTTAGTTTTCTTCTTACACAAAACTACTGTGGTCAATGATTTAGATCGTTGCCCAAGGTTATATGCACAGATATTTATTCCATGCTACAAATCAATAAAATGTGCCTGAAAAAATAAGAATAGAGAAATAAATATTACAGAACAGCGATGCCAGAGATGCATATTCTGTCCCTCAACTGTATTTCTCTTACCTAAATAGTCACAAAAAAAGACCAATGTTATTTCTGATTGGAGATGACCACACAGTAATAGTCTCATATTCAGAGAATTAAAAAAATAAGGATAGACACATTCACTGGCTATTAGCCTATAATAATAATTGTTTACTACAAGGTTTCTTCCTCATTCCCAAAACCTGCCCAGACAAGATATTGAACTATGTGAACCACTAATCTGACATATATGGCAATTTCAAGAAGAAAATGAATGTTTCAATAAATACAGACTCCCCATGTCAAGGCGACTATTCAAATAAAATCCTGAAATTAGAAATGTTACTGAGCCACAAAGTCTACATTCAAACTTCTTCAACTTTTGGAAAGAGCCCAATCCCCAGGTTTGGTTTGTGCTCCTCTCTGACTGAAAACAAGATAAACTAATGATCTCAAGAGAGACAAGCTGTCACCGTGCTGGGAGACTTGGCTCCCTGGGATCCCAGGAGCAGTGGGGTTTCCCACCCCGCCCCTGATGAACCCCAACTGGAGGGGGAGCAAAGCCCAACATGGACTAAAGGTTTACCTACCCTCCCTGCAGCAGCATGGGCTGGAGATGCTGGGATGTGCATGGCATCTCCCTCACACTTTAAAAGCAGATAATCCTTGCATGTGGGAGGGTGCTCTGCCTCTGATGTCATAAAAAGGCGTCTGGGGCACCAGCAAGCCCCAGACACTGGCTGGAGAGCAGAGGCAGCATGGCCTGCAGGGAGCCTCCCTGCAGACCCAACAGACTTGGGAGAAGATGCCAGGGGAACCCACAGGAGCCAGCTTGGGGGAGACGCAGGAGTACCTCAGACCCTAAGCACTGGCAGCAGAGTCTTTAAGGGCTATCAGTGGGACCCACTGCTGAAGTGAGCCCACCACTGGACTTCGGACATGCGAGTCCAAGACCCTGAGTGCCATGTTGCTAGATGCCAGGGGATTTTTGAGTTTCAGTCTTCTTTTATTTTCAAAAGTCATGACACATGACAATAGGGTCAACACAGGAGGGAATACCTGGCAGAACCCAAGGAAACCCAGCACGAAGGGCCTGAAGTAACAGACTTTCCCCTTAAAGGGGGACAGCAAAAGCAAAACAGCTTTAGCCAGTTACACAGGACACTGATCCAAGGAAGAGGGAGAGTTTGTTCCAAGCCCTGTAGGGGTGTGAGAGACTAAATTGTAACTGCGCGGCATCTGATTCTGGTCTATACCATAGCTGTATTTTGGTTGACTAATGGACGGGGTGTAGGGGAGCTTGAGCCCCAAGTCACTCGCTATTGCACCTAGAACGTTCTTCTCCCTCAGGCTGACTGTCTCCAGAGAAACCTTCCGCACTGTTCTTAAAACCATCAAGTTGTGGTGGGTGAGTAGGATGGGGATCCTCACGCATTAGCTCTGAGTACCCAGTAGACCTCTGCAGGCACAGTCGCCACTATGTATTATCAGATTGTCCATGATGATGATGCGCTAAGGTGTATCCCATCCAACCCTGCCAACTTGAAGGCATCTAGCATCTCTAAGCAATTAATAATATGTGATATGCTATGTCGTAATGTAAATAAAACCATGTAATAGACATTGCTTCATGAAAGCTGTCTGACCCAGTTAATCTCGAAGGGTGCCTACACATGTGCTCTGACGCATTCTAATCAAAACTCATCAAAGCAGGCTTGATTAATCAAGTCTGCTCCGCGTTCCAATTAGAATGCTCTAGCATCACCGCAGTGTCATGTGTATAAGTCCCCGCAGGTTTAAAAATGGCTGCTGGGACACTTTAACTAAAGCTTCTCGAATAGGCTTCAGTTAAAGTGTCCTGTGGCTATTTTTAAATATGCAGGAGCTTAATACATGTGAAGCTGCAGCACTGTAATTAGAGCAGCGCTCCAGGAACCTCTCTAATTAAAACATGCCTCCTCACCTGAGAGTACATGTATAGGCAGCCTAAGGTGCCATGCCACCCTACCTTCTGCCTGCTTCCTGTCATAAACATTTGCTACATCAGAGAACTTTATATGACAAATATTAAGAACACACCCAGCAGTAGTTAGCTGTAAATTTCACACTTTCCTATTAGTGTATGTTTGTTTGTTTGTTTATTGCGATTCTCAGGAGCACAAGGGAACATTAGTACTAGAATAACACAAGCAAGGCCCATGTAAACTTCTCTGCAGCTTCCTACAAAAGCTTCTCACTCCCAGTCTGAAATACCCCTACTGTTCCTAGGCAAAGGCTGCCAATTTCATACAACATCCTGCTGTTGATATGACCTTTCAAAGATGTTACAACTGAAGTAAATTATAGAATAGTTCAGTATGCCTCAAACATTCAATGGGAAGAAAGCACAATTATGAGGGTTGTTCAGACTAGGGGGAAGAACTGTTACATATCTGCCTTGCTGGAAATCATCCCCTCATTCTCTTTAGCAACAGGGCCTCCTAGCCTGTGTTCAGCTCTGTGAGGAGTATACATGGCTTTTTTGACTGATAACTCCTGTATAAATAAAAACAAACAAAAAAAAGGAATAAAATTTTCTTTTTTCCCCTGCCTTTGTGTGTGTGGCTTTGTTCCTTCATTGCCTTAAATCGATTGTAGCACTGTCTCATTTAATCAAAGAGGTGCTGAGCCTGACAAGGACCCATAGTAGGTCAGCTAGTCCACCCCCTGCTTTTTTGCAGGTTTCTAATCTCTCTTTTATAAGCACGTAAAAACAGAGTGCAGGCAGGAGGGATTCGGCTTTCCACTCTTCAAAGGACTCAAGAACTTTTCTATGGAATTAATTTTCCTATATATTCTATCTTGCCTTTCAGCAGCTAATAAAGGTTCTTCACAAAGTATGCTGGGAAAAAAGGAATGTGCCATAATAGAGAGTGCAAGGAGACTGGTAAATGCATTCCTGTTATTCCAGAAATGTATGTGGTGTGTCTCTTGCACCACAGAGGACACAGGATGAAGCAGTGAGGTCAGACTGTCACCAGAGATTAGGTCTGAATAACATCATTATAATCTCTGAAAGGTATATAAAGCTAATAGTATAATTATGGTGTAGGCTAAGTATATCATCTTTCTTTTCTCACAGGCCAGTATCTTAGAATAACAGCATTTATCTGAACAGAGATGACTGGTGAAATAGTCTCCTCAGGCCTACACACCTACACTTCAAATGCTTTACATAAGCCTCCAGGAAGAAATCAGAGGTTAATTTACCGTAAATTATGTAGGATAAAAATATGCTAGGCCCTATGGTGACTAATAAAGGAAACCAAGCTCCTGCTCCGAAGAGCTTAGAATCTAATGGTCCAATCTTGCAACAACCCACTAAGTTGAAACCAATGGGTTTAAGTCACGAGTGAAGCTATTGGTGAATTTTAGTCACAGCAGGATTGGCCCGAAGAAGACAAACTCCTTACTGGGGAGGAAGGAGAGTTTCTCCATTTATGCGTAATTAGGAGGGAGGGGAAATGTATGTTTTACATTTAAAAGATATCTTTCATCTCAAACAGACCAAAAGGGCTCCACAGAGCTAAACTGCTATGGAGAGTCAATACATATGAAGGAAACATGTTTATGAGTGGATAATCAAAATAAAATATGCATTTTAAGTAAGAGATGAATAAACTATTTTGCCAAACACTTTCAGATCAGCTAAGCATTAAGTTACCACCACACGAGAGGTTTTCCACTACTGCACAGCATTCATAGTTGGCAGGGTCAGAAGGGACCTGAGCAGATCATCAACTCCGACCCCCTGCCATAGCAGGAAAGAGTACTGGGGTCAAACGACCCCAGCTAGGTGAATGTCTAGCTTCCTTTTAAAGACCCCCCAGGATAGGAGCATACACCACTTCCCTTGGAAGTTGGTTCCAGCTCCTGGCCATCCTGACTGTGAAGTAGTGCCTCCTGATGGCTAGCCTGAATCTACTCTCTAACAACTTGTGGCTGTTATTCCTTGTTACTTCCGGTAGTGCTCGGGGGAACAGGGACTCTCCCATTCCCTGCTGGTGTCCCTTGGCCAGTTTATAGACAGCCACCAGATCCCCTCTCAGCCTCCTCTTGTGGAGGCTGAACAGGTTCAGGTCCTGTAGCCTCTCCTCACAGGGCCTGCCCTGCTGCCCCCTGATCATGCGAGTGGCCCTCCTCTGGACCCTCTCCATGTTGTCC
>NW_017728947.1:70755086-70756324 GCF_001723895.1 Crocodylus porosus
TTTGATATATATTATCAAGCCAGACAACTTAAAAGTTTGATGTATTGGATCACACCAAGTCACATTAAGCACTAGGTAAAGACAGAGCTTTCATACAGTCCAACAGTCAAACTTAATATATTACCAACATTGGCAGATTAATGCATAGGGACCAGGGATCCCTGCCTATCAGCAGCCCCCTGGGACACCAGGGGCAGCTCAGCCCATGTGGGCATCCTGGCCATAGACATCCAGGGTGGGCAATATGTACCTCCTCTCCTTCACCAAGGCCAGTGTCAGGGCCAGCAGCTAGCAGTGGGTACGGAGCTCCCTGCAGGCAGTGGCAGCTTCCCAGGGCTGTTTGCTCCCAGGAGGCCTCAAGGGTGGACCCACTCCTGCTCACTACCATCTGTGGGTGGCAGCCGGCACCAGTGCTGCTGGGACAGGATGGAATGGGACAGCCTTGCTCCACCAGAGCTGGCAGAGGGGCAGGTGGGAAGCTGGAGGCTGTGCCCCGCCCCAGATCAGCCCCAGCTCTGGCCCATCCCACGGCACCAAGGGACCACAACCCTGGCTGCGTGATGTCCACCAGGTGGAGGGACCAGGCCAGGCCAGGGGTGGGGCCACCTTAACCTCAGCAGCACCTATGCCCCCAGCTTGCTGCAGACATGCTGAGGAGGCCAGGCAGGCCCAGCTGCAGTTCCCTAGTGGCCACAGAGGGAACCTGCCCCCTTGGGGGGGAGGGGGAGCACCTCCAATTTTCTGTTTGCCCAGGGCCCCAATAAATCTTTATCTGCCTCTGATTACCACAACAAAGGAAGTGTTCCAGGTCAAATATAATATATCTATCACCCCTTATGAGAACAACAATGAAAACCTTGGCTGATGGGGTGCACCCAGAGAGTAGTGGTGGACGGGTTGTACTCAAACTGGCGAGATGTGAGCAGTGGGGTACCCCAGGGCTTGGTCCTCGGGCCCGCACTGTTTAACATCTTCATCAGCAACTTGGACGAGGGGGTGGAAAGCACGCTGTCCAAGTTTGCTGATGACACTAAGATGTGGGGCAAGGTGGACACACTTGAAGGGAGAGAGAGGCTGCAACTAGTTTTAGACAGACTACAAAAGTGGGCAGATAAGAATAGGATGGGGTTCAACGTAGACAAATGCACCTCTCTTGACCAGCTTGAGATGCACCTTGGGAGAAGGAATCCACAGCATACATACAGGCTGGGGAGTTCCCCTCTTGAAAGCACAGAGGC
>NW_017728947.1:70756484-70761754 GCF_001723895.1 Crocodylus porosus
GCCCATTTGGTGAGAGAGCAGCAGGGCAGGCCCTATGAGGAGAGACTGAGGGACCTGAATCTGTTCAGCCTCAGCAAGAGGAGGCTGAGGGGGGGACCTGGTGGCTGCCTACAAACTCATCGGGGGAGATCAACAGCAAATAGGTAGAGAGCCCTTTTCTCCCCAGCACCACCTGGACATGTACCATTGTTGCTGCAGACATGCTGAGGAGACATGCTGAGGAACAATGGTAATAAGCTGATGGAGAATAGGTTTAGGTTAGAGATCAGAAAGCAATATTTTACAGTTAGGGCGGCCAAAATCTGGAACCAGCTTCCCAGGGAAGTGGTCCTCGCCCCTACCTTGGGCAAATTCAAGGAGGTTGGATCACCTGTCTGGGGCTTTGTGAACCCAGCCTTCATTTCTGCCTGTGGCAGGGGGTCAGGCTAGATGATCTGTTCAGATCCCTCCTGACCCTAGCTACTGTGAAACTATAACACATATAAGAAATTAAGCTCATACCCATCACCTTTAGCACTTATGCATAATAATATTGAATTTACTCCTAATAAGTTATTAGGACGTTATAATAACTGAGAACATATTGGTATCATACATTGTGGATGATTATTTGGAGAAAATCTATTTAGATCTTTTGACAAAGTACAATATACCACAGGTGACTTTAAAATCCCATTTTTCCAAAAAGGTAGAATGGATCTCCCTTCTGCACCCACACTTCTTAACTAGAGGTGAAAAGGGGAAAACTCAGCACCAAACTACTCAAGGCAAAGACACTCTATGGGGATAGGGGCTTACTACCACCACCCAGCAAAGCTGTGATACAGTAATGTCAGCAAAGGACACATACACAAGAGTCCTCTAATGGATCACCTTGGCAGGTTTCAGCATTGACACTTCATTAAAATTGATGCTGTCTACAGATTTAGGTCTCAATCACTTCAGTGGTCAGATTTTCAAGTTCTTCCTTAACAACCATAAGGACCACACAGCCAAACTATGATAAGGCAATGTTTGCAAGGCTGCAGGGTGGAGAGGAGGGAAGGTATGGGGAAAAAAAACGTGGCTGCCGCTGATACCGCACAATCATGCCAGGGGCGCAGCAGCAACCAGAAATCACCATTGCCTCCATGTGTGTCAGCTGTCTCAGGTGCCTGGCTACATTGTTACACCACTGAGGAGGACTAGAAACATTTTTTTAAAACAAAAGCTAAGATTCTGGTTATTTGTTTTTCAGAAGCACAGATAGAACAATAAAGATGGGGAAAATATTTGGAATGTTTATTATAAAGGCAAGGAGATAAAAAGTGGTTTTCATAAAAAATGTCAAAAAGAGGTGTAGCAGAGTGGAGTCTAGGAAGTCTTCCTGATAGATTAGCATGAAATGAGCAGCTATCCTGTAGACAGGCAGTGTCCTCAATCACATCACAACTTGGTTGTTCCCAAGTCCCCAGAAATGGTCATTTCCAATACACCTCACTGTACTGCATCTGAAATGAGACTGTTCCTTGGGACTGAGAGGTCATGGCAATTCAAAGCCAGCCAAGCCTCTCATCAAGTTGTATGATGAGGAAGGATTTTATTTTTTTTTACACAGAGAGAGCAGCCTGTTCCCATGCTGCTCACAACCAGGGACATGGCTGGAAACACAGTTGAGCCTGGTCTTCTGCTGATGAGTTCATGTCCTCCCAGGCATCTTTGAAAAGTGGCAGTTGGACTTGATTAAAGAGGTTCTTTGCTGCCATATGGCACCTGGTATTAAGAGGAAGAACATTCAAGAGGACTGGCACCCATTTAGTGTTTGTTTGCTCCTAGTCACTATTATTATTTTCATTGTTGTGCTCGGTTGCACATAACCTGATTTTGTATGGGAAAGCTTCAATCAAAGGAGCACACTATTGTCCAGTGAAGAGCAGAAGGCTTGTGCTGATCTGCACAGTGGTCGTGCATCAGAACTGTAAACTGCACCTGCAAGCTTATTTTGGAAACCATATTTGTTCTTAATCTTTCTTAGGTGCACAATGCCAAAGGCCTGAGGAAATCTGGCATTTACTTAATTGGACAACCCAGGAAATTAGTCCTTCCCAATTATGTGGTCATCAGTGGGGTCTGGGTGCCCACCTACATACAGCAGGATCTCACCAATTCTCTCCTTTTGCTCCCAACAGCTGCAGAATAGTGGTGGTGACGTGTACTTCAGGAGGGCCACTGCCTCCAGAATCTAGCACTGAAAATTCTATACATATAATTGTAGCTGGTTGTGAGGCCATAGGTGAGCTCTCACATGAAATAGATTTATGACTGTGCTGGACTTAGTAACCCGCAATTACAGCCCAAACACCTTGCACTAGGCAGTATATGTCCCAGGGGAAATTAGGGAAGTTGGGGACACAATTGTGCATATGTTGCCAGGACATGATTCTTAATTGCCTATCCACCCATGTGCAGAAGTTTTGAGACTAGGAATCAACTTCCTAAGCATTCCACATGCTGTTTTATAAACCCGGAATGGGACATCTTCCTCCCTCCAGGGAGCTACTAGCCAGTACTATCTCGTTTTGGCCCAAACTTGCATTTAGTAAAGGTACATTTTTCAAACAGGTCTTTTGTCCCCATATTTATTTTCAGAGGGCTTGGAGTGAGTGTAAAGGCTCCTGTGCAACTTCTTACAGCAGTTTTGTTTGGCCCTCAATGGGATTTGACAGTCTAACCCAACTAACTCAATTAAGAATCAGCTGAAATCCAGAAACTCTCATTCCACTTAGCCCCTGAAAGCCCATTCTGCCAATGGACAAGACATTGCACTGTGTGTCTTTCTATGGCAGGCTCTCCCACCCTTAGTGGGTAGAAGTCTTACTGGATTGCAAGGCATTGAATGACTATCAAATTTAACTCCACTCCTCCTCTACTTCCATTCATCTGTGTGTCCAGTGATGAGCTCTGTAAACATTATCAGGCGAGTTATTTATTTCTTAGAGAAGGTATTGCAAGGCACAGTGCCCTCTTTCATTGGAATAGAGGAGTGAACACATGCTCTTAGTAGATTAATAGGCAGGGAACTTTATTAGATAAGAAAAGTGGGCAAGACAAAACTAAAAGGTAAAAGCTGCAAACTAAAAAAAGAGGAAGATAAAACAAATATAGATCAAATGTAAATGGAACAAGCACAAAGGAAAACTATATGGGTTAAACTGGGAGAAACAGAGGACAACTGAACATGAGGAAAAGCCTCCTAGAAACTGAAAAGAGGAAAAATACAAAGCACAACTGAAATAAAACCAAGCTGACATAAACAAACTGTGTATAAAGTGTGGCTCAAAGTGATTCAAGAGCTGCAGACAATGCAAGTTAAAAAAAAAAAGAGAGAGAAACCCAGAGAGCAGCTATTATGAAACAAATCGTAGCCAATCCTCCACATGCTGTGTGAGACCAATATCATAAAACTACGCACAGAGTGTTACAGCACTGTGAGAAACATGAATGCACAATTCAGCCAAAAAGAGGGAAAGAAAAATGAGAGTGCTGCACTGTAGGGCTAGGGACAGAAGTTACACATAAACCAGTTTAAGTGATCAGAAACTGGTTTAAACCTGTAGCAGAACAGAAGTTCAGTGCATGTAAACCAATTTCAAAATGGCTAAAGCTAGTTTAAGATAAACCTGGTTGAATGTAGTATCAGACATAACTGATTTGGGTCAAACCAGTTTATGAAACTTCTGTCTCAGACCCCTTTCTGGTCCAAGTTCAATCACAGTCCCCCAGCATCCCAGCATGCTTTGCAGCCCTGACGTGGGTTAAGCTGTCTGCTCCAGAAAGCAGTGCTGGCCCCGCCCCTCTGTTCCCTAGCTGGAGTAGTGAAGGCTGGCTGACAACATAGGGAGGGCCAGCCCAGCTGGGGATGCAGCCCAGTCTACGGGGGGGGGGAAGAATGCCTCCCCAGGCAAACCCCAGCCGGGGTGTGAGGTCAGGGAGGGGAGTTAAACACCCCTTCCCCTGCTCAAATTTACTGCTGGCTGTGACTGGGGATTACAAATCCCTGAGGCACCTGGAAACAGGAAGAAATAGTGATGAGCAACCCTGTAGAGTCCTACTGCTGTAATTCTGGACTTCAAACCCCAGAGACCTCGCGAGCAGCAAGAATAGGAAGCAAACACATAGCCCATGCTGGCTATGTACCAAAAGGCCATGCAAAGACTAAATCAATTCAACCTCAGGCTTTTTGACTGTCTGTACTTTGCCTAGAATGCTCCCATCTCTTAAGGCCCCTGTATTGTAAGGTCCAAGGACTAAACAAAAGCAACGTTAGTAGTAGTCCCTGCTGGTTCTCCTGCTTCTTCCAGACTGTGTGGAGTAGCACAGTACCTGAGAAGTGATGAAGAAGGATCAATTCGTCCCCCTCCAGGATTGTCATGAGTTCTAACTCCATCTTCCAACCAGGGCAGAGAAGAGATGCTATAATAGCAAAGATTGTACAAGTTTCATCCATCCTTGTACTGATCTGTTTTGTTATGTAATAAGGGGAGGGGCAAGAAACTGTGTGGGCACCAAGGCTGATGCAGACATATATGGCGCCCTGGGCCCATCTTTCATCATAGTTTCATGGGTTGGAAGGGACCTGGGTAGATTATCGAGTCCAACCCCCTGCCATGGCAGGAAAGAGTATTGGGGTCAAACAACCCCAGCAAGGTGTACATCTAGTCTCCTATTAAAGACCCCCAGGGTAGGAGCCAGCTCCACTTCCCTTGGAAGTCGGTTCCAGATCCTAGCCGCCCTGACAGTGAAGTAGTGCCTCCTGATATCTAGCCTAAATCTACCCTCTGCCTGCTTGTGACCATTATTCCTGTTCACTCCTGGTAGTGCTCGGGGGAACAGGGACTTCCCCAGTGCCTGCCGGTCCTCTCTGACTAGTTTGTAACAGGCCACTAGATCCCCCTCAGCCTTCTCTTGTGGAGGGTGAACATATCAGATCTCATAGCCTGTCCTCATAGGGCCTGCCCTGCTGTCCCCTGATCATGCAAGGGCCCTCTCCTGATCAGAGGGCCCTCCTCTGCACCCTCTCCATGTTGTCCATACCCCTCTTGAAGTGCGGCACCCAGAACTGGACACAGTACTCTACCTGCGGCCTGACCAGTGCCGCGTAGAGGGGGAGTATCACCTCCTTGGACCTGCCTGAGATGCATCTGTGGATGCACGACAAGGTACGGTTGGCCTTCCTGACTGCATCCCCACACTGCTGGCCTGTGTTCATCTTGGAGTCAGTGATGACTCCA
>NW_017728947.1:70761854-70774311 GCF_001723895.1 Crocodylus porosus
GATTGCAGCCTATTCCTCCCTTCTAGCATTGCCACATCCCCCCACATCTTAGTGTCATCAGCAAATTTGAACCGGGTGCTTTTTACCCCCTCGTCCAAGTCACTGATGAAGATGTTGAACAGTGTGGGCCCGAGGACCAAGCCCTGAGGAACCCCACTGCCCACATCCCTCCAGGTCGAAAATGACCCATCCACCACCACATGGTCATCATGCGATTCATGGAGAGCCAGGACTCCCAAACACCCAGAGCAGCTAAATAAATCTCCTGAAGGGCCTCCCAATCTCTTTTCCATTTTGTGTCCTACATCTCCCAGAAAAACTCCTACCCACACTCCTGCAGCTACTAAAGCTCCTGATCCAGCATCTGCTGCTCCTGCTTTTGCCACCATGGTGCAAATTGGCAGAACTCTATCCCCTTGCCTCCAAAAGTATTTCATCCACTATGCACTTGCTTTTGACTCCATGTTGCAGGGTTTTTGATGTGAGGCTGGAAAGAGAGATCCCAAACGCTTATGCTGTCAATGACTACGGTACATCGGTTTACACAAAGATGTTATCGCCCTTCTTTCTTGAAAGATTAAACAGACCCTCCACATGCCTCAAAAGTGCTGTGGCACAAAAATGCAGTTTGCAATTTTCATCGCATTTGGCAATGCTGCCACATTTGATTTCAAGACCAGCTGCAGATGGAAACTTCTGATGAGAACACCAGATGCATAGTGTAAATGCATTTGCCCTGGCTTCAGCCTTAATCATTCTTTTTGAGAAGGGCTGTGCCTTTGCATCCTTTTACAGCCTTGTTCCTTTTCAGTCATATATCCTCAGTGATCTGCCTACACTGAAAACCTTCTGGTGGTTCAGAATGCCTTCTGGAAGATTATTGTTAGCTACCAAGGAACTTCAGTATGGTTTGCCCTTCCAGTTAAACTAACCCAACTGGTTAGAATTCCTGCTCTCCAAATGCTCAACATCACTTCCCAAGAGAGGATAAAGACCAAGAAGAATAGCAAGAAACCGTCCAACTAGACAATGCTTTGACAGCGTCAGCCCCAACAGATGGTTTGACAACACTCAACCAATATAGTTGGCATAGAATCACTCACACCTCACCCACAGAGAGAAGCACACAATCTCTAAAGCAGGTGAACCCAATGACTGGGCCCTCTGTGAAAAATCACTGATCTCCTCAATCCTTCAAGAGGGCTTTCTATGGAAAAAGAAAGCTACCAACTATCCATTGAGTAGTTCTGCTGAAAATACCTCACCAGCAATATTAAGAACAATATGGTTAACCACCACTAAAGTTGGCAGTGTAGTGTCAGACTAATGCAAAATACAGAAATTTATTCACAAAAATGCAAATGGGTTGCTATGAACAGCCCTATAAGATCCTGGGCCATGTGGTTTGCATATAAGAGATGCTAAAGGCCATGCTCCACAGGAAAAAAAAAAGTGTTGTTTGGATTACATTTTGTTTTAACTCTTCAAAGGCAAGTGGAAGGGTTGGTTTTTTTAGGTTTTGGTGGGGAGGGGAATGGAGGTTTCAGGTGTGTGAATTCTTTACATGGTTTCCACTCTAGGCTGAAATCAGTAATATCCTATACAAGCAGAAGGCTTCCCCAACTTCAAAACCAATAAAGGAAATCCTTCCCCATCTTTTCAAGCAGAAAAAGAAATAATTAAAAGTATGTACCAGGCTGATGCTCCCTAGTATTCTCAGTTTTAGGGTAGCTGCTGAGCAGACTTCAGAGAAATCGCCAAAATACAATATGGACCGCATCCAGAAGTGACTGATCCAGGGACTTCACAGTTCCCAGAACCACCTTCAGATGCCTCAGAAACTGTCTTTTCTCACTTAAGTACTCACAATGGCTGGCTGCAAAGCAGGGTCATGGGAGATGAGGGGAGTCTGTACCAGGAAAACCAGCGAGACTCAACATTCCTCATGGAAAAGGTTACTGGAGCACTCCTGGAGAGTTTTTTGTTGTTCTTTATCTGGTTTTGGCATGAAAATCCAGTCCTGCAGATCCCAAGAACCACTCAACTCTCAGATATGGCATTATTATAATTTGGGGCTTCCAGTTGATATCATGGACCTGGCATACCCCTTCCAGATCTTCATAAGAACATGGCTATGAACTCTGAACCAAGTGGCAGCACACTGGTAAGATGTTCTTGCTGCTAAAATTTGGGTGGACCTCACAGAAATTACAAGAGAAGCAAGTGCACAGGAAGTTCAATGGCACAACCTACCTTTCAGGCAGTATAGTAGAAGAGAAATACAAAATGGGAGGAAAAAAAATTAGGGTTGGCAAATTTCCTGTGCTCAAGCTCTCTAGTGCATGGATGGCTGCCTTTGCACAGATTGAGAAGGGACAGGCTAGGTGGAGAAGTGAGTTTGGGTTTATAAAGGTGTATATCTACACTGCCTTCTGAACAACTTGAGACTAACACAGCTGACTACCTCTCTCTCTGACATTACCTCAGACACTGAAGTTCACCTGAACTTCTGGAATCAGGTGAAAGGGCCAGTGAGAGTCAGGGTTTGAGGTTTACAGTATAAATGCACAGCAAGGTTGGCCATAAGGATGATGTTGGTGGTACTGATATAGGCAGGCCTTTAGACAGTCCCTTAGGCTGACCATTGCACCCCAAGGTCATACCCTGCATTTCCATTGTAGTTGTGTTGTTGTGCAAATGTTAAACATGTGAATTATTTTTCCTGAGGAATATGATAAAGTGTTTGCTGTTTATACTGCGTAAAAGCTGCAGAGCAGGGTAAGTGTTAGCTTGTTGTTTATTTAAACAATAATAATAATAATAATAATAGAAATGAGAAATAAACATAGAAGAGAAAACCTATTAACTTCAGGGGGTTGAGAAACAACTCAATAAAAGCTACGTAATGCAAAGAGGGAGAGAAAAGAGTTAGTCTGTGGCACATTGCAAAACAGCTTAGAATCAGAATGGCTGTAACAAATGACAGAATGACCTACATACAAAACAAGTATTTCCCCTGGGGGGAAGGACTGGCCTCATAGGGCGCGTCCAGATGAGCACACACATGCAAGGGCATGCATTTGCTGTAGTACAAATAATAGCAGCACATATTGTGCCACTGCTTTGTGCCCCAGGGCATGCCCCAATACATGTGCTCCAGCATGCTGCAAATTGTCCTGGTTGGGGTAGGAAAGGCTGGGGCCATCACAGATGCTGGCCCTAGCAGCCTTACCTGGGGTCCAGGGAGCCTCCTGGGGCAATAGTGGCACCAATCTGGCCACACAGAGCCTGGCCCCTTTTTCTGAGTTTAGGTTTCCCCTCGTTCATCACCCATAATGGGCATCCCCCACTGGGAGTCCTCAAATGACCCACCACTGAGTATCAGCTTGTTTAACTCAATGTCATGTCTACCCTCCGTTATTCTTTCTAGTACTCATCAACTTATCAACTATCTGCACACTTCACTACTGCATAGTCCATGACCGCCCCGCCCCACCCCTCCCCAGGCCTTAATTCAATTAACAATCCCATTAACTAACAGTTTTATCACCTTCCATTTCACCAATGGGTTCACCCATCTACTCAGCAAGTCTTAGTCCATCATCATCAGTCCCCATTCACTCACTGGTCTCTGCCACTCCCTGCAGCTATTACTCTGCTGTGGGCCATCCCTTCCTTAGGCCCCATCTTTGCCCTAGTTTGGGCTGTCCCCTAGCTCTGGCTGTAGCCCCAGCTCCAGCTCTGGCTCCAGGTTCCACCTCTGGCTTTGAGCACTGGCTTCCAGCTCTGCATTCTAGCTCTCGCTCCAGCTCCCATGTCTCCATGTGGTTTGCATGATCCAGGCTTGTCTCATGCCTTCCCCTCTCTGGGGAAACTGGAAATATGCCAGTAGCTCCTTTAAGCTTCTGGCAGAATTCCCAGAAGCCAGTGGGAGCCCGCTCCAGGTGTACATGGCAGCCCACTGTCCAAGCCGACCACTTCAGATTCAGCCAGGCTCCAGGCAACCAGCCGTGCATCTTCAGAGCCTACACCATGACCCTTTGCCCATGATGTATGCCCATGAGTGAGCTTTGGCCTGGGCTGGCAAGGAGACCATTGCCCTGTTACAGAGATGCTTTCAAGGCAGCCATTAGAGCAGGGGTGGGCAAAATACTGCCCATGGGCCAGATCTGGCCCACCAAGCTATTCTATCTGGCCCGCGGGGGCCCTAAAAAAATTTAGAAAATTAATATTTATCTGCCCCTGGCTGCTTGTCAGAGATGACAGGAGCCAGGGGCAGTAGGACCTAAGGGAAGCCACAGCAGGACCCAGTAACAGCAAGGCCCACCCAGCCCCACCAGAAGCTCCTGCCTAGCAGTGGCTTTTGGCCTGAGACAATGAGACTGTTTGTGCCTGCCTGTGCTGGAGTGGGAAATTCAGGCAAGAATGGGGTGTGGCGGGTGGGGGATGACCATGGGCAATTGGGGAGGACTGGGCCAGCTCCTGCTGAGTCCTGCAGTTATGGCCATGCAGCCAGGAGCCACATGGTGCAAGAGCTGGGCTGGGCTGCACCAGCAGGGAGAGGGGGGAGCTGGCCTGGCTCCATACAGCCCCTGCTGGCCAGGACCCCACACTCCTGCCACCCTGCTCTGAGTCCCACCAGCACTGGCCCTGGGACACCAGGGAGGTACTCACGCTCCTATCCAGCCATTGCTGCACTCCCACCTGCCTGCTTACACCCAGCCCCACTCCCCCTAGTACAGGCAAGGCTGAGCAGCAGCAGTATGGGACAAACTGCTGCTCAGCATGGGGAGAAAGAAGCCCCTCCCCCTCATTGGCGCTTCCTGGTGCAGACTCCCAAAGCCCCCGCAAGGCTGCCCTGTGTCTCTGCCACATCACCACAGCTTCTGGGCTGCCCCATGGGGCAGCAGTGGCAGGGCAGAGCAGACACAGGGCAGTCCTATGTGGGCTCCAAGCAGCTGCACCAGAAAGCACTGGCAGGGGGAGGGGCTGCTTTCCCCCCCATGCTGAGCAGCAGTTTCTCTCCCACGCTGCCACGGTTGAGCCTGGGCCCCAGCACCAGCTCCAGGCTTGCCCATCTAGACTGAGCAGCAGCAGCAGTGGCAGCAGCAGCTGGACAGAAACTGCTGCTTGATGCAGGGGAAAGCAGCCTGTGACAGAAGTGCCACTATTGGAGCCTCTCCGGGTATGGTTCCACCCTCCTGTAATGGGCCAACCACCTGCTTACTCGCCTGCCACGCCTTGATCTTATGTATTTAATAGATTGCTGTAATTAGCGGGAGGCTGCCCATTTATATGCGCCCTGATGACGGGGGCGCTATCTGCGGCTCCTTTTCCTCCCTTACACCACAGCCCAAGCCTTACAGATGGTGCTGTTGCAATCTGACTCTAGCCCTGTTATGTCTCGGCCCTCTTTTTGCCCTCAGGGCTCCTCGCCACCCCTCCGCACTCTCGGGGCTCCTCACTGCCCCTCCGCCACTCTCGGGGTCCCTCCACCACTCTCAGGGCTTCTCGCTGCCCCCCCTAGCTCCAGGCTGGGCCAATGCACCCCCAAACAAGGCTGCGCCCCCTCCAGCACCAGGAGACCCCACGCTATCATGGAGCCCCTATGAGGCCTCCTCCAACCCCTTATAGCCTCACCTGGTCCTCCGGTTAAACAGTAAACACAAACACAAAGCCTCCAGGCTATAACATAAAGCTAAAACCATCCAGTCAGAATCCCTACCAGGCAAAGTACTCCAGCTCATGGCAGCAACCCGCGGATACTCATGCAGCCACTTTGGCCTTCTTTCCACACTGGCCGAGCTCCTCAGTCCTTGGCTGCCAGAGGAGGAACTGCCAACCTGGCCTCCTGCCTGGGTTTATGAAGGGCTAAGCCCTGCCCCTTCCTGTCAGGGGGTTTCGCCGGTTGCCCCAGCACCCAGCACCTGTGCTGCCCTGGTGACTGACAACAGTGCCTCCCCCTTCTCACCGCTAGAGGCCTCTCTTGAGCCACCTCTGTTCTCAGGTGCAGGGCACCCAAGTGCTCTGTGACACAGCCCCTGCTCCTCGCTGCCACTGGGCAATTTTTGGTGCGGCCTCCTAGAGCCTGCACCATATGCCTGCCCTGCAGCTCCATCACCACCTCCTCTGAGCTGCCCAGCATGGTAGCAGTGACAATGAAGCAGCTGCAGGGCAGCTCACAGGTGGCAATGATGGAGCTGCACAGCAGTGTGGCACGGGCTCCGGGCAGCCACACCAAAAACTTCCCGGCAGCATCTAGGGGGAAGGGTCGCTTTCTTCCATGCTGAGTAGCAGTTTCTGCCCATCTGCTGCTGCTGCTTAGCCTGGATGGGTGAGCCTGGAGCTGGCATGGAGTGTGCAGGGTTGTGGCTGTGTGCACTGGTCCCTGCCACTACTGCTGCATGCCCAGGAGCAGCAGGGCATGCCATGGCCAGGTGGTGCAGAGAGGGTGTGGGGCAAGCTGGGGCTATGCATGTGGGTGGTGGTGGGGAGGCACTGCAGGGTGCTTGGGTTGTGGGCTGTTGCGGGGCAGGGCCGGATCCTGGCCAGCTCAGGGAAATGCACGCAGGAAGGTTCCTATGCACACTCCACATACTCTCAAACCCTTCCTGCAAACCCCACAGCCATACCCTCTCCCACACACCCCACAAATACCATACCCACACATCCCCATAAACCCCCATACCCACCCATCCACATCCACAACTCCCCACAAACCCCAAACCCACCCACCCATAACCCCGAAACAGCTGCACACCCCACACAATATACAAGAGTAAGACTAAGCTATTATGAAATCACTTCTACATATACAGCACAAACACACACAAATCAGGACAATTTTTTTTTTTAATTAAAATATATTTTTATGGGTGTTTGATTTTTAGTATCTAATTTGTTTGGTTTTTCCCCCATTCTAAGATGGCAAACCCTCTTCCCCAAAGGAGTACTTCCAAGGGCGGGGGAAGGGACTTTTGGTGGCAAAGGTCAGAGGTTAGAGGGCAGGACTTCTGGTCCCAAGATGGCTACCATAGGGTAGAGCACCTGTCAAGGGGTGGGGCTACCCATGAAGATCTTGACAGCTTGCAAAATTCAGTAAGTGGCCCTCTCCCCAAAATAATTGCCCACCCCTGCATTAGAGGCAACCTAATAAGTAAAGAGTCTTACCTAAGAAAGATTAAAAGAGAGGTAAGGCAAAATCTGACCAGTGAGGGGTTTTTTTTAAGTCTTTCTATTGCAGAAAGCATATGAAGTATTTAAAATTAAGAGAAACTAAAAACAACTAAAAACATCTATATGAGATGCTTACTGCGCTATAGACTAATTAGCTTCACAGTAAATGTCTCAGTGTCTACACATGTGCCTCTATTAAGTTGGAGTACACTCATTTTCTCCACAGCAGGATAGTACTTGTAAATATAAGTACAAGTACCATCCTGCAGTACAGCAAAAAACTCTGCAGCATCGCATGTATAGATACTGCCCCGGCTGGGTGGGGCACAAGGGTGTTTCAGTGCTGAGGCTGCCGGCCCCACACAACTAGCTCCACACTGAAGCATCCTCATGCCCCAGCCAGCCCCTCTGCATCACACTGAGCTGGGGGGAGCAGCCCCAGGCCAGCAGGCTGACCCCCAGGGTCCCCTGCCAGCTGGGTCTGCTCAGACCCTGCTCAACATGCTGCAATCCCGGGCACGCATGCCAATGCAGTAAACTCCAGAGTTTATTGCTCTAGGGTACACATTCAAACAGTGTGCCCAGGAGTAATAAACTCCAGAATTTATTGCTTTGCATGAATCGCACGTGTAAACATGGCCACTGAAAAGGCAGAAAAACAGTTAGATATACAAAACAGTTATATCATGAAATACTGTTTAAATATGATATACAAAATATCAATATTATGAGAAAGAAAATAAGAAGGAAGAAACTATTCACAAATATTTTTTTTTAAGTAAATAACAAATTATACCACCTGTCTGGAGACCTCCAAATGATTTAGCAAATGGCTCAAACACTATATGTCAAACATTTGCAAGTTATTATTAAGAATATTTTTCTTTAGAACCAGCAAATTCTAAACAAATACATGAATACCTCATTAAAGCAAATGTGCCTGGATTAGAACCTGAGGACAAAGGGGTTTTAGAAGAGGACATTAAACCAGAAGAGATGCTAGATATAATTAAGTTTTTCATGGGGCCTCTCCCAGGTTTTACAAAATTTTATAGCAGAATTAGTGTATGAATCAGATGTTTTTAATGAGATATTGGAGAAGAAAAAGACTCCTAATACCTAAAGAGAAGCACATATTGTAGTAATCCCCAAACCAAATAAGGCTCTATTTGTGCCTCATACAAACCTATATCTTTATTAAACCAAGTCTTAGAAAACAGATGTTTTTAAAATACTCCCTAAATATATTAATATAGACCAAAAAGAGATCATAATGAATAGGCAATTGACTGATAATATCCAGAGTATTAGATCATATTTTTCATGTAGAATTAACTAATAAACCCCACTTGCTTTTATCACTGAATGCTGAAAAACCTTGAGTCAGTTGTGGAGTTTTAAATGGAAATGGGATTTCAGAGGCTGTTAGACTAGGACCAAAATTTCAGCTGTATATTCTAATGCAGGGCTGCTCAACCTCCAGCCCATGAGTCAAATGCAGCCTGTAGAGCCATCACATCTGGCCTGCAGGGCTCCTCACAGATCAGAAAATGTGGTGGTGAGAGAGCAGTGACCATTAATATGGCCAAATGGCCAAATTCTAAAACCCCAAGGCCCACACGGCAAGCTGAGTTGGACCACCCCCGCCCTCTAGGTTCTGTATTGGGGCCGGGCCATGCCTCCTTCCCTCCCCACTGAGCTGGACCAGGGCCTGGCCATGATCCCGTCCCTGCTGGGCTGGACCATGCCTTCATCCCTCCCACTGAGGCTGGGCAAAACCCCTTTTCCCCCATGGGGCCAAGTAGGGACCTGGCCATGTCCCCCTCCCCCACAGTTCTCGGCCACCTCCCCTTTATGTGTGTGGCTGGGCAGGGGCCTGGCAACACCCCCCTGACAGGGCTGGGCCATACCTACTTCCCTTCCTGCAGGCTGGGTTGGGCCTGGGGCATGCACCTCCCTACCAGCCCCACAGGGACAGACCATGCCCCTTCCCTCTTCACCGGCCAGGGTCAAGTTCCTTTCCCTTGTGGGGCTGCGTTGTGGCCAACCTGCCCCCCTGTCCCTCTCCATATGGCCATATGGTGCCTGCTGTGCCCACTCGGGTGCCAGATCAGGAACGCCAGCTGCATCCAGCCTGCAGATGAACCAGGCACTGCTAATACAGCCTGCCAGTTGAGCTGTTATAACCACTGCTGTTCTCATCCATATGCTGTGTACCAGAGAGCCAATTCCCAGCCCCTGTTACACGAGGGATCCCGACTGTAACGGGGCTTGCTGCTTTCCAGGGCAAGGAACCACACCCAAGTCCCACCCCACCACTGGGAGACTTACCGGTATGCAGCAGGGAATTAATCCCTTTCCTGGGGACAAGCAGATTTCCTGGAGTCAGCCAAGCCCCCTTCTGACCCAGAGTGACCCATGCCTGTGGCCAGCTGCCACGACAGGAGACCGGGGACAAACCTGGAAGTGCTCTAGCTATCCCCCAGCTACAGGGGGTCAGGTGGGGAAATGAGTCAAAGGTGACTGGACCTTGCTGGAGCCCACTATGTCAAAAGTAACAGGACAGAGGCCCACTCTTCCCCAGAAGGGGGACTGAGAGCACGACCTCCATAGCAGAAGTAGTGTGACTGTGTATAGAGGCACAGAGCTAGGCACTTGGTAGTGCAAAGAGAGAGAACAGTTGAGCCAGGTGGCTTGAAGACTAGAGTCTACCAGTAACAAATACCTGAAGACATGCTGAATTTGGGATTTCTGTTAACCGGTGGAGAATAGCTGGTATAAGGGACGTTGATCCTAGAACTGGGGTTCAGACCAGACATGTCCCAGAACCACACTGTTCTGGAAGAAGTTTTGTAATATGGCAAAGGAAATAACTGAATGCCAAATATGAGAGAACCCCTTAGGGTTTTTACTGAACCTTCCTGAGAATTCTGCAGCATATAAGATTCACAAGGAAGTGATCACTCCGCTTCTATTAGCTGTAAGAATTACAGTTGCAAAAACCTGGAAAAAAAGAGATGCCCCTAAAATCACCAACTGGTTTCAAAATGTTTGGGAAGTTTTAGTAATGGAGAATTTATCCTATCAAGTAAATGTTCTACAGGGGATATGGAAAAAAGAATGCTTACATAGACATTTGGTGGAAATTCTTGGAGTGTGCTAAAAAAAAGAAAAAAAGGGAAAAAACTAATCTTCTCCTGCTTTCAAAACAGAAATGTCGAGAAACTTTGTGTATTAAGTGCTAGTTCTATGAGCTTACATGCAAGAACAAATTTGGAATAAATTTAACAGTAGAGGCGAGTAGAAGATAATGAGATTTGCATTATGCAGAGTTCTGAGAAAAAAAAAGAGGGGTGGATTATTATATAGAGAGGAAGAAACACAAAAGCTTAACTTCATATAGGAACAACATAAAAACAAGTCAGAGACTGAAAGGAAGAGGAAAAAAAAAAAACATGAGCCTGTGGGCATTAACTTGAGTCAAGGGAGCACCCTTGATGAAAGTTAAATATCCATGTCTATATATATTTTATGAGATTGGATGCATCTTTAATCCTAAATGTATTATTTGGTAAGTGGGATTAATTATAAATAAAGAGAAATATATCCAGATACTACAAAATGAATATACTCACACTTAGCCTCAGAACCAAGGGCAATGAAAACTGAGAGGGAATCTGCCTTTTGGGGGTTCAGATGGATGAGGAAACAGGAACTTTTAGTAGAGGCAGGAGGGCAAGAAAATCAGGCTGGAGATGTCTGGGGCAGGCAGAATGAGAAGCTGAAAGAGAAACGTGAAGCAAGGTGCAGGCAGAAAAATCAGAAGCACCAAAGGAAGGCAAGTCAGAAGAGAGTTTTATTAATATCAAGCCTTCAAAAACATCACTAACCAATCCCCAAAACATCCTAGGACTCAAGAAAAAAAGACGGTCTCTTCTTGTCTTCTGCAGTGGAGCACTTAAGGGTCACATTTTAAAAAACTTTGCAGTCAGGAGGGCTAAAGCAGTGAGGCCCTAAGGGACCACGACTCCAGGGGGAGGGGAGTTCAGGAAGTGTGGTTGCTCCTCAAGGGAGTAATCCTTAATGCACAAGCTAATTCAATTCCATCTCGGAGAACAGAGCAAGAGGGCACATCAGCCCCCCTGGCTCTCCAGGGATCTAGCAGACCTCCTGAGGCTAAAAAGAAAGGCCTACAAAGGATGGAAGATGGGATTCATCTCCAAGGAGGAATATTCTGCACTGGTCCAGTCCTGCAGGGAGCAAACTAGGAAAGCCAAGGCTGCAACTGAACTCCAACTAGCTTCGAGCATCAAGGACAATAAAAAGTCCTTTTTTAGATATGTGGGGGGGCCAGAGGAAAAGCAAGGGCAATATTGGACCCTGCTGAACCAGATGGGACAACTGACAACCAACACCCAGGAAAAATCCAACCTATTAAATGGGAACTTTGTGTCGGTCTTTCATCAGTCTCATGGGACGCCCACGCCCGCTATGGGACAGGGAGGTCTGGTTGAGGGAGATCCCCTGCCCTCCATCAATGCTGATCTTGTGAAGGAACACCTTGAGAGGCTGGATACCTTCAAGTCAGCTGGCCCT
The DNA here is from genome assembly GCF_001723895.1 of Crocodylus porosus. Lineage (NCBI taxonomy): Eukaryota > Metazoa > Chordata > Crocodylia > Crocodylidae > Crocodylus > Crocodylus porosus. The sequence goes on from NW_017728947.1 coordinate 70,773,627, forward strand.
GACAAGCTACACCCCAGGGTACTCCAGGAGCCTGCAAGCATCATAGCCCAGCCTCTGGCACAGATCTTTGAGAACTCCTGGTGCTCTGGTGAAGTGCCCGAAGACTGGAAGAAGGCCAATGTGGTGCCTATCTTCAAGAAAGGGAGGAAAGTGGATCCGGCTAACTACATGCCCATCAGCCTGACCTCTATCCCGGGGAAGGTCTTAGAAAAGTTTATTAAAGAGGGCCAACGCCAACATCCTGAGGGATAGTCAGCACGGGTTTGTTGCGGGTAGGTCTTGCTTGACAAATCTTAGTTTCATAGTTGGCAGGGTTGGAAGGGACCTGAGCAGATCATCAAGTCTGAACCCCTGCCATGGCAGGAAAAAGTACTGGGGTCAATCTCATTTCCTTTTATGAACAGGTGATCTATCACTTGGACAAGGGAGAAGAGATTGATGTCATATATCTTGACTTCAAAAAAGCCTTCCATCTGGTATCCCACGATCACCTCTTGGCAAAACTAGCCAATTGTGGCCTTGGGTCCACCACAATCCACTGGCTGGGAAATTGGCTCCGTGGTCAGACCCAGAGGGTAGTAGCTGACAGAAGTCAATCGTCATGGTGCCCTGTGACCAGTGGGGTCCCCCAAGGCTTTGTCCTTGGACCCATATTGTTCAACATCTTCATTAATGATGTGGACAT
>NW_017728947.1:70774711-70783973 GCF_001723895.1 Crocodylus porosus
GTACTGCATCCAGTTTTGGGCCCCACAATTCAAAAAGGATGTGGAGAAGCTTGAGAGAGTCCAGAGAAGAGCCATGCGCTGGTCAGAGGTCAGGAAAACAGACCTTATGATAACAGGCTAAGAGTCACGGGGCTCTTCAGCGTGGAAAAGCGCAGGCTCAGGGGTGATCTGATGGCCACCTTTAAGTTTATTGGGGTGACCACCAGTATCTGGGGGAACGTTTGTTCACCAAAGCGCCCCAAGGGATGACGAGGTCGAACGGTTATAAACTACTGCTAGACTGTTTCAGGCTGGACATAAGAAAGAATTTCTTTACTGTCCAAGCCCCCAAGGTCTGGAACAGCCTGCCGTCAGAGGTAGTTCAAGCACCTACCTACATTAAACACCTTCAAGAGTAAATTGGATGCTTATCTTGCTGGGATCCTATGACCCCAGCTAACTTCTTGCCCTTCGGGCAAGGGGGTGAACTCAATGATCTTCTAAGGTCCCTTCCAGCCCTAATGTCTATGAAATCTATGAAAGCTTACTCTTTTTTGTAAATGGAAACTGAGATTCTCAACTACTCCCACAAGGCTCATGATAAAATCACTTGTGTTGCCAAGAGCAGAAAAGATTAGTGATGATGTGACTTAGACAAACACAACAACTTTGGATTTATGAAATGTACCAGCATACTAAAGCAATAATGAACATACATGAAGGATTCAAAAGCACAGTACCTTATACTTATGCCCATTTATCATGGGCACAATTATAATCAGTTCAGATCATTAGTGAAAATTGGCTTGGCTTCATGCCATCAGCATTACAGCTTTTCTCACACGAATAGCAGCTTCCCACTAAGGATACATCTGAGAACCTTTTCCTGGCTCTGCCTTATTAATAGCCATTTACCCTAAAAAATTCAATTTGTAATGTGTAACACCTATAAGCATATGAAAGCCATATAAGCAATATAAGGCACAAGAGCATATGCCTCACTGATGCTTGCATGGTACTCAGGACACTTATTGCTCAACACAGAACCGGTTGTGTCCCTACATCTTCCATTGTAGAGAAATTATAGTAGGCCACATAAAATGTGAAGAGTGTGGTTTGCAAAGGAACTCTGAGAGCAATATGAACAGCACACACTGAACTATTGCCTGCATACCTTACTCTGTTTGCAAGGAAATTCAGACAGGTCAGATCTGGGTTTGTTGCATCCCAGAATAGTCAGATTTTTTGCTGGATTTCATTTTGCTATGCAAATCAGTTGTAGTGTGGAAAAACATGCACAAAGTGTTCCTGGAAAGACTTTTAAAAATGTGATTAAACCCAAACACTAAAAAAGGTTATTGCCTTCCTACTGCACAAGGAAAACAGTCCTGGAAGCAGATTGCTGATATTTCCATTGTACCATTGAAATCAGCACCATTATTAACACTGCCACATCTTCCCTGTATTGTACATGTTATACACTACATATTCAGTTCTGTAGGCTGTATGGATAGAGATTAGATGTTAATTGAAAATTAATCTATAAATTCTAGATGCTTGAGGTCGCAAAATATTACACCAGCTCACCACAACTTTGGATTGGCAGTAACAGCTACCCTACACACCATTGCTGTTTTACCCAGTTCTTACTATTTGCTGTCGGGGATTAGCTAAAACTTCTTTAGCAGCATGATGAGAAGACATTTAGTTTATCACACTTCCCTACAATATATTATTTAGTGCTCCAGGCCTGACAGCAAAACATTCACAGTGCATTCAGTCTGAAAAGCTGAATGCCAGTTCCAATTGACTATCAATGGAAGAATGGAATGTATCTCCAGCTTAAAAATGTTTAGCAATTTTGGGGCATTAGTTTGTTTTCAGGAATTTCCAAAAATTATTCCGCAAGGAATGGGATGAAATCAGCAGGTTTGTATGTAAACTTTTATAATACAGTTAACTAGTAGTCTTTTCAAACCATCATTGAGTCTTTTGAAGGAAGTGGGATGTTTAGCTCCATTTTTATTTCCATATTGACAGATGTCCCTATTGCCCCTCAGACCATCATAACATGCAGGAAATGAGCCTTCTGCTCAAAGTTTGAATGAATTATACTATCACAATCAAGTCAGGGAAAAGTTGCATTTCATATAGATCTGGCAAATCTGTTCACACCCAGAAGTTAACAAGGGTTACTAGCAAGGATATAACTAGTAGAGACTAGAGTTTAGACAAAGCAATGCCATCATCTTTTAAGCAGGGTTCCCTCACGGAAATGAATCGGGAGTCCATTTACATTCCATGGCATGACCTAGTCCTCTGTTTGGTTAATGAGTGCTGGATATAACACTGAGCCTGGGGCTGGTTTCTCTGCCATTGCTACCTCTTATGGTTCTCCATCATCCCTTCTATGGTGCAGAGTGTTAATATTATATCATTTATGTCCAGTATTATCATTCTGCCTCCTTTGCAATTAATGGCATTTAAAAAAAATGTCCGAAGACACGTTTCCCCCATGACTTGTTTGTTTCTCAGCCTGACCTCACTTTCATCACATTTTTTGCATTACAACCTTTCTCATCTCTCTAAAGATGTGCCTGTTAGCCTTGGCTCTGCCTTTTCAGGTCCCAGAACTGCTAGGACTAGAAACTCTGGGTTCATAGCAGTGATACGCTGATGCCAGTGGCCTAATTCCTCCTCACTTTAAAACCTACATTGCTGGGATTAATCTGCCACTGCTTGAAAGGTGACATCAAAAGAAACAAGCAACAACAGAGGGCTACATCCACCAATAAGTCACCCAAATAGTGTTCAGCAACGGATTATATTGTTACAGCAATTATACAGTTATAATTTGTATCCAGGTGATTCACAAATTCCCAAATTAAAAACAGGCTACTCAGCTGTTTGCTGCACTTTTTATTTCAAAGGACACCACTTCTCCATTCAGCCGAAACTCATCAGATGTCCAAGACAGCTGATCAGAAAAGGAGTGACCTTTGAAATAAAAGCTGCAACAAATAGCTAGAGAGAGCACCATACCCTGTAGCCATTGGCTGAGGGTCTGTATGCCCCAAACACCAGGCAAACTCATCTTTGTATGAAAGCTAGGAACCTAATCATTCAAAGAATCAGTTTCTACTATATTTCTTAAGCAGAGTTGTATAACAGCTCATCCACTACAGTCAAGCTCAGTAATTGTCAGCCCAGTTTAAGTACAAAGATTTTTTCTACTAATGTTAATTAAGAATGCAGCTGAAAAAATGATCAAATCAACAAAATGGATCTCTCCCCCTCAAATTTTGCTACCACTGATAAATACACCCAAGATAACACCCAAGCAAAACATCTAAAGATAAGGCAGAGACAACTTAGCATAGTTCTGTCTACTCTAGCCAGAGTAGATGAGCAATGCTCCACAATTGCCTTTTCCATAGCAAGACACAGAAGCATTCATTCACTTCAGCAAGTCTGCTTCAAAGTTAAGTGACAAAGTGGACTTTGGGCACATTATTTAGTACAAAATGCAAAAAATCTCACTCAGGCCCCATCTGTCAACTGTAAGCGCAGTTTGAGGAAACACAAATGTGTGGCTCACATGACATTAACAGGAAAGACATGACATTTCTTATTAAATGGGTGCAACTGTCCTGTGATAACAAAAGACAGCTGGTGTATAGATTTTTTTCTAACAGATAGCATTTTACATGAAATGCAGTTATATGACTGTACTTATACACCACTACTGTTTTTCCTCCAGCTTTGCAACCCCGTAAGTCAGGTAGCTCACACAAGAGAGTATGGGTGTGCCATATGCTTGTTTCAGAGGAAGTGTCTGGGCAGCTAAGATGTCACATGTCTAACACCTAATACTCCTGTTAACAGTCTAAAACTGCATTTGTTTTTTTCAGCAATTGCATCTCATTGCCAGCTCATGTTGAATCCAGAATGCACCAAACCCCACCAGATCTTTCTCAGCAATGCTACCACATAACTGATCATCTCCTATTCAACATTTTGCATTGGGGTTTACTTCTCTAAGTGTGCCCAGCTTTCCAGTCTATCAAAATCCTTTTGAGTTCTAATTCCATCCTCCCACGTTTGCAAGCCCTTCCAGTTCTGTGTCATCTACAAACTCGTTCTGGAAGCTCCCTATTCTTGTGTCAAAATCATTAATAAAAGTGGACCCAGAATAGACCTCTGTGGAACCTCCTGATACTCTGAAATTGATCCATTTATAGTTACCCTCTGCTTGTGGCTGGTAAAAGTTATGTATCTACCGAATAGTAATTCTATCTAACCCACATTGCTGTAGTTTGCTTACAAGACTATTGTGCTGGAGTCTATCAAAAGCCTCACTAGGGTCCAAGTATACCAAGTCCCCTTGCACTCCCCTCAACCAAATTGTTACATTGATGATCAAGGAAACCTAGTTAGCTTGGCATGATTTCTTGTTAAATAAATTTACATTGGCTGTTAGTGATCATCCCATCCTTCCCCATGTGTTTACTAATTAACTACTTTATAAGTTGTTTCTGTAACTTCCCAGCTACTGAAGTCAAGCTGTCCAGTCTATAATTCCCTGAGTCTTCCTTTTTCTTTTTTTTTTAAAGATAGGTACCTGTCTCTAGGGGTGGATTCAGGGGGGATCCAATAGCACAGTTGCACCTCCACCCCATTTTTAATTCCCGCACTGCCCAAAGTTTAAAACCAACTTGCTGGTAGTGGGAGCAGTATACGTAGGCAGGCAGCAATGAGAAAAATCACTTAACTTCATAGTTCATTTTAATCTACCCATTCCTTCTAAACTGTTCTTTCCATAGGTGTTAAGACCATTTAAAAAAGAGAGGGATGTTAATGAACTATTACTCAAGCTATTCTTTCTTCTATAATTCTGCTATCTGTTCACTGCTCCTGTTAATGTATCTTCTATTTACAGCGCGACTGACTATTTTTAACATTAGCTAAAAACATTAACTCAGGTGTGGAAGCATTACATTCAGGTGAACATTAACTCAGGTGTGGAAATAATTTTCAGTGAAGCACTGGATGCACTGTCAAGTAGCTCAAGAAGGCTTTATGTTGTTTTATGGACCTGAACGAGATGTACATTTAATTCTAATGACCACAGAACTAAAGAAACAACATCTTTTGATTATTTTGCCTCATTTGTTGTGTTTTTAATAAATAATATATAATACAGCAAATTACTGCATTTTCCAATAAACTTTTTTTTTTGCATCCACCTGAAATTAAATAATATAGCCTTAGGCCCCTAGCATATTAGTAAAGCTTCTAGTTATTTTTTTACCTGGAGAAAAACTGAGTTGTGTCATATGCAATAATGCACAACACCATTTGCAGCCCCCACCCCCTTCAAAACCGAAGATCTGCCCGTAACTATCTCCAGTCCTCTAAGACTGCATCCAGAGGAAGTGCAGCAGTATGGATGCACCCTGCCTTTTAATCAACAATGCTGAAAGACCAGCAGCCAGAGACTTTTTTGAAATTCCTGAATCAGGTAAGAATTCATAGAATCATAGAAAATTAGGGTTGGAAGGGACCTCAGGAGGTCATCTAGTCCAACCCTCTGCTCAAAGCAGGCCCATCTCCAACTAGATCATCCCAGCCAAAGCTGTGTCTAGCTGGGTATTGAAAACCACCAAGGATGCAGAGTCCATAACCTCACTGGGTAATCTGTTCAAGTGTTTTACTACTCTCCTAGTGAGAAAATTCTTCCTAATATCTAACCTAAACTTCCTTCCTGCAACTTGAGACCATTGCTCCTTGTTCTGTCATCTGTCACCACTGAGAGCAGTCTACCTCCATCCTCTTTCAAACCCTGCTTCAAGTAGTTGAAGGCTGCTATTAAGTCCCCTCAGTCTTCTCTTCTGTAGACTACATTAGCCCAGTTCTTTCAGCCTCTCCTCATAAATCATGTCCCCCATCCCCCTTGTTGTTTTTGTTGCCCTCTGTTGGACTCTCTCCAATTTCTCCATGTCCTTTCTGTAGTGGAGGGCCCCAAAACTGAACACAGTACTCCAGATATGGCTTCATTAGGGCTGAATAGAGAGGAACAATCACTTCCTTTGACCTGCTGGCAGTATTCCTACCAATGCAGCCCAGTATGTTGTTATGCTTCTTTGCAACAAGAGCACACTGTTGGCTCACATTCAGATTATTGTCCACTGTAACCCCCAGGTCCTTTTCCACAGAGCTGCTTCCCAGCCAGTCAGCCCCCAGCCCGTACTGGTGCAGGGGATTGTTCCATCCTAAGTGCAGGACTTTGCACTTGTCCTTGTTGAACCTCATGAGATTTCCCAATCCCCCAATTTGTCTAAGTCATTCTGAATCCTAGGCCTACCCTCCAGCATATCTACCACTCCCCCCAGCTTGTTGTCATATGTAGACTTGCTGAGGGTGCACTCTATGCCATCTTCCAGGTTGTTGATGAAGATATTGAACAAAACTGGCCCCAGGACTGACCCCTGGGGCACTCCACTGCTGCCAAGTAGACATCAAGCTATTGATTACTACCCTGAGCCTGATGCTCCAGCCAGCTTTCTATCCACCTTACAGTCCATTCATCCAATCCATACTTACTTAATAGCCTGCAAGAATGTTCTGGGAGACAATATCAAAAGCCTTGCTAAAACCAAGGTAAACCACATCCATAGGTCTCTGCAGCCACAGAGCCAGTGATTTCATCATAGAAGGCAATCAGGTTGGTCAGGAATGACTTGCCCTTAGTGAATCCATGCTGACTGTTCCTAATCACCCAATTGCCACATGTTTTCAAAGATGATGGCCAGCAGCTCTGCAGTCACATCAGCCAACTCCTTCAGTACCTTCAGGTGTATCCCATCTGGCCCCATGGACTTGTATATGTCCAGCTTTTCTAAATAGTCCTTAACCTGTTTTTCAACATTTTTGGCTGCTCACCTCCTCCCCAAACACTGCTGTCATGTGCAGTAGTCTGGAAGCTGACCTTGCCTGTGAAGATTAAGGTGAAAAAAGCACTGACTACTTCAGCTTTTTCTGAATCCTCTGTCACTAGGCTGCCTCCCCCATTTAGTAAGGGACCCACATTCCCTGACCTTCTTGTTACTGACCTACTTGTACAAGCCCTTCTTGTTACCCTTCACATCCCTTGCTAGCTGTAACTCCAATTTTACTTTGGCCTTCCCAACTTCATCCCTGCATGCCTGAGCAATACTCTTATACTCCCCCTACTTGTTTGTTCAGGTTTCCACTTCTTATAAGCTTCCTTTGCGTGATTTAGTTTACTGAAGAGGTCTCTCTTAAGCCAAGCTGGTCTTCTGCCATACTTGCTAGTCTTCCTAGACATTGGGATGGTTTGTTCCTGAACTCTCAGTAAGGCTTCTTTAAAGTACAACCAGCTCTCCTGGACTCTTCTCCCCCTCAAACTGGCTTTCCAGGGGATCCTGCCCATGAGTTACCTGAGCAGGCTGAAGTCCAGGGTCCTGCTGCTCTTCATTCTTCCTTTCCTCAGGATCCTAAACTCAATCATCTCATGGTCACTGCTGCCCAAGTTGCCATCCACTACTACATTCCCCACCAATTCTTCCCTGTTTATGAGCAGTAGGTCCTGTAGAACATGGCCCCTAGTTGGCTGCTCCAGCACTTGCACCAGGAAGTTGTCTCCAACACTCTCCAAAAACTTCCTGGATTGCCTGTGCATTGCTGTATTGCCCTCCCAGCAGATGTCAGGGTGACTGCAATCCCCCATGAGAACCAGGGCCTGTGATAAGGAAGCTTCCACTAGCTGTTTGAAGAAAGCCTCATTCACTACTTCCTCCTGGTCTGGTGGTCTATAGCAGACCCCCACTCCGACATCACCCTTGTTGCTCTCTCCTCTGACCCTAACCCAGAAACTTTCAACAAGCCTATCTCCAGTTTCATACTGGAGGGTTGAGCAATCATATGTAAAGTCCAACTACTCCTCCTCTTCTCCTCTATCAGTCCTTCCTGAACAGTTCGTACCCATCCATGACAGTGCTCCAGTCATGTGAGCTCCCACCACATCTCTGTTATTTCAATCACATCATAGTTGTGTGACTGTGTGAGAACTTCCAGTTCTTCCTGCTTGTTTCCCAGGCTCTATCAATTCATGCACAGGCACCTGAGGTAACTAGTTGATTGCCCTGAGTTGTCAGGAAGTATGAGAACACCTCCCTTGTTGCCCACTCCTGCTTGCTCTTCCTCCACATCACTCACTTCGCCACTTACCTCAGGGCTTTGGTCTCCATCCCCCAGTGAATTCGCCCACCTTCTTCTACAATGTCTGTGAGACCTCCTCCTTTCCTCCTCTCCAACGTCTTCTTCCCTCCCCCCCACTCACTCGCCCATCACTGCTGCTGTCCCCAGTTACTCCACGGATAGGGGCAGGGGTGGTTGAGCCCCAAAAGTGGTTGGCCTGAGCCAGTGACAGAAGCAGTGGCAGGTGGGTTCCCCCTTCTGCCTAGTCCCCTCAAGTGTTCCCTGCTAGCCTGAGATCAGGTGTAAGGGAAAGGATCCCATTAGGGCTGTGCAAAATGGCTATGTTTTGTTTTGGATTCAGCCATTTTGGAGGACAGTGATTTGTTTCGGTATTTCAGATCACTGTTCCATTTCGATTCAGCCAAATCTGTTTCAGAGTTTCGATGCTGTTTTGGAGATTCAGATTGGCCAGGGAGAGGCAGGCACAGCCAGGTGGCTGCAGGTTCTCCTGTGGCTTCTCTGGGTGTGCCCGTCTCTGCCCCAGCAGAGGGAGCCATGGGAGAAGCCCCCATGGCTGCCCTGCCCGGCACCAGCTTCCTGGCACTTAAAAAAAAAAAAAAGCCCTGCACTCACTGGTTGCAGCAGCAGTGATCGGGGCCTCTGGGGGCTCGTGACAGAGCCCCTCTGTTCAGCATGAGGCAGCGGGGGGTAGCAGGGATCAGCCCCCCATTTAGCACCTGCGCTCTTGCAATGCAACAGCTGCCATGCAGTGCAGCTCAGCAGGGCGCTGCAGACTGTCTGAGAGTTGGGGCCACTTGGGGCTGAACAGTGCCAGGCTCTGGTGTTTTCGTCGATCCTCCCAGTCTCGGGCTATGGGCTGAGGAGGGAGAGGAGGATCCACGCAGTGAACCAAAGACTGCGCAGCTGGTGTCATCGGGAAGGCTTTGGCTTCCATGACCACAGCCCGCTCTCTGGCAAGAGAGGCAGCGAGCTGCTGGGAAGAGATGGCCTCCACCTCTCTCCCCTGGGGAGGAGGCTCTTCTCAGCCAGGCTGGCTGACCTG
>NW_017728947.1:70783984-70787733 GCF_001723895.1 Crocodylus porosus
CTTCAAGAGTGAATTGGGTGCTTATCTTGCTGGGATCCTATGACCCCAGCTGACTTCCTGCCCTTTGGGCAGGGGGCTGGACTCGATGATCTCCTGAGGTCCCTTCCAGCCCTGATGTCTATGAAATCTATGAAATCTGGCTGACTGCTGGAATCACCATAGCCTGGCACTCGAGTACCCGCTGCCAGTAATAAGATGGGCCCACAGACAACATGCAGTGCCCTGCTGAGCTGTGCTGCAACCATGTGACATAGCAACTGCCCCCCACTGCCCTATGCTGCATGGGGGGGGGCTCTGCCACAAGCCCTCAGAGGCTCTGACTGCTGCTGCTGTATCCAGCAAGTGAAGGGCTATTTTTTTGCTTTTGTTTCTTTAAGTGCCAGGAGGCTGGGGCTGGGCAGGGCAGCCACGGGGGCTTCTCCCACAGCTCCTCCAGCTGTGCCTGCCTCTCCCTAGGCCGGGGGAGCAGCCCCCATGGCTGCTCTGCCCAGCCTCAGCCCCAGCCTCCTGGCACTTTAAACCAAGGGCTGTGGGGCTGTGCTGGACTATTCCTGGGGGGCGCCTCCAAAACATCTGAAACATTTCTGATGGTTTCATTTTGTTTCAGAGATGTTTCGGAGCCTTCTGTTTCATTTTAGATTTGATGTTTCAGGTGCGAAAACACCTCCAAAACAAAATGGCTGCCAAAATTTCTCACAGCCCTAGAACCCATCTGCTGCCACCCACTGCAGCTGTCTCTGGCTGAGTGTGACTCCACATGAAACCTAGATGATGTGGGGCAGAAATGACTCTGGAGCATCCCCCACCCTGGGATCAGTAGGGACAGCAACAGCAGTGGGCAGGGGAGGGGAGAATAAAGAGGAAGGGACATGCTACTGAGTGTGGAGGAAAAGGAAAAATTCTTACCTGAGTGACTTAAAAAAAGACCCCAAATGATGCTTCTCCAGCATGGTCTGCTGACCCCAGTGGGGGTGGAGGAAGGCAGGGAGCAGGGGGCACAACCACCCCTATAGCACCAGTCACTGCTCTCACACTTGTTTTCAAAATTCTGGATTCGCCCATGACCTCACCTATTGTGACTTTGCAAATATTGTTGCCCATAGCTGTAATGTTTCTTCAGTACCCCAAGAAAAATTTAGTCAAGCCGACTTGAATTTATTCATGTTTGTCAAGAGCTCTCTGATGTACTCTTTACATAGCATGATCTGCAATGCTTCTCCTTCTTTGTACATATTAATTTTGTTAACTATTTGGTCTCGACCTGTTTTTGTTGTGGATACTGAGGCAAAATAGTTAGAGTAGCTCTGCCTTCTTTGTCTTTAAACAGACCATCTCCACTATTAAGCAATAGACCCCTTGTTTTCTTGGCCTTTCCTTTTGCTTTGTGGTATTTCTAGAACCCCCTCTTACTGTCCTTAATACTCCTCACCAGTTGTATCTCATTTTTTGTATTTCCTTTTCTGTTTTTTTCCTGCATGTGCTTGCTATTCCTATGTATACTTCCTTAGTAACTCACCATTCTTCCCATTGTCTATGTGTTTTTCTTAACTTGGTGGTAACTAAACAGTTCATTGTGAAGCCACATCAGTCATCTGCAGATATTCTAATCTTTCCACCCAGCTTAAAGTGGAATATAATTAACTTTTGAAATGAACACCACAGACAACAGGAAAAGAGGTGTTTAAGAATCACCCAGATTTTCACGTTTTACTAATAGAAGCCCAAAAGGGCAAAAATTCTGACTCCTTTGTATTTCATGAATACTATAGTTTGTCCTATTAATACTTGTGAGGGGGATTTAAAATCATCCATTTGATTCCACCTTAATCATAATGTTTAAAACATGACTAATATCAGCAGAAGTAAATTGTACAATGAAACCAGTTTGGTCAGATTATACTCCTGTGCTGGCCTCCCTATCTAGCCCTTGCTACTTTGGCTGGCATAGGCAGTAGAGCCCTAGGAGAAGGGCGACAACCCCTGGCAGCATGGAGCAACAGGGTCTCCAGGGTGGACCTCCATACCCAGCACTTATTACTAAGCTGGTGCAGGTGGCAGAGCCAGTGGATAACAGCTCTAAGTGAGATTCCCTTCCCCAGTGACTGGGCTAGGTGGTAGCTCCCTGGTTTGATTTGCTGCTATGACTGTGATCAATTTTGAGCTACAGTTAAAGAGTAATAGTTAAGGTTTTGCTTACGATGTACCTTTGCTCCCCCTTCCCCTTGTAATAAATCTGTTTTAACATTTGCTTGCAAGTGGACAGGTTTGTTCATATTAAAACACACAATTCTAAGTTATTTTACTGAGTTTCTGGGTGGGGGGCACGCAGTAAATTTGAAAAGTTGGTGTAAAACCCCTGTATTTGTATGCAATCATTCTTAATGCGGTCCAGTGCCTGGCAGAACAGCAATGTATAGACCTTACAGGGTAGATGTCAAGTGGCAGGCTGACACTCAAAAACCAAGCTTCAGGTCAAGCAGGGTCCTGCACAGGCTTCTTCAAGAGAGTTCCGCAATGGCAGAGATGTGTGGTCTGGAGTGAACCAAAAAGGATTTCCACCTGTAATCCCAGCATAAATCCTTCTCCTTATTCAGGCCTCAGGGCCTATGAGTTGACAGCCCGCATACAAAAACCAAGCTTTGGATCAGACAGGGGCTTGCCTAGTCTTCTGAGAGAGAGTCCCCTGATGGCAGAGATGTGTGGTCTAGGGTGACCCAAAAAGGATTTCCATCCATAATCCCAGCCCAAACCCAGCTCCTTAGTCAGGCCTGAGGGGCTGTCAGTAGGCAGCCTGGCATGCAGAGCAGGCAGGAGCCTGACCAGGCTTCTTTGGGAGAATCCCCTGGTGGCAGAGATGTGTGTCTTGGTGTGACCCAAAAAGGATTTCCACCCATAATCCCAACCTAATCTCAGGCCTTTTTTTAGGGCAAGATACTTGATACATAATATTCTTTTACATTTTTATCAGTAAATATACACTTCTGCTGAAATTCTCTCTCCTTAGCATGTCTAATTCATTACTAAAAACCTTTACAGCTTTGAAAAAGGAACCAAGAACTGGGAATAAGGAACCAGGAACCAGGAATAAAAAAAATAGGAGTAAGGAACTAACTTCAGACTCATGACATTTTTGGAGTTTTGTTAATGCCTGTATTTTGTTATGAGCCTCTGTTCATTGGTACTGTAAGGACTTGGCATCTTTTGAAGTTTTCCTTTGCATGCAGCTTTGCACCTGGCACATACTTCCCTAAATTAGTGTGAATCCTTCTCCAGAAAAAAAGAGTAGAGACAAGGGAAAGTTTTACCATCATCTCTTAGGGAAACCTTCCCTCTTTAAAACTAGCTACAGTTTCATTGCATTGCAGTGAAGGTTGCTGCTTGGTGAGTAAGCAAGCACTGAGCCAGCAGAAGGTGTAGTCATCATCAGAGGAAGTGGGAGAGTACCACATGAGGCATTGAGCTGAAGAAGTCCACAGGTGGTGCTACACAGGATTTTGAAAGAAGTAGGTCATTGTTGAAAAATACTTTGAATGCTTTTGAGGCTGCTGCTTGAAGAACTGATAATCAGGGATCCTGGTTTTGTTTGTTTAAAAATCCCAAATTCTCTGATTAACACCCCCCACCATCTGTGTTTCTGTGCAATTTAAATGAAACACCACTATATATATATATATATATAGGTATCAGTTGAACACAAGGTTTTATTGATACATTTACAATTTTAAAGCAATTTGGATGCCTATTAGTAC
>NW_017728947.1:70788068-70798703 GCF_001723895.1 Crocodylus porosus
CTTCCTGGCCCTGCCAGTGCCCCTCACTGCCAACCCATTGGCCCCCAACCCCATGCCCCAGCCCCCCCAGTGTGTGAGGAAGTGGGGGCTGTAGGCCTCATTTAGGTGGCCATGATGGTGCACCACTCGCTCCTGTGCCAGGTCCTGCTCTCTGGGCTGCACAGGTGGTGGCTCCTGCTCAGAGCTCATCTGGCCTAGCTACAGCCCTTCATCCCACACCCTACTGAGGGCACAAATCTGGGGGGCATATGCCCCTCCCAACTCCCCATGCACCACCTGTGCCCCCCTGCCCTTGCCCCCATAGACTTAGGTGGAGGGAGCTGCAGGAGCTGCTCTCCATCACACTTCCTGGCTGCCATGTGCACGTGTGAGCATTCACATGTATATGGACCACCACCCCCCCGGCCCACTCCCCCCAGCAGGCTGGAACTCTGTTTCTAGAACAAATGTACCGTTGCTTTCAGGAGCCAAATTGATTTTCACAGTAAAATATTTGACATGGAGGTTGTTGAATAGAATTTATACAATGCACTGAGCCTCAGCACACACTAGTCAACACTTATGTCTTAGAAACTGCTCAATACCTCTGCAAACAAAATAGATATTTAATTTAGGGTGGAAAAATTCAAATAAATTTTCCATTTGTCATATCTTGCATTATACATCAGGACTCCAATAGTCTTCAGAGCTGCTAGATGAAATAACAGGCTAAAACACATCATGACTTTTGCCATCTTGTTATAGAAAGAAGGCAATAGGTATCTTCTTACAAATCTCTTTTCAAAATTAATTAGGAAGTGTCCGAAGTTATAATTAAATGTGTTTGAAAGCAGCCTGCAAGGGGCTGAAATTCTGCCAGTCTGCAAGGGGAAACCTGCTGTTTCCAAGGTTTTTTTCCTTCAAGGGAGAAAATCCATGATTTTCTCCTCTAAAGTAGAAAAATCTACATTTTTTCACAGCAAGCAGAAAACCTGGAACCCTGCTGATAAGGAGCCATTACAGTCAACTCCCTGATAGTAGTGCAGATTGCAATTAGATTCACCAGCAATTTGATGCTATTTCTGAGCAGCTTGCTATTGGTATACTGATTAGGGAACAGGGTCTTAGTAACTAAGATACTTTATCTTCATCTTACTCACTGCAGCTGTAAGGCATCCAAGTTCCATTCCTGGCTCTGCCTCAAACCCTCTCCATGACCTAGGAGAAATCACTTGCTCTTTCTGTGCTCCATGCTGCTGTCTGGAGTTATTAGCTAAAGTATTGACCAAAGTAGGCCTCACCAGCAAGGCATTTGTGTAAGCAGCAATATTAGTCAATGCTCCAGCAAGGGCTACAAAGGCCAGACTACAAACTTACTACACCCAGCAGCAGTGCCTCAAACACTCCACATGGGCTGCCACCTGATGCAGAAGAAGTTTAGCTTTGTGAGTGGGCAAACTGGCTTTGGAAAGGTTAATTGACACTGTTGTGCCAATTAACTCACCTGCAGCAACATGCAGATGCAGCTATATTGCTCCAGGCAGCCAACATAGAGCAGTTTAAAGGCTCTATTGCCACAGTAAGTTTGGCAATCTAGACACTGCCTCAGTTTCTCATCTTAGAAAGGGAAAACTCCTTCATTTCTCCCAGCCTTTGCCAATATAAGCCCATCTGCATGGCAAACATACCTTGTCAAGCAGCAGCATCCTCAAACATATTGCACTGCTCCATGCAGGCTGCTTGCTGAACTGAAAAATGCATCCACTCAGTTCTCCAGGCAGGCTAAAAAACTCCAGCTAACTGGCACTGGCACTGGCACTCAGCAGTGCTTAGCAACCCACCTGGGCATTGCTATGCTACATCTGGCCTAGGAGGCAGCCAGCACAGAGCCACACAGCATTGTTGAGGGCTCTGCTGCCGTGCATGGTTCGTTTGTCACCTGGACAGCCCATCAGTTGTAAGGCAGGGTTTCCCCCTCTCATTATGGACAATGGACAACAGAATGGACCTGTATTTTTGATGGAGCTTTTAAATAAATTGGAGGTCCCCTGATTAGCTCAGTACAGATCTGAGCCACACTGGCAGAACAGTGTAAAGAAGCCAAAGAATAAAGGAAGATCTCCAGTCACTAAACCTCCAAGCCAACATCTTTCATTAGCAGTAAATTGACTTAAATTATAAAACTGAAAGTAAGGAGAGAAACCTAGTCACTCAGAAAGCTACGTCTGTGACAATTTGTTTTGTCACCTTTGTTTTTAACCAGGCATACGGGCGAGGCTTAAGGACTGGCTGAAGGTTCAAGTATGCCTTCCTTTTATTCCTTCTCTTCAACTAGAAAAATAGCGAGATGAATGTTTACTTGGCTACATTTCCCTACCTTTATCTTGTGCTAAACCATACAGTACAATTTATCTCTTCACTGAACCAGAACTTCTGACTACTAACACAGAAATCTTAAACCGCTCTGTTGTCTCCTATTTAAATATACAGCACTGCACTAAAATAAATCCAATAGTTTCCAGCAGTTTGTCCCCTCCGTTATTACCCTTTTAGTTTCCCTTTATCAGTATTTTTCATTCCACCAGTTCACATTTTGAAACCATGGCTCTTTTTTCTTTTTTTTAACCATTTACTATTTGTCAAATATATAGCAAACAAACTGGAATCCATTTAAATACATTGAGAGCCTGGGCCTCAAAACAGGCTCCAATAATTTCCCATTTGTCCTTTGCTGCATGTAAATTATATCATAGTTTCTGCCCCTGAAGGCAGGATAGCTTGTTCACTGCAAACCAATTGCCTATAAATGATTTGTCTCACCTAGGCCACATCTTTAAAAGAATTTCAGCTAGTTAAATTGTTAAACACCTTTCCTGGCATTTACTATGCCAGGTATTAACCATAATGGCAGCCAAACAAATCATTAGATCATTCATTCTCTTGGCTATCCAGACCTCTTGCTCAAATACCAGCAATCCAATTTTCAAACTCAACTTTCCCACTTTTGGATCCGTGTATATTCCCTATTCACTGGCCCTACTTATGAATGATTAAACAGCTATTGGGGAATATAGCTGGGTACTAATCACATATCAAGAGTATAAATCAGATATGTATGGCTCAGTCTCTTTTCAAGGGTGAATGCCATAGCATTTTCAGAATTCCAGTTGGCTACTAGAAATCCCCATTTAATTTAGCCTGAGCTAGTCAAGCCTCTCAAGGAGTTTTTGCATAAAGAGAGTGGGCTTTTGCATTACTGAGTTATAAAATACAGACTGCTCCACTTTGGGTCTCTGTTGGTTACCGATGAGATAGAATATTGTTGAAAATTGTCTTATCCAAGTCTTCTATTAAGCCAGTTAACCAAAGCAGCCATTTGGAATTTGACCAATGTTCATGAATGCTAGGCTAGAAGTTTTCAAACACATTTTCTAATAACTTTGGACACTTTCCAAATCATTTTGAATAGAGATTTGTAAGAAGATACCTATTGCCTTCTATCTATAACAAGATGGCAAAAGTCACGTTTCATGTTTTTAAGCCTTTTATTTCATTCAGCAGCTCTGAAGAGTATTAGAGTCCTGATGTATAATGCAAGAAATGGCAAATGGAAAATTGTTTGAAGTTTTCCACCCTAAATTAAATATCTATTTTGTTTGCAGAGGTATTGAGCCAGTTTCTAAGAAATAAGTGTTGACTAATGTGTGCTGAGGCTCGGTGCATTATATAAATTCTATTCAACAACCTCCATGTCAAATATTTTACTGTGAAGACCAATGTGGCTCCTGAAAGCAACAGTATGTTTGTTTTAGAAACAGTTAAGCAATGCTAGCACTATAGTCAACTAGGGAAGATAACTACTTCTGTTGCCCTCTTGAGAGAGGACAGGAGGCAATGAAAATATACATTACATTCATCCTCTTTTTTTATTTGACTAAAATGAAGAATACAACCCATGTTCAGACCTGAAAGTGCAGGGAATCCAAATTGCTCAGGATTTCACAACTGGGGGAAGTCAAGTGGTTTCCCTGTCACATTCCAAAAAGGCCCTATCAAAAGGAAAAAGAAACTTTAATCTTCACTAGCAATGGCAGCTGCAGGCAAGAAAAACTGAGCCATCTCCAGGTCTTCTTACTGTTCCCTTTTCCAGTCAGTTTTGCCACTGTAAATGGTTCTTTGGTCAGTTGTATGCCCCATACAAGGGGGGAGGATTGTGGGCAATTTGTATTGCAAGCCTTCATCCCTGGGGCTGATTCTCAGGTGCTGTATAATAGAGGCTACACTAATTTCAGAGAGCTTGGTCCACTAGCTATAGTGGGGTGGACAATCCACAGTATGTATGCCACAAGTGGCATGGATAGTGTCTGTAGCATGTGGCAGATCAGGGAGGGGACAGGTAGCAAAATGGCAGATAGGGCAGGGGAGCAGAAAGTAAAGCAGTAGTTTAGGCAAGGAGCACAAGGCAGGAATAAGAAAGCAGAGCAGCAGGCAGGGCAGAGAACAAAATGCAGGACAGTTGACTGGGCAGGAGATGGGGATCAGGGTGGCACTTAGGAAGGGTGCAGGGCTAATATGTGGCTCTCCTGACAAAAAGGTTGACCCCCAACTTATCTAGAGAACATGATTATGAACTTTGTGATTTATAGTTTATTCCCAGCTTTGCTACTAACGTTTGTATGCCTATGCAGTACAAGTATGACACTGAGATACCCTGAGCCAGTTACAAGCGCTCTCCATGCAGAGATACCAGAGCTGGTACTGGTAGCCGCCTAACCACATTAGCATGGCACTCCATGCAAACTAATATATTCTTTTTCTCAACTGAAGCAAGTAGTCCAGACAAAGTGACCCTGGTTCTGCAACAAGAACATACAGACATAGATAACATATCCCTGCACACTGCTACCTTGCAAGAAACATGTACCCTAATGTGTACTATGACAGCATAGGCCAGATCTTCAGTGGGCAATCAGCTAGTTATTTCAGGTGTCTGTACACAAATGCACAGAGCCTGGGAACCGAGAAGCTAGAACTGGAAGTCCTCACACAGGCATGGAACTATGACGTGACTGGAATAACTGAGACTCGGTGGCATAGTTCACATGACTGCAGCACTGTCATGGATGGGTATAAACTGTTCAGGAAGGACTGATAGAGAAGAGAAAGAGTTGTGCTTTATATACAAGAGCTGCATGATTGCTTAGAACTACAGAGAAGTCCAGAAAATAGGAAAAGAGCAAATAAAGTGCCCATCTTTAAGAAAGGGAAGGAGGAGGACCCAACATCTAGAGACCAGTCAGCCTCACCATAGTGCCTAGAAAAATCATGGAGCAGGTCCTCAAAGAATCCATTTCTAAGCACTTGGAGGTGCTTAGAAAGGTGATTCGGAACAGTCAGCATGAATTCATAAAGGACAAATCATGCCTGACCAACCTGATTGCCTTCTATGATAAGATGACTTGCTCTATGAATGCAGGGAGAGCAGTGGGTGTGATAAATCTAGACTTCAGTCAGGCTTTGATACGATCTCCCACAGCATTCTCGCAAGCAAGCTAGGGAAGTATGAGTTGGATGAATGGACTGTAAGGTGCATAGAAAACTGGCTGGATCATCAGGCTCAAGGGATGGTAATCAATGGCTCGATGTCTAGGTGGCAGCCAGTATCACCTCGAGTGCTCCAGGAGTCAGTCCTGGGGCTGGTTTTGTTCAAAATCTTCAGCAACCTGGAAGATGGGATGAAGGTCACCCTCAGCAAATTTGCAGATGACACCAAATTGCAGGGAGTAATAGATATGCTAGAGGGCAAGGCTAGGATTCAGGCAGACCTTAACAAATTGGAGTATTGGACTGAAAGAAATCTCAAGAGATTCAATAAGGACATGTGCAAAGTCCAATGCTTAGGACAGAACAATCCCATGCACTGGTACAGGCTGGGGACTGACTGGCTGGGCAGCAGCTTTGCAGAAAAGGACCTGGAGGTTACAGTGGACAATAAGCTGAATATGAGCCAGCACTGTGCCCTTCTTGCCAGGAAGGCTAACAACATACTGGGCTGCATTAACAGGAGTGCTGCTATCAAATCGAGGGAAATCTATTCTGCGCTGCTGAGGCCACATCTGGAGTACTGTGTCCAGTTTTGAGCATCTCACTAGAGAAAGGATGTAGACAAATTGGAGAGAGTCCAGCAGAGAGCAAAAAAAATGGTTTGGAGACAGGGACACATGACTTATGAGGAGAGGCTGATGCAACTAAGCATATTTATTCTGGAGGAGTGAAGACTGAAGAGGATGTTCTTTATAAGAGGATGGAGCTAGACTGTTCTCAGTGGTGGCAGATGACATAACAAAGAGCAGTGGTCTCAAGTTGCAGAAAGGGAAATTTAGGTTAGATATTAGGAAAACCTCTCTCACTAGGAGGGTAGTAAAACACTAGAACAGGTTACTCAGAGAGGTTGTGGAATCTCTACCCTTGAAGGCTTCTAAGACCTACTTAGACAAAGCCTTGGCTGGGGTGATCTAGTTGGGAATGGCCCTGCTTTGAGCAGGGGTTGGACTAGATGACCTCCTGAGGTCCCTTCCAACCCTAACTTTCTATGATTCTTTATTAATCACCACAATGCATTAAACCAGAGGTACTCAACCTCCAGTTTGTGAGCCAAATGCAGCTTAAGGAGACATTGCACTTGGCCTCTGGGGCTCCCCAGGGGCCAGGGAATTTGGCAGTAGGGGAGCAGTAGCCATTAATATGGCCATCCTCTCTACTGCCAATTCCCAAACCCCAAGGCCCACATGCCCAGGTGGAATCAAGCTGCATCCCTTCCCCACCTCCCTCCATGGGGTCATGGCCCATTCCCCCGGTGGAGCTTGGCCACAACCCCTTACCCTTGCAGGGCTGGGCCATGCTCCCTTTTTCTTTGAGATCTTGTCCATGGAAGAGATAACAGTTTCCATGACCAATGACAAAATCATCAATTTTGGATAACAAAGCTTCCTTCACCAGCCAGGAACTACTACAGTGTCCTTAGCTGGATTTTGTCTAATCTTCTTGGGAATCAGAGGGGCAGGTAGGTAAGCACATATCAGGCCTGGTAGCCATGGAATGAAGAATGCTTCTAATACGGCTCCTAAGCTGGAACAAGAATGGGCTTGTCTTAATCTCTAATAAATGATGATGCCATTCCTGGATGATGCAATGAAGAATCTGATTCTTGACTACCCACTCATGGTCCAATGTTCTCATCTGAATCATCCAATCACTCTGGTTACAATTCAGTGATCATTATCAAACTGTGCCATTCCAGACTTTACATACAACACACGCAGAGTTCTTTAGCATGATATGGCCCATCCCATTTATTTCAACATCTTATTTTACACTGAAATAGTCAGTTGTTGCCAAACTATTTCTGCAGCCATGGGACCATCAGTTCTTACAGCAACACAGTTCAGTAAGTAAACAGACATAGCAAGTGTAACCAAACTGGCTTTATTCTCTGTCAGCCTGGTAATCAGGCTGGCAGACAGGGAGACAAATGCGAAGGTACAAAAATCCAAAACCTCTTGCTAAACTATGTATCTTTCTACATATACATGAATCCACCATCCAATCAATAGCTATCACACAATTAGTAACATAGATGATTCCCCAATCATACATTCACTATCCAATCAGAATACTAATTATGTGCCAAGCCTATTCTCCTAAATGATCTTCACTTCCTAGATCTTTGTGTGCCATAATTTTAACTTGTTTGTTATAATTCTGTTTACCTATACAAAACCGCAAAACTGGGCAGGTACTTGGCAGGGCTGTGCAAAGCTTCAGTCCCTGATTCAATTTGGCTGGATTTGGTGGCCGAATCTCCAAATTCGAATCAAATCAGAGGACCCTTTAATCTCTCCAAATCGAATTGGAACCTTCTGAATTGATTCAAAGAGATTCAGAGATTCAGACAGAGACAGCTTTAAATGTTTTTCTGGGTAGCAGGGGCTCATGAATGCTGCCATGCTGGGGCGCATGGAGAAGCACGGGGGCTACCCAGCATGCTTGGCAGCAGACCTGGAAGCAGACCAGAAGTACTTCCGGTCTACTTCCGGGTTCACCGCCGAGCACATGGAGGGGCGCCACCCCACCCCACTTGTGTCGGACACTCCAAGCACCCCAGCATTGCAGTGTTCACAAGCTGCGCTGGTACCTCGAGGTAGGTAGAAAAAGCTTTTGAAGCTGTGTCTATGGCCGAATCGCTGATTCTCCGAGTCAGCATTGAATCTTGGGATTCGGTTTCGGCTGAATCGAATCAGGGACAGTGATCCAAATCAACGAATGGAATCACTGTCCCTGATTCGGGCCGAATCCAAATCGAATAGGGCATGCTTCTCACACCCGTAGTACTTAGGTCTTATCACTACTCCCACTCTCCTCAATTCTCTCCAACCACATATCAGCTCTCTCTGATTAATTCTAGCAGTTGCTCCTGATGCAGCCCACCCTCTATCAATCTCGTATACGATCTCTTCAAGGGGCTTTCCTGATTGAACTCTTCCAAGCTTGTCCGGTAAAGCCAATATAAACTATTGAACCTAAATGGAGAAAGCAAACACTAAAGACAAGTTAACCACATGAGCAATATATGTTTAACTAATTATATATTAAACATTATTCCTTCAAGTCTCACAAAAACAATATTCCATGATATTTTTCTGGAATAAAGGAAGCTTGTGTACATTTACTTGAGATTATTTTTAAAACAAACATTTAATACTAACACAACATTAATGAAATAAAAAAGCAAAGAAGTCAACAAAGAAATCAATATTGGAACAATACTACCTCTTGTTAAAGTTTTTTCAGAGTTGACTTCATATAGCAAAGCACT
This sequence comes from Crocodylus porosus, assembly GCF_001723895.1. Classification (NCBI taxonomy): domain Eukaryota; kingdom Metazoa; phylum Chordata; order Crocodylia; family Crocodylidae; genus Crocodylus; species Crocodylus porosus. The sequence continues at coordinate 70,796,923 of NW_017728947.1, forward strand.
CTTTTCTAATAAATGACAATTGTCATTTGACTTATCTTAAATAGTGGCGGAATCAGTTAGCTAATTCCGCCACAATTTAAGATAAGTCACATTGTGAAAAAAGGCTCTCATTCTTTACATCAAGGGTGTCATGCATATGGCCCACAAAGCCCCATAATCAGGCCCCTGGTACTGCCCCTTTTGCTGCACTGGACCATGCCAGTGCACAGTGCCAAGGACATGAGCTGCCTGCAGCACTCGCGCTGGTCCCAAGGTGTCCCATTCATGGTGTCCACTCAGGTCAGCATCCCAGACCAGTCCAGTGTTGATCAAGTGCTGCCTGTGCTGGATCAGGCATGCAGGCAGTGTGGGGACGTCTGTGGGCCTAATCTGCCTCATGGACCATCCCTGTGCCACTCCTCTATGGGGCTAAATGAGTTTGACACCCCCTGCTTTCTATGTCCTGAATGTGTCCTTGCAAATCAGATGAGGTATGTTTTCAGAACAGAATCATCCTTCTGGTCAATACTCTTTGTTTCTTATCTGGACATTCTTATCCACAGCAAGGCAGTAGCCTTAGACTTTAAGAGGCCAACTTCAATGAGCTGAGATTAGTGGGAGAAGCACTAGGGTCCTGGAGAGTAGGGGAACTGGGTGCCCAAGATGAGTGGTCGTTCCTTAAGGAGATAATACTCAGAGCCGAAGGGGTGACAATCCCAACAGGAAGCAAAGGGTGCAAGACTGCCCAAAAGCCCCCCTGGCTCACCAAGGGCATTCATGAATGCCTGATTGCCAAAAAGGAGGTATACACCCAGTGGAAGGGAGAGGCTATCACCAAAGAGGAGCATACCTCCACCACTCGGGTCTGTAAGGGGGCTATTAGGAAAGCTAAAACAGATACAGAACTAGGGCTAGCATCGAGGATAACAAAAAGTCCTTTTTTAAATACATAGGGAAAATGAAGATGGCCTCCGGTAATGTGAGGCCCCTGCAGGATATGCTTGGCAATCTGGTGGCTACACCAGAGGAGAAAGCAGACCTCTTTAACAATTTCTTCACCTCTATTTTTTTGTGCAGGGACTGAGACTCAGGAGAAACTCCGCCAAGGCTAGGGTCAGGGAGGACCGGGTTAGAGAACTTCTGGAGGGGCTGGACATGTTCAAATCAGCAGGTCCAAATGCTCTCCACCCCCAGGTGTTAAGGGAATGGGCAGGGGTTATCGCGGGGCCCCTGGCATAGCTTTACAAGCACTTGTGGTGCTCTGGCCAGGTGCTGGATGACTGGAAGAGGGCCAATGTGGTCCCCATCTTTAAAAAAGGGAAGAGGGAGGACCCAGGCAACTATAGGCCCATTAGTCTTACTTCAATCCTGGGGAAGTTCTTTGAGATTATCAAGGAGCACATCTGTGATGGGTCAGCAGTGGGGATGATGCTGAAGGGCAACCAGCATGGTTTCATCAGGGGCAGGAGGGCTACACACAGAGAGTGGTGGTGGATGGGTCATTTTCAACCTGGAGGGATGTGGGCACTGGGGTCCCCCAGGGCTCAGTCCTCGGGCTCACATTGTTCAACATCTTCATCAGTGACTTGGACAAGTTGGTAAAAAACACCCTGTTCAAATTCGCAGATGAAACTAAGATGTGGGGGGATGTGGGCATGCTAGAAGGGAAGAATAGGCTGCAATCAGACCTAGACAGGTTACAGGGGTGGGTGGATGAGACTAGGATGGGATTCAACACTGACAAGTGCAAGGTGTTGCACCTGGGGAGGAAGAACCAGCAGCATACCTACAGGCTGGGGAAC